>NC_134183.1:11215373-11557776 GCF_964188355.1 Buteo buteo
AAAATAAATTAAAAATCAGTATTTTTTGGAAAACAAACACCAAAACCCAGAAGAGCTCTGGAGCCACCTCCCCGGGACACTGGTTGGGGATGCCGATGTTCCAGGGTTAAGGAAGCTCCAACAGAGAGCAGGTTTGCTGCAGGACTGAGACCGTTACATCAATTAAAGAGACAATAAAAAAACGTTAAGTCTTAAAAAACACCCAAGATCTGAGAGAGAGAGCCTGGTAAGACGGGAGCGGGTAAGTCAATGCATGGAACAACAACTCCGTCAAGTTTACAGCACATTTCACATCAACAGCACACGCAGAGACATGCCTGGGCTCAGGGGGCTCCAGGAGGGCTGCCGGGCACCCGGCCCCGCTCCGCTCCCCAAACACTCCCCAGTCTCATGGAAAACATCCAATTTGGCTGGCAGAGGCTCCTAGTGGTGCATTAGTGCCCAAGGAGGGGGACTGGGCTGCCCAAGCAGTGGCTGCCACCCCCCCGTCTCGCTCAATGCCAGATTGGGGGAGTTTTGGTGGTTTGGGGGGGCCGCAGGATGGCCGGGGGGCTGCGAGTCGCCCTTCTTTAACCCCGGCTGAGCGCAGGATTGCCTCTGGTTATGGTAAATGATAGGAATAAAAGGGGTATACACACGGTGAGAGGCAGATTGGGAAGTCCACGTACCCCGATGATAGCATTCAACTCCGTCATTGTCACTTGCTTGGCACGCTCAACAGCCTGTGCGACTTGCTGTTGGTGCTGCAGGGACAGAGGGGCATGGCCAGGTCAGAGCCGGGCACGGGGGCACCGAGCCAAGTTGGGACCCCCCTCCCTGGAGCTGGTCACCCCTAGTTTTTTTATCTATATTTTGCTCATGGGAGCAGCAGCCTGGGCACACGTCCCTGCTCTATGGACCACGGCGTGCAGGGGAAGCTGGAGCAGCCCCTCACAGCCTTTTTTGCTTCACAGGCTCGGCACAGACTTCTACAGCTGAGCAAAGCCCCTCATGGGGTCTGGCTCTCCCCCACCCCAAGGGTTTTGCAATGCGCACACAGGATCTGAGCCTCATTTCTCACAGGGCACCCCAAAGCAGCCCCACTCCCCCTAAATATGGGTTTGGTGGGACCAGGTCTGTGCCCCTCTCATGGGACATCCCCCTCCCCGCCAAGGGGCACAGCACTACCTTCCTGGGGAGACCCCCAGGAGAAGCAGCATCTCCCATCTGGGGCGTTAAAAAGTCCTTACCTCTTGTGACAGAAAAGGCATGATCTGGGCTAAAATCGTATTCAGTCTTTTAGCAATTTCTGTCTGAAAAAAAGGAAGAAGAAAAAGCAACAGTCAGCACCAAGCAACCTCCTGTGGACTGCACAAGGCTTCCCAGCAGCAGTGCCATGCATCCCCCTCCCCATCCCCTTCTGTGCATCCCCCCCTCTCCGTCCCCTCCCATGCATCCCCCTTCCCCACCTGGCCACGCAAGAGGAAGCGGCAACTCCCAAAAGAGGCAATGAAAGTGCCTTCGTGCACGCTCTGCGCTCACCAGCACTCTCGGGACACTTTGGTCCCCTTCCCATCATGGGACCGAGTGTCACGAGCCAGCCCCAGCAGCTTTGCACCAGCCTGGACTCCCCTGGCTTCAGGAAAACTTAGCCAGGCACTAGCACAGCTCTCCATCCTTAGAACAGCCACTCCTCTCCAAAGAGGCCAGATCATGTAAAATCAATTTTGCATGTCCAGCACACAAGGGACAGCCCCTCGCCATCGCTTTCCACTCGCGGTGCTTATTTGCGGGCGTTGAGTTTCTTCAGAAGAAACCTCGGCAAACACACACCACCCCGTGCAGCGAGTGTTTAGCCAACAGCAAGGGCTGGTGGGTGCTTGCTCTGATCTCAGCACTGTTCGGGTTCCTTCCGCCATCCTCGCACTGTGCTCAAAAAACTTAACCCGTAACCATTTACACCCATCAGTTCGACCACATTATTTAGGAGCTTAACAACAAACCTATGCTGTCAAACTGTGGTTTCTGCAACATCTCCATTAACCGGGAATAATGTTTTCCTTGAGTGATAACCCCAGCACATGTTTGGGAAGAGCCAGGAGGTGCCGTCCTACCGCGCACCCCACAGATGCTCCCGCTCGGCACTCGGAGCTGCCCGCATCGCCGCTGCCCGGCTCCCAAGAGTTAACGCCGGCTGCTCGGCCGGCCGAGGCAGCTGTTAAAACAGATTTTGGTCCAACTCAAACACAGCCCGAGCAGCCGCGAGGATTCAGCGCCGCAACAATGGCCAGAGCCGAGCCCTGGCGCAGAATCAAACACCCAGAAATTCCTTCCGACAGCCCTGAGCAGCTCGTTATCAATAACACAAGTGATTAACTGGGTCTCGCTCCAGCCTCCCCACCGGCAAGGTGCCTCCTCCCCAAGACGGCCAGCATCCACCCCCGCCTCAGAGAGTCCCTGCGTGCTCCCCAAATCACCGCCCCCATCCCTGGCACCCCGAGGCTTCACCCTCCCTGATCCCCACTGCTCGGCCCCGAGGCATCCCCAGGATGCACCCTACAGCAGCTCTGATTTTTAATCCCAGCCCCAGCGGGATGCCGACCCAGAGAGGAGCTCTCAGCTCCACCTGCTCTCACATACTGCAAGAAAAAAAATCTAAATGTCATAGTTCGGAGGAAGAAAACCAACAGACACTCAACCCTTGCTTTGAGGAGTTGGGCAGTGGCTGGGGCACGCCGGTGTTACTACAAGACTAACCTAACAAGCACAACCAACGTGCCCCAAGATGACCATAAGCAAGGAGATGCCAGGAGAACCCCAATCTCCCCCAGCCTCGACTCACTCCCACCGAGGGAACCACCCTGTAGAGACCACAGGGCTACTGGAGCTCAGGGACCTGCTGCAAGGGGTCCCTACAAACCACCCGCTCCTTGCTCCGGCAGCACCTTTGCGCCGGCATCGCCAGTTGCAGCTTCAAAGCGACGGGGATATTTCTGGCCATCGTCTTTTCCGAAAGCGCCCCAGCGATCGCGTTACACCTGATGCTTTTATTAGCCTTTCCAGAGGTCAGCGGAACGTGCTGGCACGCCGTGTCAAGGCGGAGGCATCTGGAAGTGGCTATGGTTTGGACTCAGGTACCTTGGCTGGTACAGCGATGCAAGCGCTGCAGCTGCCAGGATTATCATGGACCCGAAAGCAAGGATGTGGGGCTCATCAGGCGGCTGCCAAAGGCGTGATACTCCCTGCCCAGAGGAAAGGGCTCTGGCCAGTGCAAGTTTTTAAACACCCAACACGCGTGCATCGCCCGCCGACCACTCTGCGCCCACAAAATTGGGCTGCAAGCTAAAACTGCAAAAATCAAGCCCGGCCACGGTGCCGTGTCCGAAGGAGCGTGGTGCAGGAGCGCGGGCTGGCACCATGCGTGCCGCCAGCCGCCCCAGCAAAGCTGCCCTGGCAAAGCAGTGCCACTTCAAAGTGGCAGCAACGCCACCGATAACCACCCCAGTGCTCACAACAGGCATTGCTCAGCGATAGGTAAACCTCTTTAAAGGCCTTTTTGGCACTGACGCATCGATTAGATTATATATAAACTGCAGCTCCATTAAATATTTATTCCTTCAGATGAAACCTATTGGATTCTGGACGCAACAAGCACTCGGCACATTGCTCCTCCAGCACGGTTGCTTCTCCTGTAAGCTCTTTCTTGCCAGCCCCCAACAAATTCTAGAACAAATTCAATCCTTATTTGAGGTGAAAACAGCGGTGCCAGCACAAGCAGCCCCTCCGGCTTCGTGTCGCAAAGGTCGTTTAGGTGTAAAGGAAAAAATGCAGCATCCAAACAGGCCGCCTCCGTGGAGGAGGGAGGGAAGGTGCTGGGTTTTCCCCAGGCGTCATCAAGCACTAACACAGTCCAGAAAAACAAGACGCACAATGACCCATTGCCTCCACGTTTAAATCCAATTCTGCCCAAACTTCCAACAAAGATTTGAAGAAAAACTTCACGGTCTGCAAAGAGAGAGGCTTCCCACGTGGGATTCAGCAAGCAAGAAGATATTAGATGTCCAAAATATTATGTTTACAACTGTGAGGCTTCCTGTTAACATGAGATTCAATAATCTTTAAATATTTGCTCACTTTAACTTTTCCCATTGCCCAGCATATTAAACTCTAGTTGTCCCCATTAAATTTTAATCGGGAGCAAAAGGGGATCCTCCAGCGCGCCAGGAACAGGGGAGGGTTTCATGTCTGACACCTTCCCCGTAACAGGGCTCATTCATCACCTTGCCCCAGAGCGGCGGAGCCCCCCGAGCCCCCCTGCCCCCCCCAGTTGCTCCTGCCAAGAAAAACCTCCATTCCCCCGCCGCGGGTTGCCATGGCAATCCCAGTCTCCGCATCCCCTCCCAACGCCCTGCATCTTCGCCAGACCACGGTGTATGTACATCACCGAGATGGGGGCTGCAAACGAGCGGTGGATAAAAGACCGGGGGCTCCACAGGGCACCTGAGGAGAGGCACCCACCCTTGCAGCCCAGCATCGGCACCCACGGGATCGCCTCCCGAGACGCTCACCCCGAGCAGCAGGATGCTGACGGCGGCTCCATGCCGCTCGTTAAAAAGAGCAAGGAGTCAGGAGAACCTGAAATCCCAACTAATCCCCCACCGCCCCCGCCAGGAATCTGACCTGCTGTTAGACAAGAAACACTTCTGGGGTGCTGTTTCGCAAGCGGGGAGCGGGGAAATCAGAGAAAACATTTGCACTGGTTATAAATCAAGAGACAGACCGCTTGGCCACAGGCTGCGAGTCCTGTCACTTGCTCTTAAAATGGCCAGAGCCGCTACCAGCACCCAAAGTACTTAAGGGCACCGAGGGCCGCTGCTGGAGCCGAGTCAAGAGCCAGGCAGGGGCTCCGGCTACCACAGCGCGCAGCGGCATGGTGTTAAATAGCTGCGGGGCTGTCTCTCCACAGCAGCCCTGTCCCCCTGTCCCCTCGTCTTTACACCTGGACATGGCAGAGGGAAGTTTAAAAATAACGCTGCCAGCTGTCAGTCACGGGATACAGAGAGCGGAGTTGGAAGGAGCAACCTTAAAAATCGCCCGACGCACATGAATGCAAGCAGAGCCCCCCAGCCTTGAACTGGGGTAAGGAGGTGTGGGAGGGAGCCTGCACCCCAGCGCAACACCCTGCAGACATTGCTCTGGGCAACAGAGATGCTCGCTGTGCCAAAGTATATTAGCCTTGTCCTTAGCTGACCAGGTGAACGGGAGCTGCAGGGCTGCCCTGGGCTGATCGCAGCACCCTCGGGCAGGACCCCGAAGCACAGGACCGGACCCAAACGCCTCCTGGGTTCCCAGCGCTCAGCAGTACTTTTGGGGCCAGCGCTCAGCCACGCTCTGGGGATGGAGGTGCTTGCAGAAACCCACCCCGCAGCGCCGCTCTGCAGGGAGCACCCCCAGCCTTCCCAAACGCCCTGCACAAAGCATACGCGCCCCGAGCCAGGGAGATCCTCCACGAACCTATGTGGTTTTGAAGTGAATCACACCAGTACGCCACACCAGACCAAACTCCAACCTGCCCTTGCTTATTGAACTAAACGGTGGGATGCAGGCTGGAGACAAGGGGCTGAACGCATAGCATCGCTCAGCTGACCCTTCCTCCTCTTGAAAAACATAGCAAAACTTTATAAAGACTTTCCACCGCAAGCTTAAACCCTTGGAGCAATGAGGTTGGTACGGCTGCCGAAGGCAACAGTCTATGGGATGCAGGAATGCGCCACCAGCATCATCCCATGGTTCACTAACAATTCCCAGGGATAAGCACCCACTCGCAAGCCCCCAGCTTTCTCCTTGGCTCCAAAACCACAAGTCCCTCCACACACACACATTCCAAATGATGTTTCCCGAGATGGGTCCGGACCGCCACAACCCTCCTTCAGCCACCCCAGGTCTCCCCGCACGCTGCGCACGCTCCCCCCCAAACCTCAGCCCTGGAAGAGGGTGGCAGAGGCGGTCGCAGAAAGGCAAGGAGTAAATCACACCACCGGTGAAGCACCAGAAGCATTTGTTGAAACCAGGATATTGTCTCTTTAAGCACATGAAAATAAGGCCCTTGAGCAGTGTGGTTCTCACTCCGGCGCACAATTATGGGTACTTTCAGCTGTCTACCACTATTTCAAGTGCTCTCTCCAACCAGGCTGTCAATGGCATGTTGAAAGCTATTTGTGGCTGCTATCGTTATTAGCAAAGTGGAGAGCTTCACTGATGAGAATTAAATTCAGGGAGGGGGTGTGGAGGGGCGGGCCACAACCCCTCATTACAGAATTACCACCGGCACCAGGGCTTCGGGGGGGCAGAGCTCATTCTGGACCCCCAAAACCCACCCGGGACCCCCACAAAGCCAAGGGGAGGAGGGAGAGGTTAAGCTGGCTGACAGCTATTCCCTTCTACCTTAGGAGACCTGACAGTATCACACTAACAAATTACTTGGCTTCTGAAGTATTTAGCAAATTATTACCTGGCACTCCTTGCTAACAAGCATGACAGAAAGTATATTGTGTTCTTGGAATATTCTAGAAAAAAAAAAAAGCATGCCTCTCTTCCCCTGAAGTGTCAGGAGGGTTTAGGTTTGTTCCAAGCATTAAGTGTTTAAGCATGAAAACAAGAAGTGCTTATGTGGAGAGTTCTCAGCCATAAAGAAAAAAAAAAAATCAGCACAAAGGTTCCCCCCTCCGAGGTGTCTCGTTTCCCCACGCAAAATTAGTTTTTCTTTTGGAATCGTGATTCCCTCCGACTGCACTCGGTGATTATCTTCAGAGATCTGAACAAAAACAATGCAAAAACAACAGGGGAACGAAAGTTTCTTTTGTAAAAATCAATTAACCTTAAAGAAAGAGTTTCGCTCAGGTTTAAAAAGAAAACTCCCGACCGGCCTCAGGTTTAAGAAAGCTGAGCCCGGATAAGAGCGCTTCATTCAGCAGGAAGACTGATGTAAGGAGCAATTCACTGCGTTATATGCAACAAAGTGGGTAGTCACTTCCTAAATATTTCCTTGCATATGGAGTTGTTTATGAAACTACATTTTTTTCTTAACAAGAAACAAAACGAGAAGAAAGGAAAAAAAACCACACGCGGCCACATATGCACACACTTAATATTCAGCGTAGAAGAGATAATCTGTTATATAAGCCCACAGACAGACAATCCCCTTTTGCTTAAAGATGAAGTATCCATCAATGTTTGTCTCAAGCAGATGTAATCACAAGCAGTCAAGTCTGGAGGGCAGGACACTGCATGAATAATTCAAGCACTTCAGTCTACTTGATTGTGTGCAGATAAACACAAGTCAACCGCTAAACAGGTCAGCTGATAAACTTGTTTGTTCAGGACTAGCCACCCTCAACCAGCTGCAGGCAGGACCACGCTGCAATTAGCGGCGGGATGCCTTTCGGGGGGGATGCTGCAGCCCAGAAGAGGGGCAAACCCTCCCCGGGCACCCGCTCGGGCCGAGCTCTCCCGGCCCTCCGCTCCCTCTCGCCCCATTTTCGCCTGGAAGCGCGCTCCGAGCGGCTCGGGCTGCTTTGTTTTCCTCCAGCACCATGCACATTGCTGTCAATTAAATAACAAGACAGCTTCACCTCCCCAAACTTCCCTCATCAGCCCAGCACTAGGCACGCAGCATATGTCACCAGGAACAACTAAAGCAGGCGGGGGATGCTCGGCGCAGGCTGGAATCATCCGGCAAAGATTTATCTGCTGAGTTGCAAGGCAGCGAAGCTCCCAGCAAGGCACACCGACCACGCAGGGCCTCCCCGGGCTGCGAACGCCACGGCGTGGGAATTGCCACCCTGCAAAATCCGGGTCAGGGAGGGCAGCGGCGGCTCTGCCTGCACCAGCCCCACGGAAAACCGCCCCTGGGCGTTTTGAGGCTCCTCAGTTACCCTCCGAAACCATCCCAGACGCTCTGCCTCGCCAAACACCACGGGGAAGACACGCTACGTGGTCACACCGCAAGACGGAGCGGATGGCGGAGCGCTCCATCCACACGCCGACGAAGGCAGAGCCCGTGAGGGGCTCTCACCCCCCAGCCCTGACGCTCATCCCATAGTGCAAAACCTCTCAGATCAATTTTTGGTTGCAACTGTGCACCGGTGGAAAACACACCGCACGTTTCGGGAAACAGCAACCGCTTCCAAAGCTTCAACAAGAGAAAAAGCTCGATATCTTGCTGCATTATTTCAGCATCTCCCAGTGTTTGCACAGAGTGAAGCCGTTCAACACCGAGCAACCAGGTGGTAAGAGGCATTCCCCCTCCCGAAAGCAGCCTGCACTTGTGTTACTCCAGTCCTTTGAGCGTTTCGGAAGAGGCCACGGGGTCCGTGTCCCTCTGGACGGACGCAAAACAGGCACGGGGTCCTTGCAGGAGGCCACCACAGGCCTAAGCAAAAATTCTGCATTCAGGGGCATTTCTGACTGCACCAAGGCAAACGGTGCCCGAGGTTTCCCCAAGCCGTACACCAGCCCCACGTGCCCCCGCTTACCCCGGGCATGGGGGACCCGGGGCTCCTGGGCAGCCCCCCCGGGGCTCCCTGCAAGCAGTGCTGCCTCACGAGGACGCTTTTGTCCAGGCAGAAGCAATGAAGAGAAAGAAGTTGGGATTATCTGTATGGAAGAAGATATTTTTAAAAAAATGAAGACTAAGCAGTAATTATTTTCGTTACCCTGTGACTACGTACCAGAAAGCTACAGGGAAGCGTGTGCGAAGAAGAAGAGAGGCAGATTCACAGACACGCTGCTTTGAATTTCATCAGTCAGCTAACAACACTTTCTTACTAAGGAGGGCGATGCTGCTATTAAGCAAAACCACTTTGGAGTTGAATGGGGCTGATTTGCGAATGGCAAAGTTGATGTCAACTTATATCTGCCTTAAGTTCTTAATTAGAACTACTTCTAAAACCAGTAAGCAGCAGCAGCACAAATAATCAGGTCTAATCTCAATAATAACTTTATTCCTTTAAGTTTTACCATCATGTGCCCAGCCTTTAGGCTCTTTAACTATAATCTTATCAAGGTGGCACACCACATTCTGCTATGGCCTTCTATATTTTTCCTCCAGGCAAGTTACATATTAGAGGAGACTGAAAAAAAAAAAAAAAAAAAAAAAGGACCAAACATTGCTTCATTTTCCAGATGCAAAGACAAATCCGTGACATTGAGCAACACACCATAAGATATCAGTATCCCTGAAGATAATTCCCTTCTAAGTCTCACGCTACAGCACGGCGAGTATGACCTTAGAAACGGTCGTGTTGTACCAACAACAAAACCAGAGGAAAACACAGGAGATAACAGCATTTTCCGAGTGCCGGGAACGCGCTATTCCAGGTACCGACCTCCCAGCATGGAAGGCAAGGCTATTTTCACCTCTTCTCATAAACACTCTTTCCAAAGCCTGAGTTTCTCCTGAATATAGGCAAAAAACCCACCAGCCTGCCATCAACGTGCAGCTCCCGATATAACTGCCGGGCCACGAGATCTCACCTGGAGTCACATCCCTGACTTCAGCACTTATTCCCCATTTAGTGCAATCAGGGCCTATTTTATCTCAGGTTGAGAAAAGGGCAACAGGAGATCAATCAATCACAATTTCCCCCCTTTAAATTACTCACCTGTTTGTGCATTTCAATATTCAAACCATACGACATTTCATAGTACTGGGGAATAAAGAGAGCCAAGAAGAATTTGAATTAATTTAACGTAAGATATTTGCATAAGGTCATTACCAGAAAGCATCCCGGTCAAAACTGCGCTTAAAGCACTCGTAGCCAAGGAAATTATACCTTATAATAAGCAGATGTTTATAGGGTTTAACTGGCATGCATTTAACAAGAGGACACTCCTTTTTACTCCTGTTTTCTCCTCCTAAGCTACTTAGAAAAACAAAGAGGCGCAGAGCTGTGTGACAGGCGTCTGCACAGCCCTGGCAGAACAGGTACAGCCCGTAGTCTGGCCAAAAACCGAGTTTCTCACCGGGGGGGTGGATTTATTCCCCCCCCAGGGTCCAGCACTGCTGCTGGGAGCCCAGGGAGCCCCCTGGCCCCTTCCTACCCCCCAGGAAGGGCCGGTGCTGGGTCCTGCCGAACCCATTCCAGACACAACCCATCCCACCTTGGGGCCCTGCGGTGCAAATTTCGCAAAAAAAAAAAAGAGGCAACAAAAGAGCCCGCTTTGCCCGGGAAGTGGGGGGGGGGGGTGAGGGGGCGGGGGTGTGCCCTGGGAAGGCACCGGGGTGGCCTCCCCCCTCCCCCCGCGCTCCACCAAGGGCCCCGGGGCAACAAGGGGGGGGCAGCTCCGACCCCCCCCCCCCCCCCCCCCAGCTCGGGGCCGCTCCTCCCGCCCCCCCCCGCCGCAACCCCCGGGGCCGCAGGCGCCGGCAGAAGAGGGTTAACAGGAAACTTGCTATTGCACTTCCAGCCGCCTCGGTCTCTGCTGCGCCCTGGCACCAGCCGAGTGCGGCGGGCGAGGGCAGGGCGGGCAGGGCAGGCGGGCGGGCCCCCCCTCCCTGCCCACAGCGGGGGCACCGCGGCGGGCTGGCAGGGTCCCCGGGCAGGCAGCTGCCCGTTCCGGGGAGGTGGTCCCCGTCCCCGTCCCCCCCTCTTCCCCAACGCACGGCTGGGCTACCAGCTAATGACATTTACAGCCTGATCCGAAATCTGATTAAAGTCTCTTACCATAACGTAATGGCGCTGCATTTCTGTCTTCTCGTTCGCCAGCTTATCATACTCCACTTTCAGACTGGGGGGGGGGGTGTAAGAGCAGAGGGGTGAGACCCCGCGGGCAGGGAGAGCGAGGGA
The DNA here is from genome assembly GCF_964188355.1 of Buteo buteo. Lineage (NCBI taxonomy): Eukaryota > Metazoa > Chordata > Aves > Accipitriformes > Accipitridae > Buteo > Buteo buteo. The sequence goes on from NC_134183.1 coordinate 11,226,200, forward strand.
AGGCAGGGGAGGGGAGCGGCGCTGCCCGCAGCCGCGCCCCGGCCCCCCCCCGGGCTCACCTGTGGTACTGGGCTTGCAGGAACTGGAACTCGTCCTTGATCCGGTCGCAGGATTCGGCCACGGTGAATTTGAAGCCCGGCTGGCCCGGCTGGTGCGGAGCCTGCGGGGAAGAGGAGCTCAGCGCCGGGAACCGGGGGGGGGGGGGGGGGGGGTATGGTGGGGAAGGGAGGGGGGGGGCGTCGGGGGGGGCCCAGGACTCACCGGGTGCCGGCCCTGGGGGTACATGGCAGGGCTGGGGCGCGGTCACTGGAGCCAGCCGCGCCGTGCCTCGCTACGGCGATCGCGACGTGCGCTGCTGCCCGCCGGCCACGGAGCGCTCCCGGAGAGGCCGAGAACTGGAACAAAGAGACGAGAGGAAAGTCCGTGCGGGGGGCGGAGGAGGGAGGGCGGGGGGGGGGGGGGTGGATGGGGGGGGGGGGAGAGCGGGCCCGGCCGGCCCGGCTCGTTGCGCGCCCCCCCTCCCTCCCCCCCACTCCCCCACCCCCCCCCGCGCAAAGCACCGCACCGCCGGGGAGGCGCTGCGCGCCCGCGGAGCCGAGCCCAGCCCGCAACCGCCGCTCCGCGCACCGCCGGGGCCAGGTGCCGAACACCCCCCCCGCCTCGCTCCGCGGTCCTCCGCTTCCTCACCGCCTCCCCCCCCCGCCTTTCCGGCACTCGCTCTCGGAAAAAAGAAAAATTCCCCCCCCCCCAAAAAAAAAAAAAATTAAAAAAAGCAGCAACAACAACAACAAAACCCAACCAAAACAGCCCCGGAGGAAGGAGGATCCCGCGGTATTCCTGCTGCGAGAAGAAGGGGGAAGCAAAGCCAGGAACTAACGCCGGAGCACGACGGCCATGGAGGAGAGGAGGAGGGGGGAGAAGGCCGTACACATCCGACTTCCCGGGCGCCGCGGACATGCGAAGTGCGAGCGGTGCCTCCGCCGCGGCTCCCCCGCCCCGAGGGGCGGCCGTTCAGCTCCGTCCGGCCGGCATCGCCGTAACTCCACAAGCCATGCTGCCGCTGCCTGGGGGTGGCGGGGGGGGGTCCCCGGTCGTGGGGCGGGGCGCCCTGCGGAGAGCGAGGCCGGTGCCGCCGAGCGGAGCCCCCCGCGATCGCGGTGGCGGAGTGAGGCAGCGCCGGAGCACGCGGTCCGCGCCGCCGCCGGAGCGCTCGGGCGAAGCGGGGCGGCGGGGAGGGGGAACAAAACCCGGGCGGCCTGCTCCGCCGCCGACCAATGGCGGCGCGGCGAACCCACGTGGGGGAGCGGGGAAGGGGGCGGGGGGAGAGAGAGAAGCGAAAAGCGGACGCTGACTGGGCGGCGACGTCACAATGCCAGCTTGTGTCTGAAACGACGGAGCGAGAGCGGCGGCGGGGATCCTCCCTCCCCGCCCCGCCCCCTTCACTCCCAAGCTCCGCCCGCTCCCGAAGCTCCGCCCACCCACCCCGCCCCGCCCAACCGGCGGGGCCCCGCCGCGGCCGCTCCGTTTCCCCCCGTTCCCCCCCCCCCCCGCCCGCCGCCGGCGGGAGCCCTCGGCCCCGCAGCCGGTGAAGGATAGCTCTGCCGGTAATCTCGTTAGATCGGCAAAGCAGCCCCAATTAGGTGCTATAAAACAAACAGAACCGCTTTGTCACTTTAATGTTTTCACTTCGCCAGCCGCCATACCGATAAAACGGTCGGTAATGGCGAGCCTCCCGCACCCAGCGGAGGACGGCGGCCCTCCCCGCTCCCGGAGCCCCTTTGATGTGCCGGGCCCGGCGGAGGCCGCGGCCCTGCCCGGTACTGGCGACGGGGGGGGGCTTTCTGCTCCCCCCCCAGCGCCTCCTTTCAAGTCTGAGCGGCTTTAACGAGGAACACGGGTAATGTCATTAACGTTACAGGCTCCCGCCAAGCGCTTCGGCTCTGCACAGCCGGGGCGGGGGGAGCGGGCGGACCGACACACCCGAGGAGCCGCCTGCTCCCCCCGGCGGGCCCGGCATGGGGGTCACTCCGTCGTGTCCCCCCCCCCCCCTGCCCCGCAGTTCTGAACGCCGGGAGGGGGAGGGGAGCCGCGACCCCACGGGTGGGCCCGACCGAACGCGGCTCCGCGGCACAAAATGGCTCCTCTCCCCTCACGTCACACGGAGCCTCCCCGCCCCACGTGGGAGCCCTCCAGCCAGCCCCACCCCTTGACCAATAAAAAAAAAGCCGAGCGGCCTTTTTCTCGAACACCATTGGTTGAGCCGCGCCGGGCTGCCGCTCTGGGAAGGGAGCTGTCAATCAAAACCACGCGGGGCCGTGAGCGCTGACAAATGCCGCTGCTGTTCAGCCCCCCGCTTGCAAATACCGCCCGGCATGGCGGCTTAATTAGCTCGGAATGGCTTTTCCTCCCAGCTCAAACAATCTGTCACTGCCGCGCGGCGGAGGCAGCCATGCATAAAAAAGTAAGCAGAGGCTAAATATCAATTTGATTTTGTGTATCAAAGGAATATTTTAGGTTTTCTCCCCAGTAATGAAACGTATCCATTTAAATAATAAAAGGGGGGGGGGGGGAACACAAAACACAAACCCCAAACCCCAACATCCCCCCCCGAAGCCGCCCCCTCTGGCACGCAGGGGGCAGGTAATGTGTGTGTCGTGCTCCCCACCCCACGCCCCTGGGGTGGGGGCCGGGGTCCCCCCCCGCGGGTGGGGGTTGGGGGCGGAGCGGAGCCTCCCCGCTGAACCCCCGGGGAGCGGGGTGCCGGGGGGGGGGGGGCGGGGTGGCCCAGCCCGGAGCCCCCCCCCCCCCGCCCCCCTCCGCGGCCCCACCGCTAATTGGGTGCGTTCCGGCTGTTGACGTGAGAAGAAGTGTCAGGGCCGGGCGATGCCCATTGGTCGTCGCGGCCGGCCCCGCCCTGCCCCCACGTGGGGCCCGGACCGACGCGGCGGGAGCGACGCGAAACCCGGCGCGGCACTGAACGCGCGGAGCCGGAGCCACCGCGCTCCCCCCTCCCACCTCCTCGTCCTTTCGGCCTCCTATCAGCATCTCCCCCCCTCTCCCCCTCGTTTGTTTAATTTGCCTCCCTTTTGCTTTTCTTTGCTTTTCCTCCATGGAGGCAGCAGCTCCCGGCCAAGCCCCCGCACTGCAAGGGGCCCACATCGGGGTGCACATCGGGGTGCACATCGGGGTGCACATTGGGGTGCAGAACCCCCCTGGGAAACCCAGTCAGCCCAGCAGACACTGGGAGAGCACCGGTGCAAGTCAGCGTGGGAAAACGTGGGCCCACGGTGCTTCGAGCCACACGGGGAGGGGAGCGCCTGAGACCGCCTGTGCCTGGAGAAACAGCAAAAATTAATGGCAACTAGTAACCCTGGAAATATTAGTGGTGAAATCGGGACTTATTTTTCCTGTAAAGTGCTCTCTCTGACAGTTCCTTCTGCCAAGTACATCCAAGGCGACATCCATTTAGTGGAGAAACGTGACCGGTGCTCCCAGCGCCACACGCTCACGTCGGTCCCAGGAGGATCGCAAAGCGAAGGCAGCGGTACCTGAAAAATCCTGCCCTGCGCGAGGCCCTCGGGGACAGGACACGCGTTGCCCTTCCTCGCCGTGCTGCCCCTCCTCGCCGCCCAGCACGGCGGCAGGCTGCCGAAGCTGCCGAGGCTTCCTGCGGGCTGGGGGAGGATGGAGTGATCTGTGATAATTCTCCAAATTGCTGCACTTTGGCCTCAGCGCTCGCTCTTGGGTTTGCAGATATTTGTTAATTTTTCATGGCTGGGGAAAGTTAATTGATTCCCCCCCCCCCCCCGGCAGGTTCATGCTAACCCTGTAGCTGCAGCGGTGCGGGTCCGGGGTTGGTGCTGCTGGGTGCTGAGCCTCTGTAAGCCCGCGCCGGCTGCTGAGCACTCGCATTCCCCGTTGAGCCTCGCTCTGTGCCTAACTGAGCTGGAAAAGTGCAAAAAAAGGAGCAATTCCAGCGGTGGGGCTGAGCCAGACCCTCTGCCCGAGGGGCTTTCTGGGGCCTAATTCAGTGGACACGGGGACATGGGGAGAGGAAAGCAGTGGTTTTACACTGAAAATTCATTTCAATGCTCAAAATAGAACACATTAGATGAGCTGCTTCCCTCCCCCAGTGGTACTTATGGACAAATTCTGATTTTTATTTAATGGTTTCCCCGAAAAGGTTGTAATTTTCTTCACAGTCCCATCTAGCTATAGCTCCAGCGCTGTTGTGGTGAACTCAAACGACCGAGAATGCCTCTCGTTAATTGATATTCCTCACGCTAGGACTGTACTGAAATAGCAGATGTTTTATTTTAGCTTATTAAAACTCACCTGGTTGAAAAAAAAAAAAAAGAACTATTAGGGGTGAAAGGAAACATTCTGCTTCATATTGATTTAAAATCTACTTAAATTGATATTTGCACATCCCAATTATAAACCGTGATCTTTTCCCATAAGTTATTTTTCTTTTTCTGAGTTTTTTTTCTTAACGATCTTAGAAAAAGCCTCAGTGGGAGAAGCCACCATCTCTTCTCCCAGCCAGCCCGTGTTGCCACGAGATGCCTTTGTCACCGCAGGCCAGGGACATTGCATCCCTCCTCGGTGGGCGATGCAGGGCAGGAGGTGGCCACCTTGTCTTCTCCCCAGTGTGTTGCTGCCTGACCTGAGGCAGCCAACACCACCAAGTGAGGATGAAGATGAGGATGAGGGCTCTGGGGATGCTCAGCGAACACCAGTGGCCCCGTGGACCCCATTTGGGTGCCTTGCAAAGGGCAGCTCCCCACAGGGAAGTGGCAGTGGAGCACCCCAGGGTGAGCAGAGCGCTGGAGCGGTTGGGGTCCCTCGGGGCGATGCGGTGATCCTTGCCTTCGGAGGTCACTGGTCCCAAGAGCAGTTTTTGGCCGAGATGTGCCTCATGCTGCGGTGCCGGGGTGCCCGGGCGTGCTGCCCTGGCTCCCTGCGAGGTCTCACAGCGGGGAAAGGAAACAGGAGATGTCCTCATCCACCCTATATGGGGAGAAACCTCGAGCTCAGCTTCTGGGCACGGGGTGTTGTGACACCGTCCCTTCCCCACCGCGATGCCGCCTTTTGGGGAAACCAACCGTCTGAGCTGCCCTTCCTCTTCCCAAGCGGCCTCCACGGGGGAAGAGCTGCCGCACCCCATCCTCCCACCGTCGATGCTCCCGCATCGGCCACCCCTGGCTGGCCCCAACGGCCTCAGTGTTCCCGGGTCCTGGGTCCCAGGTCCCGGCCCCTTGGAGCCCCCCCACAGCCCTGGTCCCGGGGGCCAGGCCATCCCGGGGGTCGTGGTACAGACGGCTGTAGGAAATAGGGGAGAAAGAAACCCACAGGATAAGGTTTGTTGCAGCTGGCCGGGTCCGAACGCCTGCACAGCCACAGTCGCCCTGCTTCCCTCCCTGCAAAATGCCAGTGAGGAGAGGAAATGCGGGTTTTTTCCCCATACTTTTTGTCTCCCCTTCATATGTTGTGTGTCCCGTGAATCCCGTAAGAGGCTGACTACGGCTTTAGCACAGCTTCGTCAGGCCATGTGGACTTGCTGTTAGGGTACAGAGGAGGCGGCAGGGGAAAGAGGAGAAGCCTGCGTGTGCACGCGCACGTGCACACACGCACCCACTCGTGCACTCACACGCACACCCTCCGGTCACCGAGTCGCCTCTGTCCCCGGCCGCCGTGACCAGCCGAACTCGCCCAACGTGCAAGCGGTGCTCCCTGTGCGTGGCCGTGTGACGGCAGCCGCCCCGAGAGGTGGCTTTATCGTTGACAAGCCGGTCCCAGCCCCAGTCAATAGCGTGTGTTTACATTTCAGGTGACACTATCTGCCCTCCGCGCAGGGCAGGACCCTGCCTGCCAAATTTCCTTTAGCTTTCAAGTTTATCTAAACAAGGATTTCAGAGCTGGGAAGGCAGTGAAACGCATACTAATGACTGACCAGGGAGAGCCAGGAGAGCTATCAGCAAGTTTATTTTGCTTTGTGGGGAAGCTCAGTTTTATCTGCTCTTGGCAGTAAGGTTTTACAGCCCCCCCCCCCCCCCCCGGGCAAGAGAGGGCTCAATCCTGCAACTGCTTCTCCCACCAGCATCCCCCGCAGGGCTGGGGACACCAAAAGCCTCTTTTAGTTTTGGGTGTTCCCACTAGTGATGCCCCAGTGAATACCTGCACAACAGACCATGCTCTGGCTTCGAGCTTTTCCAGTTTCCCCTTTTTTCCTTTTCAGAGCAAATGTGGGGCTCCAGGTGGAAAAATGCACCCGCACAAACCTGCAAAACGGCAGAGGACTGGGGGTCCCTCCTGCAGGAAGGGGCCTGAATTCCTGATACGGGTCAGACCCTCGACCCGAGCCTGCAAACGCAGCACTCCTCCTCAAACACCTCAGCAGAACTCCTGAGCTATGACTTTTCTCTCTGCTCCACAGCAATTAAAGAAAACTGAAAGCACCGTGCTGGGGTCCCTTTGGGCCAGTGGCAGGAGCAGGCAGCGGTGGGGATGGCTGTTGCCCTCCACGGCCACCAGCATCTGCTCTGCACATCGGCAGCCAGCACCACCGAGAAGCCGCCGGGAGGTTTCCGGCAGCCCGGCACGCAAGCGGACGGGGAAGAGCGTCGGTTGCTGGTGTTGCCACAACAGGCCCCGATTACCCCGTCCTTTCACAAGCAAAACTCCCATTGACCTCACCCTCATCCGCGGGATTTGCTTGAGCAATCCCTGCGTCCGCCCAGCCCAGCGCCTGCGGGCTGCAGCCGCCGAGCCGGGGGCTGCCCAGGCAGGGGGGCCCAGGAGGCAGCAAACCTGCCGCCAACTCCTCCTGGCACCGAACAAGGGCCCGAGCCTCAAAAGCAAAAATTTTCTCCCCTGTCCCCCTGCGGTCAGGATGGGAGGTGTGAGGGGGTGGGTAAGGGATACAGATGGGTGCAAATGGGGCCAGAGGGAGGGAGGGAGGGAGGGAAAGAGAGAGCCCCAGGACCCTCCCAGCAGCAGAGGCAGCTCAGAAGAGTCTGCCAGGAAAGCCCTGGCCCATCCGCTCCTTTGCAAAATTTTGGCCAAGAAGTTGGGACGAACAGGAGGAGCTGGTGGATGGATCGGGCCCAGGACTCCCTAACAGGACTCGGCTGCAGCTCAGGTCCGAACCCAGCAGCTCCAGCGCTGCCGGCTCCATCAAACAACGCGCCGGCGTCCAAACCCAGATGGGGAAAACAGGGCATCGGAGAGCTTTTGCAGGCAGGGAAGTGGGGTTCCCTGACCCCTGCTGCCTCCCTGACCGCTGCTCGCACCCAGCCCCAGCACTGCCCCAGTTCCCCGGCACGCAGGGACCCCACGGGTGAGAGCAGCCCAGAGCTGGTGCTGTGCTTCGGCAGAGGATGGGTGCAGAGCCCCCGCACCGGAGCAGCGCTGGCCTTGCACGCTCAACCAGCACTGGTTGCACTGGGGCTCTGACACTGCAGCAGCTCCTGGGATAGCAACACCATGGGCTTATATATGTTTAATGCCAGGCTGCACCCCAGATGGTGAGGGAGAGGAGAGCCTGGCTGCTCTCGGCAGGGAGAGCGGGTTCAGCTGTGCCCGCGGAGCCTCCCGGGCACCAGAGCCGGGGCCAGCCCCTCGCCAGCCTCCCCGGTCCCCGCAGCCGGAGCCAGGTCGCTCGTGGGTGCCGGCGGGTGCCGGCGGGTGCTCGCCGCCTCCGGAGCCTGTGCCGCGGGCACTCTGCTCCCCATGCTCACCTGCCCTCCCTTCCCGGGGCGAGCAGCTCAGCCCAGGCTTTTGCTGTATACTGTCTAATTATAGATATTATATTGCAAATGGCTTTTGGGCCTGCTAATGGTATTACTGGTGTTATTCTTCTACTTGTTAATTATAACCAATTTGTTTGGGATGCCTTCCCAGTTTTCGTCTGTAATTGCTCTCCCCATTCCCTGATGACTGTGACTCAGCAGAAACTCTGCAGTTTCGCTCAGGGATGATATTACTCTTTGTCTCTCCTGCCAAGCGTGGCTGCAGACGGCTGCCTGCGCAGCACGGCTACCGCTCCCACCCTGCCAGTGGCCACACTCCAGGCCGGAGCGAGCGGCTCGGGGACCGGGAGGGATGCGGGACGGTGGCGGTGCGGGGCTGGCGTCCGCGCCGGGTTGGAAGCAGGGCGATGGCAGCCTTGCAACAAGGCTCCGTGGCCCCAGATGCGGATGCGGCATCGCCTGCGAGAGATGTTGGGCTCAGGCCTGGGGATGCTCATAAGCGACTTGCTGAATCAGGGCTGCGGCCCATAAACCATTATAGGATTCTGCCTGTGAAAACCCAGCAAGGCTCGGTATGACTAAAGGCTTAGCCAAGGAAAGAGGAAAATATTAAACTGATTGTTTTCTTTTTATTATTGCTAAATTCTAAAGAAGTTTGCTCTTCTCCTCTCCCCAGCATTAACTGCAGGTAAGTTATTTGGAAAGCGAGTATTTCACCAGAACAGCCATTCAAGTAGCCTAATACACACATTAGAGTCTATTTGCACTTAAAAGAAGTGGGAGGTATTAAATCAGCCTCTGGCCAGATAGTCATTGTATAAACAAGAGCTGTTAACTCCTACTTGATAGCAGTGATAGCAAGGGAAAGGAAAACAGCCCTGCAGTGTCATGACCAACCTGACACAACATGTTTTAGGTCTGGGGAAAAAAAAAAAAACCAAACCAAAAAAACCCCAAACCCCTGCGAGTTCATGACTGCCTGGGCTGCCGGAGAGCGGCTGCCAGCGTCAGGCCCGGCCTGGCTCTGCAGGCAGGGATGCTCCTCCTGCCCGCCCAGCACCCCCCGAACCCTGTCCCGCTGCTCTGCCCGCACCTTCCCCGCATGCCCTGGGCCCTGGAGCAGCTCCCGCACCCCGGGGCTCCAGCAACAGCATCGCACCAGCACCAACAAGACAAGCAGCGTGGCACCGTTGCCTGTTCGCGGACCTGCTCGGGCCACTGGCAGCCAGGGTCAGGGGGGTTATTTGCAGCCAAAATGCTCGCCGACGGCGGATCTCCAGTCTCCTGGGTCCTGCGCAGGCAGAGTCCCCCTCCAGCAGAGCATGGCTCCGCACGGCGCCCGGGAGACAGAGGTCTGCAGAGCTCCGCTCGCTCCCCAGCAAACCCGGGTATTAATGAAATTTATGAGTCAGAGCGAGCAAAAGAAACTGTTTTCAGCTGACTTCACTCACCACTTCCTCTCCTCGCGTTCGTCTCTCCCAGCAGCCCACTTATCTTCCCCCTGGAGCCGTGCCCACCCTCCCCTGCCCGATACGCCTCTATCGCTAACAGGCCGGAGCGTTCAGCACCAGGATTGCTTCTGAGTTTGCTCACTCACTCACTCAAGCACTCTCAAGTTGTTCTCTGTGGCTAATCAAATGTCAAAACAAGCTACCCCTGTGATTTTGAGAGCTTTTAAACAGGAAGACATTTACCACTGATACATGAGAGCCGCGCACATTTGTCTGGGGCTCAGCCTAGAACGGGTTTCAGCGATAGCTCAGGACTGGTTTCAGTTGCAGCAAGTATCTGCTGGGCAGGAGCTATTTTGTGGTCTCTCTTTGGAGGAATAATGACTGTACGAGCCCGTGGCAGCGGTCCCACCGCTTGCCCAAAGCCAGCACGGCTGTCTCCCACAGGGACCGGGCTCTTTCCCTCCCGCTGACGGGCAGGAGATGGCTGCCAGCGCGGGCGGGCAGCACCCCTCCATCCCAGTGCGCCCAGCTCCTCGGTTAATTAAACCATGGTTTACAGCCCAACTCTAAATCATGTGCTTCAGGACTAAAGCAGTGAGCTTTCAGCATTGAGAAGCGATAACTTCCAAGCCGTCCAGAAGCCCAGGAGTCCCCAGGAAAGGCATCGGAGACCTTTCGGTTCCTATGCAGCCCGCAGCGAGGTGCAGCATCTGCAGCGCCCTCCGACCCACCACAGGCCGGGTTGAGCCGACGGCTGCAGAAGAGCAAGACCCAGTGTAAGGGACAATTTTGATTTCAGAGCCGCTTGACCTGTCTCTGTGCAGCTCTGACATCAAAACTGTCCTTTACGCAGGTACCCGCTCTTCCGCAGCCAACGCTGGCCGAGACCCGGCGTGTGACTCTGCAAAGGGCCCCGCACAGCCTGGGTACCCCCCGCCTCCCTCCCTGGAGCATCCCCTGCCCAAGGGAAGGGGTCAAAGCCCCCGGCCCCGGGGCGGGGGGCTGTCAGCAGGGCCCCCCCCATCCCCGACATGCCCCTGCTCAGCAGGGGGATCTCGTCTCCCCATACCACCCACGTGGGATGAAAGGCGCAGCGTGGGGTTTGGGATGCCCCGACGCGCTGGCGGGGCTCCAGCATTGTGCAGCCGGGCTGCCTTGTGCTCTCCAGCCCCGGGAAGGAGCCGGCTGGGAGCCGGAGGTTTGACAAAGGGCTTGTTTTTGCCCTGGCAAGGCACAGCGTTGGGCTCTCAGCAAAGGGGCCAACAATTACGTGCTGCCTGCGAGGACATGTGAGAAGTGCCATCGAAGCAAGAAGAAAATGGAAGAGGGGGAAGAAGAAGAGGCCCACCCATCGTCCCCAATAAACCACGACATTTGTCTGCAGAGGGTTTGTTCCAAAAGCTGCCCGGGCACTGCAGGTCTGAGGGATGCTCCCTTCCCTGGGAGCACATCGGCAATTTCCCTCTTGCGGCATTAACCCTTCCATAGAGGCTGCCTTAGGTGACAAGGCAGCAGCACCTACCCCAGGGCTGTGCCCAGCTCCGGCCGAGGGCACCCGGATCCAAGCGGCTCCAGGAACAGCAGCGCTCACACCCGGCCTTCAAAGCCGTCACTTATCCCAGTTGAACGCTGAGCACAAGCTGCTCACGGGAGCTGCCAGGTTTGCACAACGCTCGCCCTGTGTTTTCCACTTTCCTCCCAGCACATCTCCAATGTCTTTCAAAAAAAAAATACCCACAGCTTCCTGAAGGCTCTACAACAGAGAGAGATGCTTCTGTTGCTCAAGCTGTTGCTGGTCTGGAAATGAAGCATCTCCCTCCTCAGAAGCATTTAATCAAACACGAAGAGTGCACGCACGCACGTCAATCCGAGCGGTGAGCCCTGATGCTGCCGTCAGCCAGAAACACAGCGGTCCACGCAGAGTCGGCCAAGCCGCTCGCTGCCACGCGCTGTGGCTGGGGAGAACGAAGCTTCCCGGGGTCCGTGGGGGCAGAGGGGAGTTCTGGGGACGGAGACATCGCACTGGGGCTGCAGTGCTGGAGGATGGAGGGGACCAAGCCTTGTGCCCGCAGCTGAGCCCAGCTAGAGCATCACCCTCGCCGCCTCCCACTTCAAATAACTCCCAAGCTTTAGGTTTCCTGCTTTGCTAGGGATCTTGCTTAAGCCTCCCGCGCCAAGCACTGGCTGGGGGGGCAGGGTTGCGTCTGTGCCACCCCGCAGAGCCCATCCTCACGCTGGCTGCGGGGTTAGGAGGGGGTGATGCCCGCTGCCATCAGAGGAAGGGTGTTGGGAGCAGACAGGCACAGACTTTGTCCCAGCCCGAGACAAGGAGAATGCTGTGGGTTTGTTTTTAGACAAATGAATGGATTTTACTGTTTGACCAACACTCATGAGAATGCCAGTCAGTGCGAATTTGGCAGGAGGTCTGACACTTGTCAGCTTTGGTTTATAACAGGAGAAAAGCAGCCAGCTCTCCGGAGGAGAATGACGTGCGCGCGTTGCTGTGCGGGTTTGTTCTCGGAAGAATGTGTGGCAACAGAAGATCAAGCAAATACTTGGGACTGCTACATCACGGAGGACTTTGTCAGCTAGCCGGAAAGTTTTAGAAGGGCTTCACACTCTTTAGAGACAGCCAGGCCACTGCTTGGAGCCGGGGCGAAAATACAACAGCGTGGGGTTTGTGAATAACAGAAGCATTACTGTGGCATCCCTAACGAGCGCGGCCTCGCCAGCACGCCCTCGGAATGGCGCTTGGGGAGCTCTGTCAGTAAGCAGCCATGTCGGCCCCACGCGGGCAAGCTGCCCGTCCGTGGAGGAGAAGTGGGAGCTGGCAGCGTTTTCCCTGGGGGGGCTTTGCTACAGGCACCTGCGTGCCAGCCTGCTGCCGGACCCAGGGGAGGGGGCAGGTGCCGGGCGCAGGCAGCTCACCCCACTGCGGAGGCGGTCTGGGGGGGTGCTTCGATTCCCGAGGGAAAAGCCACGGGCATGACCGCAGCCCTGCGCCAACCCCAGCTTGCACCTGCACCCCAGAAGGACCTCGGCCTCGGTGCGTGAGTCAAGGTGGGCAGGAGCCCATTTCCCCCTTCCCTCGCCAAAGCGGGGCGGCTCGGCCGAGACCTGGGGGCGGTGGGGGGAAGCTGGTGTTCTCCCCGCCCGGCTCTGGGCTGAGGTCAGATGGGATTTCCAGCCTGGCTAGTGGCAGTGTGGTGTTTCGAGCCGGCAGGCCGGCCAGCAGCCAGGACAGAATGCCCTCCCGCAGCCAGGAACAGCATCTCTTTTTATTTAAAGCCATCGTCTCAGCCACATTTCCCGTGCAAAAGCCAGAAGCTGGTGCAAGAGACACATATGCAATTTACTTTGTTTTGTTTTTTAAAGGCTCTCCAGCCTGCAAAAGGGAATGAGGGTTTCTCCGCCTCAGACAGCTCACCAGAACAGCTTATTCTGCAACATCTATTCCAGGCAGTCTCTCCATGTTGACAAAGCCTTTGGACAGGGAAGGTCAAATGTCTGTTGGGATCATTGCCTCCTCCTTGTCTCTCTCGCTTGCCCAGGGATGCAGGGACGCTGGAGGGTCTCCGGCACGGGAGACGGACAGTCCCTCCGGCACCCACCGCACACCCGTATCGGAAACCCGGTGCTGCCGTGTCCAGTGATGCTGCACCAGGAACTGACAGCCCAGCCTGTAAAACGGCCCTGACCAAACAGACCAGACCAACTCTGAATGAATCATTACAGGCAATGGAGTAAATCATCCACAGCTCTAAAAGGGCAGCAGCTGCCTTTCCCTGGGTTGCTTTGGAGCAGGTCTTTAGGAGACAGGACTTTCTAGTGAGCATTAGACAAGAGCATTATGACTTGCCGTGGTGGGAAGGGTGCGTTGCATGCATGGCTGCAGGGCAGGTGCTTGCTTTTCTCCCGGCAAGAGATTTTCTCCAAGGCATGGCAAAGCTCTGACTTCGACCTGTGGTAATGCAGCTCCTTCTGCTTCGTGCTGACAGCTCAGACTGATGCTGCAGCCCGGCTTTGCTGTGGTCTAGGTGGCCCTTGAGTATGGGTTTGGTAGGCTCCACCTAGCACCTAATGAGTGTTTGCCTGCTTCACTGTGCAATTTGGCACGATGGGCAGCCTTTGCTCAGGAGCTGCCCCAGTCTGGGAAAGATAAGGGTGTTGCAGGCCAGCTCCGAGGCAGGATGACAGAGCTGTTTGCAGGCAGCTCCTCTGATCTGCCCAGCTCTGCTATTACTCCCCGAGCAACCATTAATAACCCGAGCCATTACGGGGTGCTTTTCCATTCAGAGACTTAACAGCTCTCTAAAAGTCAAACGAGCGAGGCAGGAGGTTACGTGCTTCACCCCAGTTGCGCAACGGGTCCGCAGCTGAGCCAGGAACCAAACCCACACCTAATCACCGGGACACAGCTCGCCCGGTGCCCGTGCTCAGCCCCTGGCCCAGGGCCCGGCTGGGACTCCTCTGCGAGACCACAGCAGTGTGGTGCTCGCAGGCTGGGGCACGCTCATCTCTGAGCCGGTGGGGTGTTTCCCCGCACAGGGACTGCATCCCCAGAGGTCTCGATCCGCTTTGGACAGCTTTGATCTGGGCATCGTGGTCTGCCTGGCTCCTTGCAGTGGATGCACGGAGCGGGAGGAGGATCAAGCTCTGCCTGCCTGGTCCTGACCCAAACTCCTGGCTCCAAAGACTTGTTTGGCACTCGGTTCTGCAGCATCCCCACACATCTGCTCAGGCTCCGCTAGGAAAGGAGGTCCCCGGTTCCTCATACATACCTTCCTGTCCCCTTCCCCATCACAATGTCATTCACCTGCAGCCCCCATCATGTTGTCGTGGACCCCCAGGACAAAGCCCATGAGCCGTTGCCCTCCTCTGTCCCACTCTCACCTGCACGCCTCAGCCCTCCCTTGCCCAGGTAGCTGCAGGGCAGACGTGGTCCATGACGTTCCCATGATGTCTGCATTACAAATAAGCCTCTGAGGTGAAGGGATTGCTGTGATGAGCAACGTCGGCCTGGCACCTACGAGCTGGTTCTCGAATAGGAGAGAAACGTGGTTCTCGGGTACTGAGCAACCTTCTCCTGGGTTTGCCTGCATGAGCCCACCGACCGCCTGGGAGGAAGGAGGAAGGGGGACCTCACAGGTTCTGGGGGGTTTCATGATTTCCCAAGCGCAGGGTGAGCCCCCTGTGCCATGCAAGGTTGCAGCCCCGTGTCCTGGCAGCCCTCGCTGGGGAAGGGGCAGCCCAGCAGCCCGGGGAGGCTGGCGGTGGCTTGTCAGGTAAGGGAGGCCTGATCATCCCCCTGCTCCTAACCGGGGTCAGAGGTGGCCGCTCCAAGGGCTGTGCCGGTCGCCGCAACCTCCTGCTATAAGAGATCATCGGTCCTTAAAATAGCTCTGTATCATTAGCTACATCTAATTGAAGGTGTTTTGAATGCAACCTCCACAACACACAAACCAAATGGGAAATGACATACCATCAAATTAATGCCCCCAAACCATGATAAATGACTGGTTAGATGATTAATGTTTCTATTTCTTGGTTTAAGAGAGAACAATGCCGCCTGGCCTAGCATTTATCTGCGTTGCCTGCGAAAGGTCACCAGGCATCCTCAAAATAAATAGGACTATCGCCCCGCTGTTATGCCTTCAGAGGCACCGCGGCTCTCTTGTCTCTACACACGCTGCAGCCTGCACGCTCGGGGATGGAGCAGGGCGAGCTTCGACCATTGCCATGCTGAGCGAGCGAGGACGGGCGGCCGCCCCAGCCGGAGCCAGAGAGCAGCGATGATCCTTCTTGGGTCCCTTTCAGCTCCATCGCTATGGACATCCCAGGCTGCCTCGGAAAATCATTCCCTGATGATGCATCTGAGGAAGCCGGTCGTCAGAGGAATGGTTTATTGCATTGGGGTTTTGACATCTGAGAGGACTCGTTGCTACGCTGGCTGTTTTATTAAATCATTAAAAGACACTTCTTTAATAGTTCCAGAAATATCAACTTTTCATGTGGCTGGGGCGGCTTGCTGCTCTGCACCTGGAAACGGCACAAATTCTCTTTCAGGTTCAAAGCAGTCTGGCTTCTGATACACCACGTGTAATTAGAGATAATTGAAGCGAGCACGTTCAAAGGAGCCCAAGGACCGGCGGGGCGCAGGAGCTGGCTGCGCTGTTGCGCAGCACTGTCTGCACCGCGCCGTCCGACCCGCCACGCCGGGGCCGTGCCGAGCCCCGTCGGCCCCTCGACACCGGCACTGGCTGAACCCAGGCGTGCGGGGCTGATGCTGCAGGTCTTGGAGATGCTGCTGTAATTTATGGCAAAACCCCACAGAGGGACAGCAGGCTGGGGCGAGGACGGCTGCACCGCAGCCCGGAGATACCGCAGCTTGTCCCGACAAGACGCTGTTTGTGTGTGGAGATTAAAGTCTCCTGTTCAGTAGCAGGAAAATGCAAATACTGTTTAAACAAGCTGTTAATTGTTAAACCACATTATTTAGGGGTAATAATCACTGGAACACTTTGTACTGCTAAAATGAGGCCAAGAGCTCTCTGGTCATGGGCTCCACCAGAGGAGGATGTGTCTTGTTTATGGGCTGTGCCTGATGAAAATGAGCAGGCAGAGAAGTGGGAATTGGGGGAAGGAAGGAAATTGGGAAAGGACACTGTGAAAGGAGAGGGTCCAGGGAAACAGCTCTGGTGGCCGTGGCTCGGGTCCCATGGGGATCCCATGGGAAAGGAGACCGACGGATGGAGAGGGAGATGGTGGGGATGGAGAGGGAGATCCCGCTGATGGAAAAGGCTGATCCCGCTGGCTCGGCCACACGCTGGGAGTTGCCCCGGCTGATGGCATCGAGGCTGTGGCAGGCGCCAGCACCTCTTTGTGAGGCCGGGGTGTTCTCAGCTGGTTGCCACCATGGGAGCAAGCGCCCTGCCCTTGCTTTGCACCAAGACCCCTCTGGTCCTGCTGCGTTTTACATTTGTTTGCCACGGGCCCAGGCCTGGAGGCATTTGTTGGAAGGAGGGTTTGCTTGTGGGATGGGTGCTGTTGGGATCCTGGGTGAGCTGGTCTCCTTCAGAGCCCTGGTGATGGCATCAAGGCTGGCATGATCCTCGGCAGCTGGAAGCCCCAGGAAATCCCAGCACAAAGGCTGAGGAGCAAAGCTGGCTGCAGATGGGAGATGTTCAGAGACTCCCGGCAGAGCGGCTTGCAACTCCTCCCAGTGGGTCCATGGGTTCAGCTGCAAGTGGAGGCTTCGGGCATCCCCATGCAGATGCTGCCGGTCCCACCTCACCCTGCCAGGACATCACTGAGGGGGGTCCGGCCAAGCACAGACCCCACCTGAGCTGGGAAATGGAGCAATGCTGCAGGGCACGGTCCCCAAGGACCAGCACCCACTGTCTTCGCTGCAGATGGGAGGGTGGGATGCATCCAGCCCTTTGGCTGTCGGTGCACCGGGACACGCGCACTGGGCTTCAAGATCCACCACGGCAGAGCCAAGCCGTGCCAGGCCCGTATCTCCCCATCTCCCTGCTGGGAGGAAGTTTTGGTAGGAGCTGCTCTCTCCTCATTCCACCCGGCTGGGGCCTGAGCTGCGGAAGATGTTTCCTACCTGGCTGCAGCAGGAAGGAAGGTGGGGGAGCGGTTGCCAGACCCAGCCAGAAAGAGACCCCCAGCTCCTTTGCACCAGGGCAGAATCAGTGCAAAACACCCCAAAGGGCAGCCGCGACCCTCGCACCCCGCAGCGTGGGGCAGCCCCGTGCCCCAGCACCACAGCACCCGTCGGCACCCGGAGGTCCCTGCGTGGGGAACCCGTTCCAGCGTGCCGGGATTTTTTTCCCCTGGGTTTGGGGAAGACAGAGAAACCCCCGGGCGGAAAGCGGCTTGCTTCAGAGCTGGGTTTCGACAACCAGGAACTCATGTATATTTTGGATTTTAATCCAATGCGGCTGGGGCCATGTGCAAGATGTAATTTAAGCTCCAACTCAGGGTCCAAATGTTCTCCAAGTGCGGAGGTTTTGGCACTGAGGTTTTGGTTTGGTCCCAGCTTTCATGGCAAATTGAATAATCGTATGAGGGAGAGGAAAGGAGAAAGAGCAAGAGAAAAAAAACAAAACAAAACTATCGACAGATCTTCCAAAAGTGGAAAGAACCAAAACACATTTTGGCTTCATCAGCTCTGAAACAGAGTTATTTCCCTCTAGATCTGGAACAGCCTTTCAAACAACGTTTTTCAATTTAGCTTTTTATTAAAATAAAGCCGTGCCCCGGCAAATCTGCGCAGATCTGCCGCCTGCGACCGTCGAGGTTCCCCGCGTGCCGCCACGACCGTACCCGGCTTTATAGCTCCTACTTGTGCTGCTGGCATCCAAACAAACATTTCCTTCACCGTTTCAGAGGCCTCTGGGAGTGGCTGGCTAGGAAGTATGGAGAGAGATCCCTGTGCACATATTTAAATCACCTACTGTTGTGCTAACTTTCTGGCCTTGTATATCTTTTAATTATTCCCATGTTTATAGTTTTCTGCGGCTTAAAGGATTTTTTCCCCTTAAATGCATGTTTTCCTGACAATTAGCCCTGCTGGCTGTAAAAGTGCAGATGAAGAGCTGGAGACGGAGACGAGCCCAGCCCCGAAATCCAAACCTCCCTCCTCGCTGCAGTGCCGGCGGCCAGCCCCGGCTCAGCACCGTCCCGGCTCAGCCCCATCCTGGCTCGGCACCGGGACCAGCGCTGGCTCGGCGTCAACCCCCCGCCCAGTGCATGCCCTGGAGCGGGAGCCCTCCGCCAAGCGAGCCAGGATGCGGCCAGCCCGGCCGGTGGTGCAGCAGCACGGTGCAGCCAGAGGTTGGGAGATGCCAGGGTTTGCCGCGGAGCAAAGGATGGGCTGCCGGCCAGCTGCGGGGCACGCGTCCCGTGGGCTCACGCGAGCCCACAGCCTCCCGTGCAAGCTCAGCTCCAACGCTTGCACGCAAGCGAGCAAATTAAAAACACGGCTGGGTGCGCTCCCCCCGCCGCCGGCTCTCCGTGCCGCCGGCCGAGGCTCACGCGGACCCGCTCGGCGGTGGCCGCGTCCTCGCCCTCCCCGGGGGCCCAGCCTGTTCTCCCCGCCGGACCCAGGGCCCGCACAGCAGCCGGGCGCTGCTCTCTGGGGGCACCCGGGGGGGCCGTGCGTGCTCGCCGTGCTCTCCCGCCGCAGCAGCCGGGCAGGGGGTCCGCTTTGCTTGGCTGCATTGTTGCCTATAACAGAGAAGCAAACCGCAGCACCGCCGCCGCCGCCCCTCGCCGAGCCTTTCTGGCATGCGATGGCTCGAGAAGGAGGGTGCCGGTGCCCGAGGGGACCCCTGAGCCCAATCCGGTTTTCCCTGGGCGCGCAGGAGGGGTCTGGCGAGGGTCATGCGCAGAAGCAATGCTTAACATCCTCAGGTCCTGCTGCCCAACCCCGGTTTGGCGCAGGATACGTCCCCAGTGCCCCTGTGACTGAGGCCTCAAAGCATCCCAAGCTTGGCTGGAAACCTTGGGGAGTTTGCCGAAGCCCAGCTCGGCCGGGAGCACGCACCCCACGCACCAGCCAGCAGCAAGCCAGCCCTGGCGCATCCCACGGCTCACCCGTGGGTTTTATTTTCCTTGGAGCCCCGCGCGGCAGCAGAGGGAGGGGAACCCCAGGCCTCCCTCCCAGCCAACCCCGCTGTTTCTCGCTCTGACTCATCCCGCATCCTGCACGGTGCCCGGCTGCGTGGCTGGAAACTCCCGTGGCACACGTGTGCGGGCACGGGGTGGAAAGGTCCTTCGCCGGAGGCAGAGGTGTGGGCAGACTGCCAGTCCCGGCCCCGCTGCACCCCTGGCCATGGGTCCCAGCCCCACTGAGCGGTTATCCTCTGCGCTTTTGCACCTGAGGAAACCCCCAAAATAATCCCGAGCTCGGATGAACCGGTGGGGGTTCACACACATGCGAACAACCCCGGACCTGGCTGCTGGCTGGGATGAGGGCACACGGAAGGTGTCCCGGAGGGTGACAGACATACACAGGGCACCGGGGAGCAGGAACACACGGCAGGTTGCAGACCCCGCAAGCATCCACCCCCTGCCCCGTGCCGTGGGACCCAAGCTGGGAGCATTGCCTGGGATGCTCGTCGCCTCCTCCGGTGCCCCGGGCTCCCGAGGAGCCTTTGGCTCTGCACCAGCCCCTGTGCACCGCAAGCCCCATAACCACTGAAGGCAACAGGGAGGTGTAATCTCATGATTACCAGGATACGGAACGTGCAACCACGCTCTGGTAACCCTGCCCGGTGCTCAGCCCACCGGCCCTGCTCCGAGGCAGAGCCCGTCTGCCTTCCTGCCACAGCCAGGGGATTCCCAGGGGTTTGCAATAACCTCTCTGCCAAATTTCACCCCAGGTTAAAACACAGCAGGAACGACCCCCTGGGCGGCAGGGACATTATGACACGGTCTCTGACCATCACCCACCGGCCAGAGGTCCTCGTCTTTCTGGGAGAACCCACATCCGAAGAGGGACCCCCCTGGAAACGAGACGGGCTTGCCTGTCACCGCTGCTTGCTCGTCCTCTGGCTTCAGGCTGGTCTCCTTCCCCAGCACGCCCGAAAACACTCGGGGCCAGAGACATCCCAGTTTTAAACAGCCCACTTGTAAAGCTGCACCTGAGCCTCTGCACCCATGCAAAGAGCGGCTTCGGGATGCAGCGGGGTGTCGGGGCCAGGTACCAGCTCCTGCAGAGCCCCCTCCATCCCTGCACTGCATCTGGCCCCTCATTAACCAGCACTTCCCTGAAATTAGATGGGAGGTTTCTGTTAATCAGCTACAAACTATTAAGTCATTGGCCAAACTACTCTCCTGCTACTTTTGCAAGGAATTAGGCCTCTATAAAATCAAACAGCATGAATCTTAAAGATTTACACAGTGCTTTTTTAACAGTTTTCAGTATATTTCAATAGTTAATAAAACTAAATGCTGCTTTGTGTAAAAGGTAATAGATTACAATCTAGTGTATTTTACTAGCACTCAGTGTGTTCATCTAACACCTAATACGTTAAAGTTGGAATCTATGAAAAGCACTTTGTGAAGATTAAAAGCAGATTTATCACAGATGTGCCTCAACATTATGCTTGGCTTGAACCATTAGACTCCTGGAGTTTAAAGGTTAGACTTTAATGACTTCAAGGAAGTCGGTTACTTTTTAAAGCTTTAAATAAGCAGCTAAGATACTAATGCCATTTACAAAACAGGGAAGACTGGTTAAGAGCTGTTCAGAGGATGCAGGAGTTACCACTTCAATGTCTGCTCTTTAAATCGCTTTGAAGCAGATACATCTCAGCACAGTAGTTTAACCCTCATGCAAATTAATAATATGTTATTTACTAGATGAAAGTGTTTCCCTGAAAACTTTGGTGGCAGAGCTTTGCTTCCACGTCTGCGCTCCCCAGCTCTCTGAAGGATGGGAGCGATTAGCTGCAAATTCCGCTGCCTGATTGCAGAGGGCAGGAGGAGGGAAGGGCAGCCCAGGGCCCAGCTGTGGTTCGTGGCCGGCCGGTGGCCACGTTATATATTCACGCAGAGAAAATGCTACGTACGGAGGAGTATCAGCTTTAGCCTCTGCGTGCTCCTGCGGTGTTCACCTCCCGTTGCAGAGGAGATCCAAACCTCAGCCCCGACGCAGCAGTTGCCAGCGGAGGAATTTGCTGCCTCTCCGACTGCGTATGAAGCTGCTGTGGCTCCTCGTTGAGGTTCTGCTGCCTGCTAATGGCGCAGGTCCCTGCAGGCAGGTCTCTGGCACGGCCGGCGGCTTTCCGTGCCCACATCCCTGCCCTTGCAGACGTGACGGCAGAGCGGAGAGCACGGCCATGGCGTGGTGGTAACCTCTGCGCCCAGGCCAGGTGGCACAAGCCCCAGGGACATTCTGCTCCTGTCCCCAACCATCCCCCAACAGGCACCATTTACAGCTCCTGGGGAGCTGGTGGGTCCTGGGAGGTTCCTCTTAGGGCATCCACGGGCTGATGACCTACAGATGCCCTGGATGTGTCTGCTCCTCCACTGGGGAATCAAATCAGGCTAAAATACATTTTGCAGAGCTGGGATGATTAACATCGGAGATGATGGGAGTCCAGTCCCTGCGTGGGGTAACTCAGCCTGGATGCTACGAACGGAGGGATGGAGCAGCACCAGGCACATCGCTGATGGCCCAGGAAAGGCATCCTCATCACTACACTCATTTTTGGTACTTTCTATGGTCTGGCGCGTTTTTCTGCCCTAAGGACAGCTGCCACGGCAGTATTACAGTACTGGCAGAGCATCATCTGCACTGGGGACATATTTTCCAGCAGCAGATCAATGAACCCTTGTCCTTGCACTCCACAAAATGACTCAACTTGTCCTTTGACTGGCTCAGATGATGCTGGTGAGCATTTCCCCCAGTTTTCATGTATTCCCAGTTTCGTGCCTAGTGCAGGCAATCAGGACGAAGCCCCAGCTCGCAGCCCCCCCGCAACTCGCTGCCACAGGACAGGCTCACTCTTTCTGCTTTTCCCCGGCCACCACTCGCACGCATGGGCATCTCACTGAAATCCTTCACAAAGATTTTCCCGGCCAAATTGCTGGAATCATTAAGATGACTGCAGAAGATTATCCTGATAATGACTTAAAACCCAACTATTGATCTTAATAAATACTTTACATATATACAATGTACATATATACAACAAATACTTTACAACAAGGTATGTATTGTAATTGCTTCTGTCCTGAGGGCAATGACTCTCATTAAACACTTACAGATACGATTAAAATTTAACCCCAGTGACACTAACTAAACATTAAAGGATGTACTTAACGTATTTAGGAAAGTACCTATATGTATGGTGATTGGTGGATAAGTGACATTATACATATGACTTAAAGCGCCCTCATTGCCCCCTCTGTGCTCGGACAAAGGGGGTGCGACTGGCTCGTTTCAAGGCTCGCGGCTGAGTACATTATACCTGCAGGGCTTCAGACCTTATTAGCACAAGTTTCTATCGATGTTTAAACAAGCGAATAATTATGCTGCCATTCAAATCTCCTTTTTTTTAATAAAAAAACCCTCAAAACCACACACCCTTCCTATGATTTAGTTTGGATTTCACTGTTGAGGATGTAAGTCCTGATGGCGATGGTGTTTGATATCAAGCTGGGCAGCGGCGGAACGCTCGGTGCCGATGCCTGCGTGCCGTGCCGTGGCTGGGCAGGCAGCACTGCGGGCAGCCACGTGAGCAGCACTGGGAGGAAGCAGGTTTGGAGCAGTAAGTTCCATATGCAGGGAAGAGGGGGAGCAGCTCAGTGGGCGGTGAAGGTCAAGGAGAAGGCGTATGGGCTTGGACTGTGTCAGGGTGAATTTTGCCTCACGCCACCGGGTTGTTTGGGTTTGGGGTTTTTTTGCATCCTTTAGTCTAAAAAGATAAAAATAATGTAATAGTTAATAATTTACAAGGTCGTAAGGAGGCCAGTCGCTTCCAGGTGGGATCAGGGCACTTGGGTGATCACTCCCTATACACTTGGAGAGGTCCCACCTTACCAGAGGGGCTGAGCAGGTCTGAGGCAGGACACAGAGCACCCAAATTCAGCAGCAAGCAGATTTTCATGATCAAAACCCCAAAATGAACCAGAAGCCTATTCTTCAAATGACTGTTGACACATTATTTTTTGACAATTGCAGTAATTTGTCTGGTATGCTTGTTCTTTTTCATCTTCCTCGTTTTCAAAGTGATATTACAGAAATATAGGGAGAGAAATTATCGCTCTGGTATGCTGGTTGCAGCCTGGCCAGCGCTCAGCCCTGCTCGGCGGGGAGGTTAGTGGGTGCTCTGCAAGTGCAAACAGCCTGACCCGCTGTTGCAGCCCATATTAAACTTTCTGTTCTTTGATGGGGATCTTTGAGTCACTCCGAGATGCTGCAATTAGCAAGAAATAACATGCAGTGTACAAACTTCATATTTGAAATTCTTCCCAACCAGCATTAACCAGTTGCTAAACGTTTTCCATTTTGCAACGGCTTCGCCTAGATTGCAATTGCAAAATGTTTATCTGCTGTAACACCGCGATTTCAGAAAATTAAGGAAACCGTAAGATTTCTCCAGAAACTGTATAAAAAGTAAGACCTCTAAAAGGGAGATGCTCCCAATGTGAATGGGTTATTTGCTGTATATGTACCTGTTACTAATTCAATGTCTTGAGCTGTAAGAGGCTGCATAGCTCTTCCCAGGTGCTGCTTCTCTGTAGCTGCCAGTGGCATTACGGGCCATCAGAAAGGCTCATGCCCGACGGGGACATTCTCAGAGGACAAGCAGAAATGGGACTTTAAAAATTGACCTGGGCAGCCCCCGCCTGTGCAGAGCCATTAAACAGCACCTCGAGTGCATCTGCAACTTGTATGGGGCCTCTGGGATGATGCTGATGTTTCAGAGTGAGGCAGGTGTTTGGGGGTGATGCCGGTGTTTGGGGGTGATGCCGGTGTTTGAGGGTGATGCTGGTATTTGGGGCTGATGCTGATATTTGGGAGTGATGCCAGTGTTTGAGGGTGATGCTGGTATTTGGAGGTGATGCCAGAGTTTGGGGGTGGCACAGGTGTGGGCGTAGTGTGCTGGTAGTGTCGGTAGCAGAGACGGTCCAGTCTCCAGCAGGGACAGTAGCAGAGACAGCAGAGACACGGGGTGAGGTGTGAGCCATCCCAGTTGGTAAAGGCTCTGTGAGCGGTTGGAATGGGGACATTAGACCAGGATTTGGCCCCGCTGGCTGGGATCAGCCTGCTTGCAGGTGGCCCAGAAGCCTTGCATGCTGGGCAAGGCACAGCCCCGATCCCACCATGAGAGTCTCGCTTTTGGGAAGAATGAGCCAAACCCAGGGTCATGCTGCTGCCCCACAGAGCTGCCTGATGTGCGGGACCGGGGGCAGCCAGCACCAAAACCCCCTCTTGCCCCACGCACAGCACCGGAGAGCCATCTCCAGGGGCTCAGACAAGGCCCCTTATTTCTCTGTTCCCGCAGGAGCGGGTTCCCTCCTGCTAGGACGCGGTGCTGGGCAGGGAAGGACCAGGCTGGGAGTCCATCCCCTGCGCCTGGCGTTCGCCAGCAGCACCTCCCTGCCCTCTGCTGTGGGAACTAGCCCTTTGGCTCAGGTATGCAGATGGAAATTTGCATCGGTCCATCATTGGGCGGTAGCTCCCATTTAAGGCAATAAAGGTGCATAATTTCATAGGGAAAACTTAATGGAGCACTTAGTTCCCATGCACTGCTTCCCTGACATTTTATAGTCTTTGAAAGTACAACTTAATAACGGCCAGAAGCCTGAATCCCCAGGTTCTCCTGACCCCCTCAGGAAACAAAATAAAGCCGTTTGGAAAAAAAAGAGCAGGTGTTGTGGAAAAGTCAGAAGATGCAAATTCTTCCTTCTCATTAATTATTGTATTTATTCCACGATTCCACCTGTTCATATGACGTCTCTCCCTCACGGAGACTTCTCACAGCAGATTAAAGTGCACTTTTATCATTATTCTGAAAGGCATTTCATAAGGGAACATTAGTTCTCCTACATTATTCTCGCATGTTATAAAAAGTGTCTTTTTAAAATATTAGACAGCAATCGAGATTAATTTAAACCACATCAAACATGCACGGCTGGTTTGCTGGAATATTCCCCCCCACCAACACATGCTCCTCAATGCACCGGCCGCAGGCAGAGCTAAACTTTGCTTTCCGGCACGGTAAGCAGCCCAACCTCTGGGCTCTTCTCCCCAGCAATGATGGAGCTGCAAGGAGCTGCTGGCGGTCTGGGCTCTGTTCTGCAAACTCCAGCCAGAGAAGCGCAGAAAAATTTTGACCATCGGAGCAAGTCTTGGGGCCCAGGTTGCATGCCCTAGAGAGGTAATGGTCCTCAGCTGGGCATCTCCTCCAAGCAATGAAACACCTCTGGACGACGCTAAGGCAGAGCTGAGGGTAGCATCGGGGCAGGGCGAGGAGGTCTGTCACCCACCCCCAGGAAAGACAAATCATTTTGCTGGCATGACTTCCATCACTACTGCTGCTTCTGCAGCCCAGGCCTGTGTCCCACCACGGGAGATGCTCGGACCTCGCTGGTGTTCATCTACCAGTGGCCAGATCCTGGCCCCATGTGTCACAGCCCAGCAGGGCAGGACTTGGGCAGGGCCGTTGTTTCCAGGGGAACTAGGACCATGGAAAACCCAGAGTCACAACCGTTTCCCCAGAGCAACGGAAACTTTTAATCCTCATTCATTTTTGGCTGAAACCATTCCTCTAGGAGCAAAACTTTTATAGTGCTTTTAAATATAAATAGTGCCTTCTTTATCAACTTGGCGAACAAGGACTTCGCACTCAGATCTTGTGGTCATTTTGAGCTGCAGCATTTTATCGCCGCACATTGGAGCAGAGCAATCTCCCCTTCTCGCTGCCTGAGGGGCCGGATTCAGCACTGCGTCACTTAGCATTCAAGCCACATCCTCCTCATGGAGGACCTATCAGCCAGATACCTGAAAACACATTTTCAACTCCAGTGAGCAATTGACTTTCAAAGCTTGTGATGCTTGTCAGCGTGTCTCCTAGGGCAACAAACAAACTCCGGAGAGCAGCGAGCCGGGCTTCCCACAGAAAAAAAAGAGCACGAAGGTAGAAGAAGATTCTGCTTGTATTTTAACACTATTTAGGGACTGTGCAGTACTGGGAGGAGAAAAAAAGCCTGCAGAAACTTTGGTCTGGTTTGCTTGGTGGTGCCTTGTCATAGGAGCATCTTCCTGGCTCTGTGCCTGTGGGTACCGGGGAGATGCTGGTCCCCACACCTGGGCAGCAGCGGGGGCTGTGCGGGATCAGTCCTGGCACTGCAGCCCACACAAAACACACATCTGGAAGTTCAACAGCTGGAAGGAAAGCTGACCTGAGCCGGAGGGGCGATGACCGACTAGGGATGCTTTTGGGCCTCTCTTCAACTTTGCACGGCTCTGTGAGTGCAGGGGCGAGGCTCCCCGGGGATGCAGGGCGCAGGCAGCGGGACGTGCTCATGCAAAGGGCCAGGTAAAGGGCCGGCATCACGGGGGGGCAGCCGCAGGCAGCCCGTGCCTCCAGGGCAGCGATGCAGGATTGCTGCTGCAGCGGGAGCGAGGCAGCACTCAGATATCTGCCCTGTGTGTAGCAGTGAAGCCAGGGGCCAAACCCCTCGAAAGTCTCGCCCCAAGTTACTTATTTGAAGAGCAAAAGACAAGGGGGGCTGCAATATGGGGCTGCCTTTGTGCATTTATTCCTGCAGCCGAAACCTGCCCGTTCAAGTTGGGCTGTGCCTAAAGCAGTGCCTCTGTCCCCAGTTCATGGGTGTGCTCTGGTCCCACCAACCCAGGACCCCCCTCTCCTGGCCTGGGGCTCTGCAGGGCTCCCCCAGGGTGCTGGGGGGACCGGAGGACGGCCGGGGTGGAGGTGACGGCGGAGGCCACTCCGGTCTCGGCTGCCAGAGAAGCGCTGCCGATGCTCCCGATTCCTTGTGCAATTCCCTCGCAGCTTCTTCCCCCCCTTACATGCTCAATTTATAGAACGTATGAGAAGTGTCTTCTTCCCAACGTCAGGCGCGGGATGAACACTCCTGTTTGCCACATGTTTTGTTAGATCGTTAAGACATCAAACAGGCACCTAAAGGAGCTGCAGTTCGGCAGCTGCCTCCCTGGCACGGGGTGCTGAGGGCTGGGGGGAGGCACAGCGGGAGCCGAGGGAGGGCTGAATCCGGGGGAACCCCCCCCTTCCCACCACCTGGCCATGCCAGCAGTGAGCCCACAGACTTCCACAGTGCTCCGTGCCACGGGTGTGAGCTCCCGGGACTAATGAGGACCATTTATGTGTCAACATTCCTACCTGATTCATTGCTGAGTGACACACATTCTCCGAGAAGTTCCTGTTATTATTAAGATCTCCATTACTGGACTAACCAGGCATGAATCTGCCTGAAACTCCTGAGCACAGGATGAAGACCAATACCCACATTTCTCAGCCGGCTTTTGCAGGATAGCGTGCGATGCTGCCCTCCCTTCCACGCCTGCATGAACTTTCCTACCATGTGCTTTCCATCGAGGTTGCAGGATTTTGTCTAGGAGCCACCTGTGCAGCAAGAGGACACTTGCCATGGGGGCTGCCACGTGTGCAGCCTCAAAAGTGTCCATAGGTGCCGCTTTCCGTGGTGCAAAGGTGGTTTAATGAGAGCAGAGGAAAGGCAAGAGACACAGCCAGTCCCACAGGTCTGGCAGGAGAGAGGAGGATGGTGCCAAGGAGCAAGGGGAAGGGGACAGGAGAGGGGACAAAGCCAGGCATCGGCAAGGCAAGAGGAGGCAGGCTGGTGTCTGTTTCAGGACACAGAGAGGGCAGAGAAGGATCAGGGCGGTGACTGCACCTTTTACAGGCCATGGGGTCCCTGGGGATGAGCACGCCCGGACCGAGGGTCCCACTTCTGCCCCCGAGCCCCCACTGGGCAGCGGGATCCTCCCAGCAGGACAGAGGGATGTGGGACCCGGGATGGGGCTGGGTGCAGGATGGAGGGACATGGAGGGGTCCCAGGTCCTGGGCAGGGGTCCCAGCGTGGCTTTTCCAGTACACAGGAGACCACGGACAGCAAAAACCCAGCGTGGAGAAAAGACCAGCGTGGCCCTCAGCTGTGCGGGTGAGCCAGCGGGGTCGGCTGATGCTCACTAAATGTTTCGTTAACTCGACGGGTTATAAAAAAAACAGGAGAAAAACTGAACAATAAAAAAAGCAGAGGTTTGCCTTAGCGATGCTGCTGGGAACTGCTGACAAAGCTGCTCCTGACAAAGCCCCAGCAGGAGGGGGGGAACTGTCTCTTTGCTCTGCCTGTCTCCTGCTGAACAAGGATCACTTTTAATGGGCTGAATACATACAACATACAGCTGACAACAAAGATGTTAGACTAACCTAACAAGAGAGTGAAACAGAAACAGCACACAGTGAGTAATTAGAATCTAATTAATTTGCATTTCACAAGAGAGTCAGAGATGTCAGAGGGAAAAAAAAAAAATTCCCCAAGATTAAAGGGCTGGCGGAGAAGAGCAAGGGGGTGAGTGGAAACACTCGGCGCAGCCGGGATCGACACGCAGCAGCCCGCAGAGCCGGTCGGGATGGGCAGGATTAAATGGTAGCAGGTGGGAAGATGACAGGTCTGGGAGCAGCGGCCAACAAAGGTGTCTGCGGGTCAGCAAAATTACACTGAAAATATCCAAACAGCAACTTTTTCTGTTGAACAGCATCCCTTACTTTGCAGTATTCTTCCCCCTGCTGCTCGGCGGCTCTGCCAGAGGAAGTGAAGGGGGGGTGGGAAAAAAAAGGCGATGGTGTGGTAAGAGCATCCAGCTCTCAGAGCTGCTGGGAAGGCGGCGGCAGACACGGCGCAGAGCTCAGCAGAGCCGCTAACAGCGTTACCGACCACAGCTCTCCTCGCAAAGGCAGTTCCTTCCCAAAATTAGTGCTTGCAATATGTTAATCTTTATGTTCAACACCCTATTTCTTAACGCTGGCTGTTCCCGTGAGGCAAGCCATCCCGGATCTACATAACATCAAGGGAAGATTTACAGCTTGTTTCCATAATGATGACACCAGGCAGAAGATTATGCTGTCAGAGATGCCAGCGCATCCACACAAGCCCTAGGGAAGAAAAACAACCGTCACCCCCCAT
This sequence comes from Buteo buteo, assembly GCF_964188355.1. NCBI lineage: Eukaryota > Metazoa > Chordata > Aves > Accipitriformes > Accipitridae > Buteo > Buteo buteo. The sequence goes on from NC_134183.1 coordinate 11,255,121, forward strand.
AGTGCTTTGTGATTATCATCCTTGCCTATCGACAGCTGCCAGGCCAGCCCCACGCCCCTGCCTGTACCCCTGCCTGTACCCCTGCCTGCCTGCCCGCCCCGTGGCTCTGCTCCCTTGTGGGAGTGGGTGTGAGGGAAGGGGTGGCATGGAATGGGGAAATTTGGCCAGCTGAATTCAAAGGGCACTAACCCAGGCTGCAGGCAGTTGCCTGCCTAGTGAAGAGGATGAGGGTTTGGAGACAAGGGTCTGCTGAGCCTTCACATATGAAGTGCCTTCGGGTTTTCATGGAATCACAGAATGGTTTGGTCTGGAAGGCACCTTCAAAGGTCCAGCTCCCCTGCAATGAGCAGGGACATCTTCAGCTAGACCAGGTTGCTCAGAGCCCTGTCCAACCCGACCTTGAATGTTTCCAGGGATGGGGCATCTCCCACTTCCCTGGGAAGCCTGGGCCAGTGCCTCACCACTCTCATCATAACAAATGTCTTCCTTATATCTAGTCTGAATCTGCCTTCTTTAAACTGAAGTTTAAAGTCATTACCCCTTGTCCTATTGCAACAGTCTCTATAAAATAGCCTGTTCCCGTCTTTCTTATAAGCTCCCTTTAAGTACTGAAAGGCTGCAATAAGGTCTCCCCCGAGCCTTCTCTTCTCCAGGCTGAACAACCCCAGTTCTCTCGAATTTGGGGGATTTGGTGGAAAGAGGGGCAGGTGCTGCTCCCAGTGTTCCCTGGTCTGGGCCAAGGGCATCTGTGGGCCGGAGCTCCCCCGGGCCGGGGAGGGCAATGAGGAGCGAGCAGCAGCGGTACGTTCTTCCACGCCAGCCCCGGCGCTTTCCTAACCCGGGTCCTGGGCTCTGCCTTCACTGTTGCTTTTGCAAGGCCCACATCCAACGCAGGGGAGGAACATCTGGCACATCTGCATGCATTGCAGCGACGGATGGCAACACGGGGTTGGCTCGCCGCTCCTTGCACCCACGGCTGCAGCCCAGGGATGTGGCAGCAGCAGATGCAAACGAAAATCAGATGCAAACAAAATGCAAATCTCAAACTTTGCTGGAGGCAGACGGGGCTGGGGGCAGCCTGGGGAGAGGAGACATGGGACAGAGGGAGGAGTGGGGTCCCCCCAACCCAGCTCTGCCCCCAGAGCAGCAGTGCTGGGGCCTGAGGAAAGAGCGAGCGGCATTTCAGCTTGAGAGGAGCCGGCTGCAGCATGCAAATGGGGGAAATCACCCAGGGCAGAGCTGCTTCAGGAGTCACGATGCCGAGGTGGCAACCGAAAGCCCATGAGCCAGGGGAAGCCCCGGGATGGGAGACGAGAAGGGGTGCGGGCCCTGCGGAAGGAGAGGGGCTGGGGGAGCAGATCTCCAAACTCAGCCGGAGGTTTCCTTCCCGCAGAGCAGGGGACCGGCTCCTGCCCCACTGCAGGGGCATTCCGGCACGGAGAGCCAGCTCCCGAGATTGTCTTCACTCTTCTTCTTGAAATGCCTTGCCCTCCAATTTAGGCTTGTGTTTGCCATACCAAATCAGCACTGTAAACACGCCGAGGGGGTATTTATTTTTCTTGAAAGCAAAATAACAAAACAGCACATCAGAAGAGAGGCATTTAATGCAGTCGGCTCCTTTCTTTTGTTGGGAATCAAAGTGATGATTATTTGAGCAGGTTTCTTCCAGGCAACCCACCACAGCAGTGGAAAATGTGCTGCAAACATTGCTCAAGTTACGTCAGCTCGTGGAGAGCCAAGATTTTGGGCAGTGGTACTTGGGATGTGCAGGCAAGCGGGGATAAGGCTCCTGCTCTCGTTGCCATACCCACAACCCGCTAACAAGAGCTGTATGGAGGCATTGCAGGCAGCACACAGCTGACTTAATGAAATGGAGATGCACGTCCTCTGCAAAGGATCCCTTTGGGAAGGATCGTGAGCCTGGCGCAGACTGAGGACAGCCCAGCCCAGCGCGAGAGTAGAGCATCTCCAGCAGCACAGCTCCTTCCATTTTTAAGGCCCCATCCTTTCTTTGTTCCTCAGGAAAAAAAAAAACACAAACCCAAACAAAAAACAAAACACAAAAACAAACCCCTCCTACTGAAGTCAAAGCTTTTCAGAAAACAAACACACGCACTGCTATATCTGAAGTCACCGGGCACCCAGCCACCGTCGGGGCGGCGGGATCCAGCCCATAATTTGTAGTGTGAGTGCTATAGCAGCATTGCCACAATATGATGAGGTCATGAGTCATCTAACCACTGAAACCATCTAACCAGTCCCTGTATAACTCAGAGGCTGGGAAGGGAACACACATGCACTTACGGTTTGGGGTAACTCTTTTCCCCGTGCTGCCCGGAGAGCAGGCAGCTCACGGGAGCGCAGCCTCAGCAAAGCTGGCTGCCAGCACAAAACCTTCTGCCCCGGAGACAGCAGAGGGGCTGCAGCGGGGCACCTTTCCCTTGCCAGCCCGTGCAAGCAGCAAATGCATCTCCCACTCCGGGGCAAAAGGGGAGATGCCTCTCTGGGAAGCATCGCATTCGGCAGGGGAGAAGCGTGGCCTTAGCGTGGGTTTGCAGCGATGCTTTGCCGGTGGGTTCCTGCGCTGCCAGCCCCAGTGTGGCACAGCTCCGGGCAGCGTGTCCTGGGGATCTGGGCATGGGCGAGCAGCGCAGGCATCACCTCCAGCTTGTGCCATGCTCAAAACGAGCTCCTCAGAAAGTTGTCAGAGGTGGCAGCTGGAAAACACGCCAGAGAAATCCCGCTGCCAGTTCTGCCACTGGCCTAATTACAGCCCCGTCCTTCGGGGACATTTGCAAACAAAACAAAGATGATGAAAAATTAATGCACCGCTCTCCTGACAGCCACGAGTTAGGCTGTGATACATCCCCACCTCTGGGATACGTGGCAGATATTATTCATTGTTCCCATCTCGCTTGTCACCATTCAGCTCTCGAGCAATCAGAGCTGAGAACCAGTGGAAGTTCACAACTCTCCGCTGCGACTCGCCTGCAGATTTGTCAGTTCACTAAAGACCCAAATTACACACATTTACGAAGCCCGATCCACTGTTAAAACCTGAACGCGTTACTGCCGAGATTAGAGATTCACTGTGGTAATTATGTTAATGTTGATGTGTAGACGGATAACTGGCAGCAAGAAGTTGTTCTGAAATGTCTATTTATAGTTCAGGGGAAAAAAAAAAAATAAACCTTGCCATCTCCAGGCAAACATATGGGCTACTGAGGCAGACAAATTAAGTGGGAGATAAAAGGGATAGAAGAAAAAGAAATTGGAGTCAGGCAAGCCCTGGGAGCCAGTGCCCACTCACCTGGTTCCTGTGGCCCAACGCTTGCAGGGAGGATGGTTTTGGGGGTTGGCACCTCGGTGGCACCCGGTGCCCCTGGTGCCACTACCTCCCGGGGTTGCCCGTGCCCTGAGGGAGGCCAGGCTGGGCGCCTTGACCCGAGCTCATGCTGCCAAGCAGCCTTGTTCTGCCCCAAAACCAGCCCCCGGGCTGCAGGGAGGCACTCGGGCTGGGGCTGGGGCAGTCGAGCGCAGGGAGCTCGCAGGGAGCTCGCCAGGAGCTCACCGGGCCGTCCTGGAGCTCCGGAGCACCCTGACCCCGCACGCCTGCGCATCGTGCCTTAATCCCCCCTTGCGTAAGGGGAGATGGCAGCACGGCCACGGCAGCGCTGCGGGGAGGGTCACGAACCCTCAGGCTGCCCTGTGGCTGCGAGCCCCACGCTGAGCATTGCCGAGCTCCGTCGTGCCACCCCTCATGCTGGGCAATGCCTCCATCCCATGGGGAAAACCAGAGGGTGCCATCCGGGGGGGGTTAGCAGTGCCCCTGCTCTATCGCGGGCAGCTCCCAAAATATAATCCTGGCACCCGCTTCCCACAGCACGATGCTGAGCGCGGCACAGACGATACTGTATTCTCCAGCTCTCGGCAGGATGCAAGATTTAAATTTTTAGCTGTGTGCTAAATTACATGGGCCGTCAGTCAACTCTTTGAGATGTTTTGAGCAGACAGATTTATACAAACACTCAAAGCTCAGTAGACCCAGCGCAGTATCTTTTATACCAGGCAAGAAGGAAATAAATCACCGCTCCCCTTCCCCCTCTTCCACCACGCTGAAATTTCTCCCAGACATCTTTCAAGCAGGATCACAGAAATTTTTATTTACTGTGGAAAAAAACAAAAGCCCCAGAGCACCAGGGGATTGTGCCTGCCCTTGACTGACGGGCCACCCAGCCCCGGCAGGCTCTGCAAGGAGGAGCGAGCCTGCCGCGAGCATCCCTCGCCTGGCATGGCTACGCACACCCTGCCCAGCCCCGCAGGACCATCCCCAGGAACCTCCAAATCCACCTCATGAATAAACAGGGGCAGCACCCCGAGACTGCCAGCCGCTCCACTCCAGCACAACCATCCAGGACACCAAGGGAGGGGGGGATGGAGATGAGACCAGGGTGGTGATGGGTGTGGGAATGAAAGGGTCAACACAGAGGCTCTTATCACACCTCAAAATGCTACCTTTTTTTTTTTTTTACTTTTTTTTTTTTTTTTTTTTTTGAACTGATGCTCTTAAATTCCTGCAGGCTGGCCCAGTGCACTCTTCCAGGCACAGTGCTATAACATGCCATTACAAAAACAAAGTGCTTTCTCCACTTGATAGCTGGCCTTTTATTTTTGGAACTGATACATGCAATCACAGTAGCATGGCCCCAGCAATTAGGAAGAAAAGTACTTTTCTTCTCCAGGCCCAATTACCCATCCTGTAATTGACATAATTATTATCTTTCAGTTTTCTAATAATATTTATTGAACACTACAAATTCTCATTCTCAGTGAAGCTGCTCTTGGAGCACAGCAATTTTCGAGTCCTAACAGGGTCTGTGCTGGAAGGAGGGATCAATACGGTCTTTAGCTGAGCTCTTGCCCTGGGGGGAGAGGGGCTTCCAGCACGAGAGCTGTGGCAGAAACCACAGGGCACAGAGCTCCTGTGCCCTCCAGCCCAACACACGCCTGGGACCAGACCCCGGCTCAGCAAAGGAGCCCCCACGAAGGGGGGAAACAGCATCCCCCCTCGCACACTCGGATCCTCCTGAAGCTCTAACAGGAGCTTCTTGGGGACTTCCCCACCCAGGCATCAAATCCATCTTCCTCCTGCTAACAATCCCTTTCTCAACAGCCAAATAAGTACCCAAATATGTATTTTAGATTTAGCATAGTCCCATATACTGGAATTACATAATGGACAACAGGCCAGTTACAAGCCCTAAAGGTCTTGAGGGTAGGAGGGATGGGAGTGAATAGCTAGTCCTAGTTGTAAGGAAAACATGCATATTAATTTAAAACAGGCGTAAAAAAAAAAATTAATTTTAATTTTATTTTGGCTGCCTCAGGGCCTCTGTACCATATGCACAGACAAGTTATGCAGAATTCCTGCATGGAAATGTGCTCGCCGGCTCCTCCGTGTTTATCATCGCAACCAGAAAAATCTGTCAAGCTCTTCCCTTCCTCCCGGGCTGTCCAGGAGCGGTGGCTCAACCCAGCCCACTCAGGGAGGAATGGCTCTGCAGGACAGCCCTGACTTCTCCTGCGCTTCCCCACCAGCAGGACTGCGGGGGATTGACCGGGGTTCGGAGCCTTGTTTACCCCCCGGGTTGAACCGAGCCTTGCAGCTCGGGTTCAGCAGGCAGGGAAGGGTTTAGCTGAACCGCAGAGCATCCTCCCTCGCCCGCTGCCAGTCTGGTTCCCCGCCAGCGCTCCCCAACAGTCTCTCTGGCGTGGGGATGCTGTCCCGACTCGTAACACAGCGAAACACTTGGGCCAAGCCCTCCTCCACCGGATTAGCCGTGTTCCTCTTGGATGGTGGATTCCACCCAGGAATCCCAGGGAGGTTTCCAGCCTGCATCCTATATCCCAGGGATAAAGCCTTTGCAGTGAAGCACAGCAATAATAGCAGAAGTCAGGACCTTGCCCAGTGCCAGGAGCCCTGTCTCTGCTCTCCCTACCAGGGATGGGGCTCCCCAGCTCTCCCCCAGCACCACCTGGGACACATGTCCATATCCAGCTTGCTGGGAATTGCCTTCTGGCATGTCCAACCCAAACTACCACATGGGCCACGAAGGTGTGGGAACAGTCACGCAGTCTGGGCTGCAGCAGGGTCCTGAACACAGATGAGGATCCCACAAGCGGATATCCTGGGTTTTTTCACCAGTTCTGGTGAATATCTACAAAAATCAAACCCTGAAGAGATTCAGCCACAATCGTGCCAGGAAACCAGGGACAAAGCAAAGCCCACAGTGCACATGCCCTTAGCTGGTGCTTTATCCCCTGAACCCCCCACCTCTTCCAAACCCACCATTTTAAGCCACATCCAGAAGCCAAAGGTCTCTCCCAGCCTTTTGAATCCAACACATTAGGACATATTACCTTAGCCATAATTTTTTCCTGCATAATCTAGATTATTTATGGTCATGATCTCCTAATTGTCCTAGTTATCTGATAAGTGGATGAAGAGGGAAAGGGTGGGTCAAAGTAATTCTTGGCAGAGTGCAGCTGTGTCGGGCATCGGATGCTGCTTTTTGAAAGTCCTCCCAGCTGGAGATCATAAAAGTCTGAGCCTCCTGCCCTCAGCTGGTGGGGAGGCTTGAGGGGACTGGGAACACCCCTGAATTCACTGTAATGATAATTTCTAAGAGACTGTGAAGATGGACCCAATACGTGAATCAAGTTCTTCCATTATCCCCTCTATAGACTATTACCATGTAGAATTGAACAAGCATGGAAAAAATACAGCCTGAATCTTTTCCTAGGCTTCTTTTTAGTACTAATGTGGCTTCTCGTGCCAGCGTCATCCTCAGATCATCACAGGAGCTCCAGCAACCCTCCCCGCTAGAAAAAACAGGACTATTTTGAAGAGCAACCTCACATTTCCTGCTCTGCTGCGGTCCGAGGGGATCACGGACAGGAAAAGCATGCGGAGCATCCACTGTTGGGTGCCACGCATCCAGGAGGGTCTGGGGGACTGCCTCGAGGGACGCCAGGGTGGGTCTGGTCCTTGGGAGATGCATTGGGATGACACTGGGTTGAGAGCTGGCCCCACCGATCCCCTTCGCAAGCACAGCTGACCATCGGGCCAGAGGACAATTTGCTTGTGCTGCTGCGCTACCCAAGGCAGACAATGCCCTCATTGTATTTAAATCTGATTCATTTCATCTAGAGGATAAAATTAGAAAATCAACCTAATTCCCAGGAGCCTTGTTAAATCAATACAACATACATCAAGCAGGCAAGGCACAATGCAAGGCTGAGATAAAATTAGAATGAGTCCCCCTGGGTGGGTTGATATCAGCTCTACATTTCAGAATTGGCAGGCACTTTTGCATAATTTATCAATTACAAACAATTTAATTCATGCAGAATAATGAGTTGCAGGGCAGCTTTCGACGAGTTAAATGACGCAGAGGCTGATGGCCGCAGTGGACTTCAAGGAACACCCACTGACTTGTGCAAGGCGAGAAACTCAAGTTATCCCAGGGGCAGGGGAGGGCCGGGGGCCATCGGGTGCAGCCGCTCCGTTCCCCGGGGCACGGCATCCCCTCGGGGTGCCGGCATGCCATGGGGACCCAGGCCCGCAAAGCGGGGTCCCAAGCAGGGCCTCAAAAGGTGTGGATGCTAAAGTGGAGATGACTCTGCTGTAGGTGAAGAGACAAACGGGACACGAGGTAGGCAATGCCAAAGAAGAAATCCAAAGCTTCCCCATCGGCACCCTGGAGCCAAGAGTTACAAGCACTCCCAGCACTATCTTGCTGTCCCAGAAAGGGAAACACAAAAAGGTTAAGGGTAGGTTATTTGAAAGAACAAAAGTGATAAAAATCAAAAGCATTTCATCTGCTGAGAGGGAGCCTTTAGAAGGTTATGAAGCATTTCCTTCCTGCAGCCCTCTTTTGTTCCTCTGCCTATTGCCCCGGCGGGGCCGGGGGCCGAGGGCTCGCTCCGTCCCAGAGCCGTGCTCGGTTCTCACAGAAAACAATAGCAATTGCTCTGGGAGAGGGCAGGTTTAGCTGCACGCCAGGAATGACACCCCCCTTGGAAATGCCTTCTTCCCTGTATATTTCCCCCACGATCGAGCACCGGGATCCTGCTCGCTTGCTTTAATGCTGGCTTACGCAGATATTAAAGCCAAGAAGTTAAGTGGTGCATAATTATGGCATTGTAGTTGCTAATTATAATCCCACAATGAAATCAGTGCTTTGCAATGAAGGCCGCAAAGACCTGATGGTTTGGAGCAGGCTCATTTCTAAGCCCTCAGAATTCCTCGTTAAAGCCATGAGAACTTGCAAGGAGGATTCAGAGAGAGGGAGATGCTAATAAAAACACCCCTCCAACCCCATTAACCTCCTCCCAGTCAGCATGCCCAGGAACTCGCTTCACAGAGCCTTTTATGAAATAAATGTTATAGAGCCGGCGCACAGCCCATCAAGCATCCCGGCATAGCCAAGCCCAGCATGGTGTGCGCGGCTCCAGCTGCAGATCAGCCCTCTGCAACTGTTCGTGGTGAAGCAGACACACGGCCCCCTCTCCCCACCATTTCAGCCTGGATCCATCCCTATCTGTTACTATCCCTCTCTGTAGGAGCCTAATAACACTGTCCGCTTTATATCCTAGGTGCTTGATTTATTAGGTAATTTGTTTCTTCTCTGTGGTGCTGGCCTGCTTGTCATCTGTGTAATGGGATGATGGAAGTGCAAGCTATAGACACCAGGCATTAAAAGCTAGGCAAATATGACCCATCTAAACTTGATGTACAAAAATCGATTCGTAGCAATTTTTGTGCTTTTGGCTTGCCTGAAAAAAGAAACATAAAAAAATACAAAAATTAGAGGGATTCACTGGGGCCTGACTCCTGTATGAAGTCGGGATGGCGGAGGGTGCCAGGATGCTGCCGAGCCTGGCAGCGGGGTCTGTCCTCTGCCAGCCAGCAAAGAGCCCTCACGCAGAGGGAGCTCAGCCTGGTTTCTACCCCGACCTATTCAGCCACTCCCCGGTTTACACGACCCCGGGAACTGTGCGTGCACATGGCCCAAGACTCATCTTAATTAAACCAAAATGCCTAATGGATTCTCTGTCGATGCTCTTTGCTTTGCAGCGGGAGCTTGGTGCCTGCATCTCCCAGCCGCGGCCGGGGAAGAGGGGAGAGGGATGGGGAGGGATGCACAGCGTGCGGAGAGGACGCGGGGGGTCTGTGGGTCCTTCCCGAGGATTTCCCCCCTGTGCTCAGGGTCAAGCTGTGGCAACCTCAGCCATCCCCCAAAGTGTCTGCAGCGGGTTACTCAGAGTAAATGGGGCACTTGTTAATGCTCTAATTCACACTGTAATTTATATTTATTAAGGTAATTAACCCGCTCAGGTAGCTGTGCTGGTGAGCAGCGTGAATCACTGGACTGGGGAGCAAAACCAGGGCCAGGTGTCTGCAGTGGACTGGGGCCAGGAGGGGTGCAGCCGAGGAACCCCCCGAGGCTCCTGCCTCCAGCCCCCTTTTATAACCTCCCAGCTCGCCCCAGCGTCTCCGCTGCCGGACCGGGGCATCCAACCGGAGCAACAGCCGAGCGGGAGAGGGCTGGCATCCGCCGCCTCTCCTTCGGCGATTGCAGCAGCCTTAGCCAGAGCAATAGAGATGCAGGACAGATTGGGAAGCTCCGACACGGCCGGGGCGTCGAGCTGCACCCAGGATCTCCCACACTGATAACCATCGGCTGTCAGGGCGTGTACAACATTAGCAACTCAAAGGGGATTAGGAGGGATGCGCGGCTGGATGTGCGCAGAGCTCACCCGCCACTCGCCCCGTCGCTGGCAGGCCGGTTTTGTTTTCGGGAGGTTTGGATGTACTCCTGGCGATAAGGATCTGCCGCAGCCCTCGGTGAGGCAGCCGGCACACCCTCCCCGGGAACGGCCCCACACCTCCATTCTCAGCTCCCCCAGCCAAGGCACTGCCGGCCGCTAGAGCAGCCCGGGGGTCGTTGCGGCTGCCCGTGCCCCCAGACCCGCGCGGGGTAACGCTGCCAGAGGAACCCCAAAGGAGGCTGGTTTGAGTCTCGGGTCCACCCGGAGCCGAGGGGTCTCCAAGCGCCAGCACAAGGACAGGATGAGCGTGGCATGCATGGAAAAAAACCCTAATGAAGCCAACCAGAAGAACCCAAAGTTAATGAGCAGGCTGGAAATCATAAGCCAAAACCTGTTTTGGCTGAGGGTTGCCGCCCCAACGTGCCAGACAAGCTGCGAGGCCGGGAGCTCCGGGGGAGGATGCTGCTGCCCCGAGGGCTCTTTGGAGATGAAACGGGGTTTTGTAAATACGCGTCTTTACCCAGGCCTGGAGAAGGGCTGGTTGGGGCCAGGACAGTGCAGCCGCTGCTCCCTGGGGAGGGAGCACCCAGCTCCAGCCCGGCTCGCCCTGACTCACGCCGCTCCTCTCGCCCAGCGTGCACCCGCCGAAGGGTGCCCGAAAACTGCCCGCCGCGCTTTTCTGCCCAGCCTGATGCTGCTTTGCATGCCTGAAAAACACCGGGGGAGCAAAATGGAAAGTAAAATCTGATTTCAGCACTTTCTGCTTTTTTTTTTTTTTCCTTGTTATTATTTTTATTAGCCTCTCTGCTTTGGCTGCAGGGCCTCTCGGAGAGAATGGAGTGTTGCGTGGGTGTTACCGGCTGCTGGCGCTTACCCGGCTTCAGAAAGAAACGCCAATTACTAATTTCATGGAGATAAGCCATTCTGAAGGAGGGGAGAAAACAAAAATATAAAAAATTTCCCAGCTTTGAAATGCGAAAGGCGCCTTCATTCATTTATTTATTTATTTATTTCCGCGACAGCTCGTGGGGGCGCAAGGATTGCTCAGTTCAGTCCCCAGACAGAGGGACGGGAGCAGCACCCAAGGGGCACCGCCGGAAGGTGGAGTTAAGATGTATACATCTGTATGTTCACACGCACACGTGACCCTGCGCCGACGCCGGTCTTGCATGGAGCTGGATGCGCTCCCCAGCCCCGCGAGCCCTGGGGCTGGCGAAGGGGCCGTGGCCGCAGCATCCCACCGGCTCCCACCCATCCCCTCCCCACCAGCACAAGGCAATGCCCATCTGGGCTCCTGCCTGCCGTCTGGCTCCCACAGCCCCGTAAACACCGAGGGCATGGGCCGGGGAGGAAAAAGAATGGTGCATGGAATTAATCTGGGTGTAGTTTGCATTTTTATTGCTCTAGCCTCAGATTCCAGCCTACAGAAAGGTTTCAAAAAGGATTAGATGCCATAAAACCTTTAATAATCCTCCCACATCTTACGTTTAATTATTGTTTTTACACATGCAGAGCCAACATGCCTGTAGCGAGCAATCAAGTATCACATGCCACTCCTCCTGCATTTCTTCTCTCCCGTGTGTCTCAGGCAGTATTAAGCCAGCACCCGGTTTTCCATGGCTCATCCCAGCGATGACTGGGAGCTCTCCTCCTTCCCCAACCCACTCCTCCCCCAAAATACAGCCCTATATAAGCACATCCCGGCTGCAGTCGGGGTGAGTGTGCCACCCAGGGCGAGGCAGCCGGCGCGGGAGGGGACACGGATGCCACCGCTGGGCAGCCCTTGCTCACGGTGGGAGCTGGGACCAGTGCCAGATGGGTGCCTGGCCCGCAGCAGGCTCCAGCACCGGGTAGTGGGGGGGCGGGATGCGCTCAGCATCCTCACCAGAGCCGCGGAAATCATACTTGGCTGGGAATTTAGAAAAAATCCTCGTCTCCAATTATAAACCGCCTGTTTGGAAGGAACATTTTGTCGCTAATTTGGTGCCATCAAAATAGTTGCTGTTTCTTTGGGGAAAAAAGAATCAGACCCTTTAATCAGTTTTTTCACCTCAACAGCTTTTCCTTAAAGCAAACAGCTGTGGAAAGGTTTCATCTGTAAGAAAAGGTTAAGAGTAAACCGCGCCCCAGTCACTTTTTGGTAGGACTTTAGAGGCTCTGTTATTCATAATAAACTATTTAAAAGCAACCCTGGAGCACCCGCCACCCTGCTGAGAGTGGGCAGCTCAGCTTTGCACCCCCAGCAGCGGCTGCGGGGACGGTGCCAGTGCTTGAGCCACGAGGACACGATAATGGCGTGTGCCCGGCACTGCACAGGGGACTGGACACAGGGACTGAGGCATCAGATGTGGGTAAATAACTCCATAGCTGCAGATTCTGCTCCATTAGGCTCCCAGTGTACTGGTTGTTTATTATTATTGTTATTGTTATTGTTATCGTAAGTGATGCTTGCCCTGATCACCTGCAGTGCAGCTCAGTGGGGGAATGATTTTTGCCCAGTTTTTTCTGGGTTGGGGGAACCAGCCAAGGCCAGAGCAGCTCTTCTACTCCCTTGCCTACTGCTGCTCCACTGGGACAAGTCAGGGCTTTCCAGCAAAGCCCTGTTTCTTTAGGAATTTTCCCCATTTTAACCCTGGACCACTGGTGAGCTGGGAAGACCCCAGTGTGGGCTCCCCTGGTCCCCTCCCAGGGCCAGGGGGATGCTCAGGAGTCGAAACCCAAAAGCATCTGCAAGCAGAGCTCGGACGGGCATTGCAATTACCTCCGAACCCACGTTGTTCACAGCCAGGGATCAGCTCGTGCATGATCCAACACACCACGCAGGGATGGGGCAAGGCACTGCCGGCGCTGCCCAAGTGCTCGTCCCTCTGCTGCGACAGGAGCACGGGGCAGCACTGGAGGCGTTGAACACAGCAAGCGCTGGCCAAGGCAGCACGCGAGGCAGGGCTGTTCATATCTGCGTGACGGCCGAGGGCAGCGGGAAGTAGATGAACCGTTAACCACATTCCTAAACGCCCGCAGCTTGCCATGGGGTGGATTAAATGAAAAATGTAAAGGAAAACTGGTGATGAGTTCAGACCCAGGAAGGGAGCCTGGTCCCTGGCCGCTGCAGACGTGGGGACAAACCCACCAGCCCCGTGGCCACTGCAGCTGGCTTGACGACCACAGTGCCGGTGGGACATGGGCTCGCTCTCCACCATCTGCTCCCGAGCTGCTGTGACTCTGCGGGACAGCGCTGGAGTTTGGGTTCCTCGCAGACGGCAGTACCTATGGCGGCAGCAACATTGCCACAGCACCGTGCAACACCGGGGCACTTGCCAACCCCGCAGCATCGTGTCCCTGTCCCTGTCCCCTGCGCTGCTGTGGTGGGTTAACCCTGGCTGAATGCCAGGTGCCCACCAAAGCCGTTCTATCACTCCCCCCGCCCCCCTCAGCTGGACAGGGAAGAGAAAATATAACAAAGGGCTCATGGGTCAAGATAAGGACAAGAGAGATCACTCACCAATTACCATCACGGGCAAAACAGACTCAGCTTGGGGAAAATTAACTCAATTTATTGCCAAGCAACCAGAGTAGGGTAATGAGAAGTAAACCCAAATCTCAGAACACCTTCCCTCCATCCATCCCTTCTTCCCAGGCACTACTTCACTCCTGGATCCTCTACCTACCCCCCCAACAGCACAGGGAAACAGGGAATGGGGGTTACGGTCAGTTCATCACACGTTATTTCTGCTGCTTCATCCTCCTCAGGGGGAGGACTCTTCACACTCTTCCCCTGCTCTGGTGTGGGGTCCCTCCCACGGGAGACAGTCCTCCACGAAATTCTCCAGCATGGGTTCTTCTCATGGGCTGCAGTTTTTCACGAACTGCTCCAGCATGGGTCTTTTCCACAGCGTGCAGTCCTTCAGGAGCGCACCGCTCCAGCGTGGGTCCCCCACGGGGTCACAAGTCCTGCCAGAAAACCTGCTCCGTGGGCTCCTCTCTCCACAGATCTGCAGGTCCTGCCAGGAGCCTGCTCCAGCGCGGGCTTCCCACGGGGTCACAGCCTCCTTCGGGAACCCACCTGCTCCAGCGTGGGGTCCTCCCCAGGCTGCAGGTGGAGATCTGCTCCCCTGTGGACCTCCCTGGGCTGCAGGGGGACAGCCTGCCTCACCGTGGTCTTCCCCACGGGCTGCAGGGGAATCTCTGCTCCAGCACCTGGACCATCTCCTCCCCTTCCTTCTTCACTGACCTTGGGGTCTGCAGGGTTGTTTCTCTTCCATGTTCTCACTCCTCTCTCCAGCTGCCGTTTCTGTCTGTCCCAGCAACTTTTTTTGTCCTTCTTAAATCTGTTCTCCCAGAGGCTCTACCACTATTGCTGATGGGCTCAGCCTCGGCTGGTGGCGGGTCCATCTTGGAGCCAGCTGGTACCGGCTCTGTCGGACACAGGGGAAGCTTCCAGCAGCTTCTCACAGAAGCCACCCCTGTAACCCCCCCCACTACCAAAACCTTGCCACACCAAGCCAATACAGCTGCCAGGACTCCCCTCATGTGCAGTGGTCTCACTACCCCTGAGGCTGGTCTTGCTGTCACAGGCAGTGGCAGACCCAGTCCAAGCCACCAAGATGAAGAGACCCGAGCTCAGCTTTAGGGCCAGCGATAGCCCCGTGCCTCTGGGCTGGATCCCACATTAATCCTCTTTAACCCCCTTTCCCCAGCCCCGCAGCAGGCAGAGGTCTGACGCCGTCAGCCCCAAAACAGAGCGGGCAGGAGGCCTCTCCGGGATGCAGGCAGAGCTCTGGGTGAGCTGCTCTGACCCCTTTATCCTCCGAAACATCAAAAGTTTCAATTATTCTGTCTGTGACTCATTTCTGATGAAGACTTTTCTCAGAAGAAACTCAGTGGGTGGGACAGGCAGGCACTCAGAGCTGCATTTTCTACCTCTGGAGACGAAGCTGTGCAGCATCAGCAGAGCCATCAGAGCCGTCTCCCGGGAGGTGACTTTGGTCTTGTTTGCGAGGAAGGATGTTTCGACCCTGCCGACGCCAGTGGCACGAGGAGTTAAGGGACCGGTGCCCAGAGGAAGCCCCTCTCAGCTGGGGAAGGACAGACAGAACAATCAGTCGTTTATGTTGGTCAGAGGCAGCGTCCCATTAAAATATTGCCCTCCAAGTTGTGCGCACATGGCAAAAACCAGAGCGCCCGGCTACCAGCCAGACAAAGGGAGCCTGTGCTCCCGAGATGTTTTATTCATGCGCAGCCTTGAAGAGCAAACAAGCCCAGCTATTCTGCCGCCCTGGACTCGAGGCAGCCCTGCCTTTGTGCTCCATGCCTGTAGAGGCGGGAATTGCAAAGAGGGGCTGGAGTGGGAATTGCAAAGAGGGGCTGGAGTCCTCCCCGCCATGTGGGACTTGTTGCTCCGCCACCGGAGCGACTGCTCCCCCTCCCCAGGCTTACTCAGAGCAGGCTGGTTCAGCACCAGAAATTGCAATTGCTTTTCCAATTTCTCTAGTTTATTGCACTTATTCACCTGGCTGCTTCGCCAGAGTCGCAGGCTCAGCTCACGACCAGCGCTTGGGCCCTCCATCATTGCTGCTGAGCTGAGCCTGGAGCAGCTGCCCCCGGTGAGGACACGGGGACGGTCCCCTGCTCCCAACCCGGCTTCCAGTGGCGAGAAAAGGCCACCTGCAAACAAAGCAATAATAGAAGAGTCAGCCTTAGTCTCACCCTGATCATTTCTAATTGAATATTAATACCATCTTGATCTTCCTTTAATGCTCCATTTAATCTGAATGTTTGTCTTATTTTCGTTCTGGGCAGAGGATTAGCCATCCTGGGCACACGTGGTGTCGGGCCATGGCTACTGCAAGCAGAGTTGGAAAGCTACTTCCACACGGAAATAACTGCAAATTCAACTACTGGAATTGTTAGAAATGAAGTTAATACCCAGGCACCAGTGATTCAGGGTGCTGGGGGCAGGTGGGCTCAGTGCCACCCCGCACTGGGGGGCATCACCCCAGCCCTGCTCAGCAGGGTGGAGCAGAGCTGCCCCACAGTGGGGGACACGGGCGTCTCAGGGTGGGAGACACGGGTGTCTCAGGGCAGGGGACGTGGGTGTCTTGGGGAGCGGGACACCGGCATCTTGGGGCTCGTGGAATAACTGTGCTAAAGCGCTCGCTCGAGGGAGGTAGCCATGTGGATTTGGGGCAGAGATTGCTCGTCTCCCATAGGTAAAACAGCCTCTTCTGTCATTCTGAGGAGCGTACATGGAGGTCGTACCAGACGTGATCACCCTGGGAGCTCAGGGTGGGCCTGGTGGGCTGTCAAAGCTGGGGATGTCCCGTCCTATGTGCAAACCCAGTGCGAGGGCAGTGGGGCAGCAGGGAAGGAGCAGACTGGGGAGGTAAGCAGGGTGGATTTGCCTCTGAGAGGCAAAGTGGGCAATGGTTAAGAGATGCCACAAATCTCCATCCCCATCTCCACCTGGCCCCAGCCTCCCAGTGCTGTGTGGTGGTTCACGGTGAGGAAGACCCCGTCGGCCATGGCAAAGCCAGATCAAACCCAGCATCCAAGGGCTGGCCGCAACCGATGCTCCTGTCCACGCGTGACTTCATTTTCCTGCTTGAACCCTCGTTGTTCAGAATTCACAACACGCTTGGGGCATGGGCCAAACAGGCACTGGATGGAAATAAAAGGGTGAAAAAAAACCATTTAAAAAATTCCTGTGATGCAAATGGGTGGCACTGCGTGCCTCTGCCCTCCCCTGCAGAGCAGGGATCAGCCACCCACCACGTCCCACGCAGCATGATCCTCCCAGCCCCATCCCGGGCTCCTCAGCCCATGCCGTCCTACCCAGCTTCTCCAGGAACACACGCAGCTCCACAGCCACTGAAGGACGTTTGGTAATGTGTGAGTAATGGGCCGGTTTAATCCCTTCCAAAATCACGATAACCCCGAAGGATGTACCGGTTGAGGAAGATGTTAGCGTGGAAGGTGTGCAGCAAGCAGCACTGCTGCCAGAAATACCAGAGGAATTAACAAATTGGGTTGCAGCTCTCGAGTGAAACCATTTATTGAGGATGGACTGTTCCTTCTTGTAATCCTCTGTCATCAGCACTCACTGCAAAAATTTAACTGTGTCAGACTAAGACGGCGTGGTAAGCCCCAGGGCTAGTTCTGTGGGTAGAAAGACTCATTCGTTGCCCAACGCTATTTGCAAGTCAAGTGTATTTCTTTCTTCGTGTTGTAATTGCTGAGGACTGGGAATGCCTTACTAAGCAGCGAGCAGCAGCAAGGCCGCCTGGTGCTGAGGTGTGCTGAGCTCACACCGATCCCAGCCCACTGGCTTATCTCCTCCTGCCGGACACCTGACCAAGGGAGATTAAGTGAGCTGTGCCAGGGCTGCGACAGGGCTTGAGCAAACTTTGGGGGATGCACCTTTCTCCCTGTCGTGGTGACAGTGGCAGCTGCGTGGACCTGCTCCATCCCCTCCATCACGGTGGCCCAGGGAGCACCTCTGCCAAGGAGGGAGGGGCACACCAAAAATTTCATGTAACCCGACGTCATTTTAGTATCATTAGGGCTAACAGGACAGAAAGCTCAAGCAAGTCTGCTACTCGCCCCTGCTCCAAAAGGACCAACCAACAGGAACAGCCTGGCCAAGGAGAGCTGGCACGGTGACATTTAATACCCCTAATATTTATTTGAGGGACATTAACACAGGCAATACTTATAGAAAGCACCTGGTGACTCAGAAAGCAGAGAGAGAAATGGCCTTTCCAATGCACTGCCAAGGTAGCAGGAAAGCTGCCCCAAAAGGAAAGGGGTAAATGAAAAAATGTGCTGCAACTGCCCTTGGTGAGCTCCATGTTATTTATTGGGAAAAAAACCCAGCTAGTGAAGAAGGAAGCTTAGAAAGAAGATGTAGCAACTCCAGGTGAGGGAAACTTTGGCCTCCAAGGCCAGGAGCATGGGGAGTTCATCTGGGGTTATGTCAGACCTGGTGACACACAAAGCTTTTCCCTTCAAGCACTGGAGCTTGTGTGCCAGCCTATCGCTTTGGCTGCTGGACTGTATTGCATCCCAGCCTCCTCTTCACAATACCGCACGTCTCTTCCTCTGACCGCCTCTAGATGTGCAGCTCTTTGGAAATTAGTGGCCCTTCTCTTTGGGCTTTTGATGTACCCCAGAAGGAGGGTGCATGGTAAGCATTGCTTCACTGCTGTTTGTGCAACCACGCTGCAGATCCCTTATTATTCACGATGGTATCTTGCCACTTGATATGCATAATAGCTCAAAGGTACCGTTGACTACATTTTTCCAGCTCTTTGATGTGCTAGCGATAACTTGTTTCTGTTTCGCAGCCATTAAGCTAGGTGGAAATCATTACACTACGTTAAATGTGGGGTTTGTTCTTTAATCAGTGTTGTTCTGGTTCCAGGCTTGGTGTTGCAATCTGTCATACGTGGAAAATATCCTCTTAGCCCAGGTTAACAATCCTGGAGGAAGTGAGCACAGCTTAACAGAGTCTCTTCAAGGTCAGAGATCAAGGACCGAATCCTCCCAGGAGACTCCAGCATCCCAGGCAGGTTGGAGCAGCTCCCCGGCCACTTGCACCTGCGCTGCCGGTTGCATGCGTTGCAGAAGTACCCACAGCATGAACCAACCTCCCTGCATGGCAGACACACCGGCATATGCTAAAGCCACCCAGAACAGACCCTACTTATCCACCTGGCAACATTCACTTGAAGTTTTAATGTCATATTTGTGAAACTAGACTAAACAGGCCACTTTTTGGGTCAGGCTTGGACTTGTAGGGCGCATATTTCGGATTGCAGCTCTGCAGCCCCCAGCCACAGCCAGGCGGTTCCTGCCCTGTAAAAGCCTTTTGCTGTCCAAGAAGGGGATGCTCCATGCTGGCAGCCCTTCTCCTCCAGCACCTCTCACGCAGGTTACGGTGTCTCACCACCCCTCTGTATTAACCACCCGTACTGCCATGGCACCAGCACTGGAAAATCATCTGAAGGCAGGAGGGGAGAGGGAGGGCATTCCCTGCCCTGCGCTTTTCCAAGCACCCCTCTGGACTTGGCACCCGACGGGTCAGCCCAACACTGTGCAGAGCTGGAAGGTGAACATTCACATCTCCGCACCCGGCCGCGATGAGAGCACCGCACGCTGCTCACACAGCACTCTTTTTTACAGGAATAACCACATATAGCTTCCGATAATGATTTTCTCAGGGAAGACTGATCAGAGGGAGGCTGACCCTGGTGATGAAGGGATGTGTCTCAGGTCTGCTCTGCCCTGTGGATGCTGGGGAGCTCAGCCAGCCACACGCCCATCAAACCATCAGCACACGACGGCTGGGTTAAACCTGGACAACACAGGCTGGGGATGCGACGACTGACAGTGCGTTGGACTAGCTACACGCTGCCGCGAGCATTACCAGCTCGTTAGGAAGCAGCTCTGCCAGTGAGGTGAAGCAGCCGCTTCGGTCCCAATCCTGCAGTGTGTTCCCACGGGCTGGAGGGATGCGCTGGTGCTCGAGTGGCTGTGGGAGAGCTGCTGGTGTCCTCAGGGTCCACCCGGTCCTTATTGGTATGTGGCTTCTGGGCTTTTTGGACTTTCTCTTCATTGTCTTGCAGCAAAATGAGGCTGCAAAGGGTGGAAGGGTCCTGGCCGCTGCAAGAGGAAACCTTGGGAGCAAGGAAGGGCCACGGCGAGAGGGTGCTTTGAGGCAGGGAGCACCATGCTGTTGGGAGGCAGAGCAAAGCGGCAGGGCGGCAGCCCACGCGCCGGGTGTGAAATGGCCAGTGAGTCCCCCCAGGTGAGGTCCTGGGGACAGCCCAGGGACAGGCTCGCTCCCCGGGAGCCCTGGAGAGGAGGGCACAGCCCTGAGCACCCGTCTGCAGAGGAGCTGCCGTCTGCAGAGCCGGCAGCGCCAGAGCTGGCCTCGAGCCGGCTCTGTGTGCCGCAGCACGAGCACAAAGACCGTCTGCGATGTGATGTGCTGTCCCCAAACGGGGCCATCTGGGTCACGCGCTTGCGGCTGGTAAAGGTTCAGGATGTACCAAGAGAAGGAGGAGCGTGCTGTGGTGTGCCACCCGGCACCGCGTGGGGCAAGGACAGAGCTCCCGGGCACGGGAGCATGGCAAAGCAGTCTTACACAAGCAAGGAGGCGAAGCAGAGCATGGGAGAGACTCCCCAAAAAGAAGAAACCCAGCAGCTGGCAGGAGGGAGCCTGGCAAGCAGCGGGCTGTGCTCTGCGCAGAGCCCCTCGAAAGCCTGTGTGGTTTTCAAATGAAGTCTATATTTGTTTTGCAAAACCTCAAACCACCCCTCCCAAGAGTGTATGACAGAGACAAGTGAAAACGTGAAAACCTTCACCCGTTAACCCCTTCGTGCCAGGGGCCAGAGCGGGAACAGGCTGCCCGCGCTGAGGACGGGGCCAGCAGAGCCCGGCTCGGCCGCCCACACTGCGAGGCAGCCGGCAGCGGCTGCTCTGCTCACATTTGTCTTTCAGGCTCGTTCGAGGGCTTTGGCAAGCGACGATTCAGTTTCGTTTCCTGCTTTCTTGCAGTCTTGGCATGTTTAGTTTGGCCTCCTGTGTTTTGCGACATGAAAGCCTTGGCTATAAATACATCGCCCTGTGTCTCCGAAGGTTTTGTGGCGTTTTCCTGCCTGTGCTCTGCATCCCTTTGGGAAGGCCAGGAGCTGGGAGGAGCGTGTGGAGGAGGCTCCGGTGATGCCGGCGGAGCAGCTCCCTGCCCGGGACAGCCCTCGGCAGACGGCTCACAGCACGAGGCCGCCGGCCCTTCTGGAGCCGTGCTCGACTTACAGATGTTTATCACGGCCGATAAGGCTGCGTTGGCTCTTTACACAAGAGGAAGGGGAGGTTTGTGCAGCGGTGAGCTGGTCACGAGCCCGAGGAGCGGAGCTGGGGGTCGTGGTTGTGCTGGATCCCTGGGTTAGCCTGCAGCGGTACTGTATCCCAAAGGGCTTTGGCATTGCTGATTCCTGGAGGTCACAAATGCCGCCAGGACCTGCCAGCTGCAGACACGCAGCCAAGGTCCTCCCTGGGGCCGGTGTGCCCAGCTTGCCCCACCGATGCTTCCATGCCGGCCCAGGCAGCATGCCACGGAGCGCCCACGCTGGGGCAAGCAAGCCTTGCAAAAGGTAAACATGTGTACAGTAGCAGCCCAATAATTACGGCCCTAATTCAGCAAAGCATCACCACTTACAAGGCACCTAAGCATGTGCTTAAAGTTAATTACACGCTTAAAGATCTTTCCTGAATAAGCACGGATTTAAGGCTGTGTTTGGTATCTCCTGTACTTAACTGTGATTCAGCTAACCACCTACCCTACCTCTTTGTTTCCAACAACCCAAAACCATCACGAAGTGATTTCAGAGCTCAGCTCCAGCACTAGAAACCAAACATCTATGCACTTCTCTCTGCAGGCTTGCTTTGTAGATATGAAAATAAATTTCCTTTTGATTCTTATGGCTTTGTTTTCCTGATAGCACTTCCCTCCCTGCAAGCCAGCAACTTCCAGGCTGATTAGGAACTCTACAGAGACCTCCTGAAATGGCTTCTCTGACAGAATCAGATACTTAGCGGGGGGGAGGAGAGAGACAGAAAACGCCTCGGTCGAAACTGCCCCGCTGCAAGACGGCGAAGCTGAACTGGCCCCTTTGCACGCAGTCAGTTTTTCCACTGCATTTGCATATCTCTGCTGTTTTCTCGCAGCCCGCGCCCGGCTGCCTTTTCCTCCACGCAGTTTCTGCTCAACAGTCGCGTGTGAACCAGAGCCGCGGCTGCCTGCGGTTTTCTCCCCGCCGGAGGTGCACCGCGGCGGCTGGGAGCCAGCGGCTGCAGGAACTCCTCCTGCCACCCCGGCCATGCCAGGGCCAGACCCACCGGCAGGACCCTGCATCGGCAACCGGGGGGAGGTCGAACCCAGCCAGCAGCAAAAATAACTGCGGGTGCAGCTGGTAAATGATAAGAGGGGCTGGTTGGAGCAAGCTGCCTCCAGGGTGGCTTCCGCTTTTAGCATCATTTCTTTAACAAATCAGAGCAAGTGTTTTCAAGAGAAAAGGATTTCAAAGCAAGCAGTTTGGGGTTTTTGCTGCTGAAATTCCCCAGGGAAACATTCCTGGACCCAGAAAGCCCAGTGGAGACACCCGGCCCCTTGATAATTTGGGCAGGCAGGGCCCTCACCAAAGAGAGCCCAGAGACCTGCCTATAATCTTGTCATTTTATTCAGCATTTGAAAGTCTTTGAGGGTTTTTTTCAGTCAAGTTACTGGTACAAATTACACACTGTCGTGTGTGTGGCTCTAAAATATGGCTTCGAAATGGGATGCATCTTGCCAGAGGGGCTGGCTCTCCATTAGAGGCTCCCATGTGGCCCTGCATGGCAGAAGGATGCTGGATGCCAGGTCCCTCCCTGTGCAGCTCCGTGCATCAGCCATCCCATAACCTCAGTTCCGGCTCTTCCCACCCCCTCACTGGCCACAGACTATATCGGTGGGGCCACCCATCCTGCATCTGATGGCAATTTCTCCCTTAGATCAGCTGTTAACCCAGCATCCCAATGGGAGCAGGTTGCCCAGGGCCGTGTGCTCCTGGGCTTCAAGTGCCTCCAAGGATGGATGGAGCTCCACAGCCTCCCTAGGCAGCCTCTCCCAGCGCTCAGCCACCCTTACCGTCAGAAAGTGTTTCTCCATCCCTGTCCTCCATGGCATCTTCCTGCCTGCCCAGTGGGCGGGAGCAGAGCTAATCCCTCAGAGAGAGCCCTGGGTCTTCTGCAGGTTCCCTTCCCACCTGAGAGACAGCCACAGAGCCCGTCCTTTGGTGGGAGAGCTCAGGGGGGACACAGTCCCACAGCCCTGAACAGCACCAACCTCTGGGCACCACGTTTTGGATGCCTCTGCTCGCTCTGCGAGTGCATGTGACAAGCACCTTCCCAGCGCTGACAGCCAGGAGCCTCTCAGAGCTGCAGATAAAGTTATCATTAGCATCTATTAGCAATAACAAACAATATCAGCTTCGTTCATTGTCATAGGCTGGGTTATTAGTGCTGGAAAAACAGCTCCCCTAACACCCTCGGAGCCAGCCGAGATTCATCTGTGTCTCATTAGCAGAGCCTTCCTTCTTTGTTTGTTCAGTTAAAATTAACTCTCCTTCTGGAAAAAAAAGAGCAAAGAACCACCCTCCTGGCCCGGCACGGCCCGCCCAGCTGCTCGCCTGGCCCTGAGGGCTCCCGGTGGTTGCAAGGGACCGACCCCAAACCTGCAGCAACTCCATGTACTCGCCGTTGGATACGGCCCCTGCTCCCACGAGCTGCTCCTTTCTCCAGCAAAACGCACGTCCCGTCACTGCTCTGCAAGGAGCTCTGCGAGAAGAGCTGCAGCCAGAGAGGCAGAAATGCCCCAGAGTGGGGGGCCAGAGGGTCGCAGCCCCTCTCTGCAGCTCTTCGCTTCCATCGCCTCCCTCAGCAAGCTCCCCCAAATGTCACCGAGTCACCTCACCCTCCTCACCTCCCTGTCCTAGTTTCCCTCCTGACATGGACATTTCTATGCTCTGCCCCTTGCAACCCACAGCACCCCATGCCCTGGGTGAGATGCCCAAGAGCAGCCCCAAGTGGCACCAGGACCTGCAGCACCCTGCCTGCGCCCTCTGCCCGCACCCGCTGCCTGCAGCCTGCCTCCAGCAGCGGGCAGAGCCCTGCACAGCGGCGGTCACGGCGAGGGCGATGCACGGCTGGGCTGGGTACTGGGGTGGTTACCCAGCTGGGTCCCAGCCCTGCCATGGGTGACCCCGCTGTCCCTCTGGGAATGTGCCCCCAGAGCCCAGCCCTGCAGAGGCGGCATGGCCGCAGGCGTGCGAAAGCGGGGCTGGCCCGGAGAGGTACCGAGAGAGGGGCAGGACATGAGTAATTGGGGTAGGACGGGGCTTTCCCGGGCAGAGCGCGCAAAACCAGGGATTTTTGTGTTTGCATTCACATCTACTTAACCCTGCAGATCGGTTAATGCTTTTGTAAAATTACATCTGTTACTCGTCAGGCTCAGCACTTTCAATCGGTTGCCAAAGCCGCTTGGATATTTATAAAACAAGCCAAAAAGAACCCAAAACCCCAGGCCCCAAACATTTCAGGTTTGTCAATCACAAAGAATCAAAAATAAATCGAATCTGCAGTCACGGACCTGCGCAGCACCCTGCACCACCCAGACCGAGGTGTATCCGTGGGTGCAGGGGCTCCGACAGACCGGGAAACTCAAGCCTTGACCCAAACTGGAGCCCGGCCGATGCAAGGTGAGGTGTCCCTAAGGGCTGGAAACACGGCGGTTTGATTCGAGGGGTGAGCCAGGTCCTCCACCCCCAGCTGAGCTGCATGGGGTGCCGGGGTGACAGGGTGGGAAAGACACAAATGGCACCTGGGGACGAGGCTCCTGATCCGGGCTCCCTGCACCAGGGTCAGCAGCAGCACTCAGCTCTCCCCCAGGCACTGTGCTTGCCCCACATCCCAGCACGGTAATAATGAACAAGGCAGTAACGAGCAAGGTGTGCGGGTGGATGTGTCGGAGCAGGGCAGCATCCCTTGCCGAGCTGCGGGGGCTTGGGAGAAGCCAGGAAGTGCTGCTGTGAGCACCCGTGGTTTGGGTTTTGCGGATTCTTACAGCTCTCCCCTCTGCAGCACCGAGCATCTCCCACTGCCCAGGCACCCACCAAGCACCGGGGCCTGGGCGTGCATCCCCATGCCATCCTCCCTCCCTCGTCCCCCAGCCCAGCAGGTAACATTACCGACAGGCTCAGGGACTTCATGGGTGCTGAGTGATTTGTGGGAGCCGAGGGACAGGGCAGCAGCGCGGGACAATCGGTGAGGCAGAACCCAAAGGCAGGGGCAGAAATGCACTGATGTGTTTCAAAAGCCACTGGAGAAGGAAATCTCCACAGGTGCTGTGTGAGGACCATGGTCCTGGCACAAATGCTCCAATGCTGGGCAATCTCCCCTGGAAATACATTTTCTCTTTGAGCCCGTCATCAGCACTCACAGTAAAATCCAGAACAAATAAACCCCAAAGCAGCAGGTGAAGGACGAGCCCAGAGCTCCCGTGCCCAGCACGTGCCCACCCTGCGGGCCAGATCCCTGCTTCAGTGGGATGGAGAGCCAGATTCAGCGGATGCCCAGGAATATTCTTCTGAAGGTTCTAGGCCAGCAAGGATTTTTGTTTTGTTTTAAAATTTGTTTATAAAATTACTAAGTGGCCTTTTTCTTAGCTAGATTAATGTCACAGGACAGGTTAGTGCCCCTGAGAGCCAGGCTCTGGTCTCCTCGCAGCCTGGGGATTGCTGCTTGACCGTGAGCAATTTACCTGCCCAGCCTCCGGTCTGGCTTTCTGTACCTTGGAGACTGCCCTAAGCTACTCCAGTGTTGTATTTAGAAAGTTAAAATGATAAAAAAAAAACCTCTGTAGGCCTGATGGAGGAGTTGGACACCAGCATCAGCAGGGCTGTGTGAGGCAGAGACTGGAGCGCACTGGTCAGCAGCTGGGAGGCAACTTTGCCGTTTTGCTACAAGTACATGAAACTGTTTAACACGACAAGGCTGTTAAACAAATCGACCTGAGGCCAGCAAGTTCGGTGCTGTCTAGCCTTCCAGTTGAGCGACAATAGCAATTGATCCTGCTGGGAGGTTAAAAAATAAAATAAAATCATCAACCTGGAACAACATGTTTCAGCTGGAGGAGCCTCGTGCCCATTAGCGGTAATTGAGCGACGCGGGGCTGAGCCGTGGGAAGGCTGATTGCCCCGCGCCGCGGCGGCGTGATTAGGGACGGCTTCGGCTCTGCCCGCGGGGTGGAACGGCTCGGCCTAATTGAGAGCGAAATGCCGGGGTCTGGGCAGAGGGAGACTCCGCCAGCGTCCCCGATGAAGCCACGGGGAGCTGTGACGAGCAGAGATGCATGAGCGCAGCTGAAACCGCAGGGACTTTGGGAGGGGTCGGCACGGCACGGCACAGCGCGGCACGGCATGGCACGGTGCATGCACAGGGCTCGCCAGGCATGGGAGCTCTGCAGCACTGCTAAGGCTTTTACGCACCGTAAGAACCTCTTGAAAGCCTCATTTTGAATAGGGGGTTATAGAGCGCTGAAGAAAGCTGAAATAAAATATTTTCCCTCTTGCACGTGTCGGGGAAGCAGAAGTCCTGGGCTAAATGGGACAGGCTGTGCCGTTTTGCCGTATTATTTAGCTGCACTGGAAATGAAGGATGAAGGTGATAAAGGGTTTATTTTAGCAGGCAGCAGCCACTAACTGCTCGGTAATGCACCGAGGAAGAGCTCAGCTCCGCCATCCCGTTTCCCATTCCAGTCACGTGCCCCCAAAATTGCAAATGGAGATTTGTTACATTTCATTTGCTCCCATCCCTGGGAAGCCATTTGCGATGAGTTCACGTCTCCCAGGAGGCTCTATTCCAATCAAAGTGAAAAGAGAGGAGAAAAAAAAAAGTCACGCTACACCAGATGACAATGATATCTCAGTGCCGATCACTGGGTGCTGACTGGCGCTACACGTTTTAATAAGAGCCAGCCCATGTGCAGCAGCAAGACTGAGGCACCGCTCCCAGGCTGGGGGATGCTGAGGCACCGCTCCCAGGCTGGGGGATGCTGAGGTACCTCTCGAGGCTGGGGGGTGCTGAGGTACCACTCCCAGGCTGGGGGATGCTGAGGTACCACTCCCAGGCTGGGGGATGCTGAGGTACCACTCCCAGGCTGGGGGATGCTGAGGTACTGCTCCCAGGCTGACAGATGGTGCGGCACTGCTCCCAGGCTGAGGGATGCTGCGGTACCACTCCCAGCCGGATGGATGCTGATGAGCATGGCTCAGCCCCAGTTTGTCCCCTGCACTGGCTCCAGCTGCCACCTGCTCCAGGATGGACACCCATCACCTTGATTTTTCAGCTTTCGTCTTTCTCCATGAACAGCACCTTGAGCTAGTCAAATAAAACCAGGGCTTTGGTAAACTCAGGGAGGACAGGCTGAGCATCTGCTTCAAGTTTAGCAATTTTAGCTACATATTGGCCTGTGCTTTACAAACTCTTACTAACTGAGTGTGCACACACACAGAAAACGAAAGCAGAGATGGTTGATGGTTGGGGCTTGGTCACTTTTTTTTTTTTTTTTAGTTCCCCCTTTAAAAAAAAAATAAATCTTGTTTTCACTTTAGAGCAGTTTTGTGGGCTGTGGTCTGGTGTTATTGATTAGGGCATGTTATTCTGGAGCAGGAAGCTGCCTGACATACTGCCTGCCTGCTGCTAAATTGAAATCTCCTAATCTTTCCAATCCTTTTAAGCACTGGCAAATGAAAAGGCGGCACACTGCGGAAAACCTCTGCTCAAGAGGAAGCAAGGCAAGATCTACCAGAGTGAGGGTACAAGCCACCATGGGTCGGAGGGGACCCGCTGCCTCGGCTCACTCCCGTTGCCTGCTCAGGGAGGCAGGAGAGGTGTTTGCTCCTGCTGCGATGCCCTCACTCGGCACAGGGGACATCCCCAGCACGGCGGCTGAAGGCTTCAACCGAGGTGCATCGAGCCCTCATTGGCACGACCTTGCCGAGAGCAGGGGCTGGCGGTGCTGCTCCGGCACGCGCGGTGCTGCTGGTGCCAGGGGCTGCCCTTGGTTTGGGATGGCTGGTGGCAGGGGGCTGGGGGGAGACTCCCCCCACCCTACAGCATGGCTGGTGGTGGTCTCCAGGGCTGTCATGCAAGAAAGGCGACCCGATTCTTGTTTGGGGCCAAATTTGAAGCTGAGTAACTGTGTGGCCAGGTGACTGCAGGGTAACCCATGAACTGCTGAGGTCGGCTGGGCTCAGGGGCACAGGGCGTCTTTACTGGAACATAACAGGGGCTGCCCGGGGCTCAGCTCAGGCTAGCAGAGACCACCACTTTTCATCAGGCTCGTTCTCTCCTCCATGATTAGCATATACCCTTAATTACGTACTGAAAGCCTGGTGCTCTGCTGTTCAGAGCTGTTGCCGTCTACTAAGTCACAGCAGCAAGATAAAGCAAGGCCTGGGTATGAGGACAATGTGCTTTTTACTTAGCCCCATCCCATAATAACGGCAGAACAGGAGGGATCTTCCTGAAAACAGCAGATCTCCTGCCATCCTGCAGCGCACGCTGCTTGCACCCACGGTCCCCCGAGCTGCCCACACGAGTAGCTGGCTTTCTCCCCGAAGCTATGGGTATGTGCAGCACCAGAGCACTGATTCCAATTTTGACCCCGCCGGTGCCGTGCCTCTCAGGCTCTGTGGGGACCGGCTGCCCAAATCCAGCAGCATTTGGGGATGTAGACATTGCCATGCTGGCTGGAGGGAGGCAGGGACTGCCCTGGTGCACTGGGATTTGGGGGCGTTCTGGTTTGGCAATGCAGTGACCTGCAGGTACTTCCCCAGCTGCTTTATCACGCTCAGTCCATGGCCGAAATATTTAGCACGTTTGTTAGGGCAGAGCAATAATTTGATTTAACCCTTGTGGTGCTGGGTTGTTGCTGACAGATAACCAAATGCATGCTTCGCAGAAGGTGTGTGCATTAGGGAGATCAATGCATATTCACAAAGGGCCAATTTACATTGCATCAGTCTTGGGAGAACAATGTAATCCCAACTTCCTGAGAAATCGAGGACACCATATAGCTAAAACTTCAGGAACGCTGTTGTTAATCTCTGAATAATGATTTCAGCCTGTACGAGGCCCTCCCTGTACCCCATCCAGGGAAGGAGTGCTCAAACCAGGTTGAATTTCTGGCTGTTGGGCAGCATCTTCCCTTCCACCCCTGCACACTTGGCTTCTCCTACCTGCCCCCAAGCCCATGACCTGCCATGCACCCCAAGCCCCAAACATGTGTCCCCTCCAAGGGGTCCACATTTTGGGACCACCCTGGGGCCACTGGGCTCGGGGGAGGAATGGGAGCTGCTGGGCACAACTTGGCCCGCTTGTATTTTTAGCGTGTGATGCTGGGAAAAGGAGAGCATGTTCATTAACCTGCACAGCCAGGAATAACAATTGCCTTCCATCAGGACCTCATGAATAAGTCGCACCATCTGATTTAGTTATTTATATCCTTCCTGCTGGTAAATTAATTAATGTTTCATTTGCAGCACAGGCAGCCCGTAAGACTGTTTCTCTGTGCTCTGAAAGTGGGCATGCTACAATGTCATCTGCTTTAAAAGGCTTTTTTCCTGGGAAGATAGTTGGTAAATATGGACCACTCACCTGTTGGTGATGCTAGGTCGCCTCTTGCCGTGCCCTGCGCTGTGCCGGCAGCGGAGCAGCATGCCGCAGACCACTAGGGTCTGTGGGGTATTTGTACAGTGCAAAGGGTCATTTTTATTCTTTCTACTGGATCTTAAGAAACGTTCAGGGGGAAAATCGCGATCCTGTTGCTGGGGTAGGTTTCTGGTCCATCCATCCAGGGAGAGGATGGGGAGCATGGGGGCAGCTGGCAGTGCCGCAGGGCCAGGAGTGCCCAGGGGTCAGGGGCCCTCAGAGTGCAAAAGAAGATGCTTAAAAGCGAAATACTTCTGTAAACACCTACAAGGAAATGGGCCGAAGGGAAGGGGAATTATCTTATCGGGGGTAGCAGGCAAACAACAGGCGCTGCAGGAGGGGCACGGAGGGGCAGCAGGAGCCTAGGTAGAGCTGCTGGGCTGGGTGAAAGTCTCTGCTGGCCGTGGTGAGGGCACCAGGCAGCCAAGGGACCTGCTCGGAGGGGGGGGCAGAGCCGCAGACCCACTCCTGTTATAGCAGCTGGGGCTGAGCTGTGGGTGTGAGCCAGCCCTGACGGAGCTGGGGGGGATAAAATGCCTCCCAGCACCGCGGGGGCTGACGGTGCCCCTGCCAAGGGGGATGCAGGGCAGGGGGGCTCGGCCGAGGGGAGGCAGCACCGGCAGCTCCCTCGGCATCTCATCCCGGCGCTGGCTCCGGGGTTTTGCACGCCTGCTCTCGACGGCTGCAGCGGGAAACGCCAGCCATGGCGCATGACTCCCTTGGGACAAAGATAAGAAGCTGGAAAAATAAACTGCGCTCCCAAGGTCGCAGAGGCGCTCAGGGCTCTCCCCGGCACACGGGCTGCTTCCCTTTCCGCTTTCAGAGCAATCGCCTGGTGGCTTTATAATGGATTAAAGCAAAATATTTTTGCTGGGGGAGGGCTGGCAGAGGGCGAGCGCTAGCATTCCCCCTGGCATGGGTCACTCCAAAGCACCACGGAGATGCCCCATTGTCCCACTCTGCTTGGGTCCCCTCCAGCTGCCATGTGCGTGTCCCCGTGTCCACGGGCAGCTGGCGAGTAAGCAGGGCTGCCAGCGGACAGCAGCGTGCCTCTGGTTTGATTATTTGCTTATGGCATCCTAATACACCCAATTATTTTTCAATGCAGACAGTTGCGGTTCATTTGCTTCGCCATCAGGCGGGGGCTTGTAGGAGACATTCTAATGCCGGCCACGTTTTAATTTCCTCAAACAGCATGTTTTACGTGTGCTAAGTACAGATGAGCTTGGACCCAGCTATGGGATCCCAGGAGATCCCCATCATCCTGTGAGAGAAGGTGCCCCAAAGTTGGTGTGGTCAACTGCCCCTTCCATAGCAGTGACCCACGCCTTACAGATCCCCGTGTAGGGGACCTCAGGTTCAATGTGCTTCCGAAGATGGAGCTGCAACTTGTTGATGTGTGTTGGTGGGTTTTTTTTTTTCAAGGATTATCCTTGGGTTTTCCATGCCTTACCCATGGCATTCCCATCCCCAGAAGTGTCACGGCAGGGAGCTGTGGGCTTGAACTGGGGCAGGTTTGATATGAGAAACCTTCAGCAGAGTAACCCCGGCACATGTGGAGCCACCAGCACTGCTGGTTTTTAAGAGCAGGGATCCTGCTCTAATGATCTGGGCAGTGTTAGCCCTGCCTGACGAGGGGAACTCCCCGGGGACCTCTCACAAACCTCTCCACCCCCTCCTTGTCCTGCATCCATGAAACCAGCAGCAAACCCAAAAATGAAGAATATGAGTGAGAACCAGAATGGCAAACCCTGAGTCTTGATTTGTGGGGGTTTTTTTTAGCTCTAACCACCATTATTTGAGACGCCAAGTCTGATTCATGATAATTGCCCATGCCAGAAGCTGGAGCTGTGCTCTCCACGGCAGCAGTGTCACCCTGGGGTGGGTTTTCCTCTGGCCCCTCATTTTTTGGCTGCTTTAAAGAAGATGATCAGCAACATTTTTATCTCCGCAACATTTCCTTCTTTCTAAACATTGCGAAGATAAAGAAAATATTCCTCTGTAGGCCTCCCTTTCTCATCCCAAATCTCTCCTCTAAACCAGGAAGATGGTTGCCTGCCAAACCCAGGAACGTCCAACTTCAAGCCCTGTTTTCATTTATTTCTTTTTTTGGATGATATTGTCCGTGGGTCTGTCTGTGCAGGGGTGTGGATGCTGCAGCTCACTCGGCTCTTAGGGCCTGTAAACTGTAGCAATAAAGCATGTGCTAGAGAGATGTCACTGGCAGGATTGTTAATGCGTGAGCCTAATGAATATGAATGGTCTCTTCATAAATGTAGCTTTGTGTCATTAAATTCCTTCACACCTCACTGATCATGGAAAGGTTACTCAGAATTAAATGTAAATCACATATTTACTGGTACGAAACAGATCAGTGCGTCGTTTTTTAAAAAACATATAATTTAATAATGGTGCAATCTTCCCCTAGCAAGGCTTGGGTGATGGATTCGCGGCAGTCTCTCACTCGGGGTTTCGGTGGAAGGTGATACAGATCTCACATGATGGGCAATTTACACCGTTTTCTTTCCAAAACAGTAGACTTCAGTTCTTAATCATGTCAGTGGCCCAGAAATGAAAGGAGTTATTTCACCCATGTCACTCCATATAATTAAAAGATTAAGGAATGGCTTCTGTTGAGTTATAAATTAAGGGGATGGGGCTGGCTGGGGTGGGGAGCACCAGGGTTGGGAGCACCGCGGCCGGGAGTACCGGTGTCCACAGCCACCGGAGGGGTCAACAACCCCCCTCCCTGCCAAATTACACCCATCAGCATCCCCAGACGCTGCTCAGGGCATTCCCCAAAGACCATTGCACACAGTTACACCGAGTAACGCAGAAATAAGGCATACCTCTTTTTTTTTTATTATTGTAAAAGCATGGGATTGTGCAAATTTTCCACGCCGAGCCTGTGCAGCATTTGACCCCCCCAGCCTACAGTGGGATGTTTTACGTGGTGCAGCTACACCTCTGCCCACCCAGCCCCTGTGGACGGAGCGATGCTCATCGGCGCAGACAGCTCAGCCCAGGGATCGGGAAAAGCAGGGCATTTTTAAGAAGCTCTAAAGAGCCATCCCAGCTGCCTGCCGGTAAAGCCCCCTAACAGACTGCTTTAAACAGCACTAGCACGTATTAGCTTGTAAGGGAGAGCTGATTAGTAATTAAATGGCTTTTAAAAATAAAACCATTAAGACTAATCCCATCAAAATTGGAGCTTCATCCAGGCAACTCTTATTAATTATCGTCCCACCTTGCAGTTTCCAATAGCTGGGCTGTTGTCAGCTCTGTAAATAAATACACATATTTTACGAAATTCTCTCTGGTAGGGGCGTGCTTCCCCCCCCCGCCCTCGTTTGAAGGTGGGGAACGTCCCAGCTTCTGCGCGAGGTCCCCGTCCCCTCCTGGCACGTGCATCCCCGCCGTGGGGCTGCTGCTGGCAGCGCCGTCCCGCCGGCAGGGGACACAGCCGCGGTGTGGCCGGCAACCGTGGGGCTTTGGTGGGAGCCTGGGGCAGCTTTCCCGAGCTGATAAACCAGGGGCTGAGCCCTGGCTAATCCCACTGAAGCGGCTGGCCGCTCTCTGTGGTGAAGGGAGGTGTAGGTTTCAGCCGCAGCACGTTGTTATTTCCCTCAAAGTATCAATAATTTCAGGGTTAAAGAAACAAAAGCTTTTTTTTGCTTGTTTGTATTTTTCCCCTCATCAATACTGGGGCCAGGCAGGCCACTTCCAGACAGTCCCCGGGGCCTACTCAGCTATTAAAGATAGAAATTATATCTTCATAACCCAGGATATTGCTGCTCGCTTATTTATGACTTGCTCCATTTCAAGAATATTTATTCTAGACAGGGAGCCTGATAATTTTCATCCAATCTACTTCTCATAGCTCAGGGCAAAAGAATGGAACAGCTCAATTGAAAGCGCACTTTCCCATTATTGCCAGGTAAGGGCAGAGCAAGCTGATCTCATTTCTGCCCTTGCCTCGCTAACACCACCGGATTCGGCTCCTTTTTTTTCTTTTTCTTTTCTATTTTTTTCTTTTTTAATTCATCGAGGAATGGCAGCCCACACAACCACTTAAAGGAAGTACTGCATAAATCCCAGTGCAGTAATTACCCATTTGGAAACATGACGCTTTATAGGAGAAAAGGCATCGTGCCAGGATGCTCAGCACGCTACTCCTACTCCAGCTGAAATCCTCCCAGGGCTTGTAGGCAACGGTTAGCGTCTGCAGTCACAGGCTAATAAAACTAAGCCATTACAGCTGGGGCAGGAGAGCTGCAGCCCACAAAGCAGAGAGCTCCCGAGGTGGGAAAAAGCTGTTCACGGGTTACAGAGAGGAGGGAGGAACCGAAGGACCTGCAGCCACGTGGGAAACACGCGGGCACTGCCCATCTTGGCTGGGGTTGCATCCAGACCGGCGTGGGCTGGGGCTGCCTGGAGTCCCAGGGTGCAGCGAGATGCCGCAGAGACCCACGGCCGTCCCTGAGCGATGCCCCATAAGACGGAGCGATGCCCCATAACATGGCAGCACCCGCTTCCCTCCACCCCGCTCCGGCCAGGGAGCACCTTCCTCCACCTGCACTCCTGCCTGCTGCGTGCCTTAAATGTCAAAGCCAATGAAGTGTTGAAAAGGCTTTATTGCTTTTTGTGAAGCCGATTAGGAATATCTTCTACTAGGTAAAGAGTAATATTGCAATATGAAGGATGGGGGAAGTTGAAGGCAGCCCTGTGTGAATTCCCCACAGAAACCTCTGTTCTTGCAGCCAGAACAGTTATCAAAAAGACAATTTAAGCAGGATTGCGCTCTAACTAGCTGGAGGACAGGGGAGCCAGCCCTGTAGAGTAATCTTTCAGCCTGTAGTAAATGAAATTGCAAAAAAATCAGCTTTCCTTCCTGATCTGCAGGGGGTGAAGATGCCAGAAGGAATGGGGGTTTTTTTTATAACCATTAGCTCAACTCAGCACTCCCTGCCAACGGCGTGAGCTGCCACGGCTGACACAGGGCCGGTGGCTGCCGCGTGAGGATGAAGGCAGCTCAGCATCCTCTCTTCCCACGTCTGCAGCTCTTCCAAGCACCAAAGCACCGCAGGAGAGGACAAGTAAAATCACAGCCCCCTGTGTTTCATCACTACGGCTTCGGCCGACCCTACCAGTCCAAAAAACCCAGCTGGGTGTAAAATGGAGACCCTTGTCACCATTAGAAAGAAGATTTAGGCAACCACGAGATACTAGGTTCAATGGTCAAAGGGGTTTCTCGTGTAAGTGATGCCAGGTGAGACAGGCAAGGTTGTTATGGATTGGGGTGCTTCTGGGAACAGCAGTTCCAGGCACCGTGGGCTGAAAGTCACCTTTGAAAAATCTCCATTTCGGGGGGGAGAAAGGCTTCTGCTTCTGCAGGGTCATCCCTACCTTGCCAGCACAAAGCATCGTGGGACCCATGATCGTCTCTCGGATCAGTCGCCTTGTCACCTCGGGTGCCATCCTGTCTGCAGAATGATGCTGGAAAACAAGGCAGGTTAATGACTCTGGCAGACAGGGAGGACCTAAGGAAGCATGTGCCAGTCCTCGCTGTTAATGGTAATTATTTATGGAGCACCCTGAATTCACCCCGTGTTTTGGAACAGCAGCACAATGGCCAAATCCAGCCCCTGGTGAGGTCTGTGGGAAGCAGAAAGCCATTTCCACTGGCCTTGATGGGAGCTGGACCGAGTCCTACGGCTCTGATGACATCCCTGTGAATTTACAGCAAATGTTGCCATTAGAAAAATGATAGCTTCCCAACTTGAAATTACTTACAGACGCATCGGGGGGAAAATTCCCTTTATTTATTTCTCGGTCAGGCAAAACTGAAAAGAAACCTTCTCCAGCAGAAATCCTCAGCCCACCCGTGGGACCCACTGCCCCCAGCCCGCGGCACAGCAGCCACTTTCATGCTCTGTTATTTACCACCACAGAAAATAGCTGGGCTTAGATCAGAAAATGCTGCCTGCAAATCTGGAGGTCTTGCAGGTCAGCTTGAAACCTGGCTACGTGTGCCGCCTTGCTGGCTGGCAGCCCTGGTTCGGTCCTGGCAACCTCTGAAGCATCAGGGCTAAGTGCAAGGTAGGGGAATGGGGCAACATGGGTGCTGGCCGTCCGTCTGTCCATCCCAGGGCTGCAACCAGCCCCACTGTATAACCAGGAGAAGACTTTTAATAGCAATTATTCCATCGGAGCAATTAATTAGAGTCAGCTGGAGAGAGGTGCATGACTCCGGGTGTCTCTCCAGCAGCTGGGCACACCCTGCTCCCCTCTCCCCAGCTCCCAGGCATCCCTCCAGGCATCCTGCTTTTCTGCAGAGATAAGTCCCAGGGAATCACAGACTGGCCATGGCACTGGAGGGCGAGCATGTGGGGGCTTCTGAGTTTCTACAGACCTCTGGCCAGCAGGCAACCGTCGCTGTTCCAGCCCTTGCTTTGCTGGTGGAGAAGGTGAGGGATGCGGCCTGCAGGTTTTGCCTGAATTTGCAGGTTCTGCCTGAATTTGCAGGTCCACGCCCCTTCCTTGGGCCCGGCTGCTTCGTCCCCGCTGCATCCTTTAAAATGAAGAGTTTGGCTTCAAAGAGCAATTTCTCTGGATCTGACGCAAGAAAATTCCCTCAGTCTGAGGCAGCTCTGCAATTTGGGGTACAAACTGCTCCCCAGATCACTGTGCTCTGGAACAATGCATGGCTTGGGCTTCTCTTTTTGCCTGCCTGTTTAAACAGAGCAGAGACCCAGAGCCATCAATTACTCCTTGGCAGCCTGGGGGGAAGGCTTCACCACCCCAGCAGTGAGGCTGAGCTTCACCTGGTTTCCTCCCTGCTCATCCCGCTGCTTGCTGCCTGCGCTGGTGATTTACTTCCGAGGATGATTATTACGGGCAGGCACGGATGTGCCGTTTATCCTCAGTGTGCTGCTGTGGCTGTGCAAATCCGCTGCTCAGCTCAGTTCTGCTCAGCTCGTCTCGCTGGCTCAGACCCTTCGAGGTGTGGCAGAGATCCCCTAGCCCAGCTAACTCTTGATCAAAAAGCCTCATGCATCCCTGGAGATGCACCCAAGCAGTGGTGCCCCTCCGCTGTTCTCACTGCCTGGATGTCAGCAGCTCCCAGCAAAGCCCCAGGCTCTGGCCATGGGCAGGGGACCCTGCTCAGCCTCTCTCCTCTGACCTCCCCTTGCTTGAAAAAATAACATCCAGTCTTCAAGGAGAGCAAAGGGGAATAAGCCTTTAATCACTCCTCTGCTGCACACACGTGGTGTGACAGCGTGTTGGACCGTCTGCACTCCAGAAAGGGTCGTTTCAGTTTTCCCAGAGGTTTTCTTCAGCTGGTGGAAACTGTGAGGCACCAGGTTGGAAGCATCTCTTAAAAGCAATGGAGGCTGCATTGGTTTGTGCTTCTTTAGAGAAAGCTTGAAACGGGTATTTGTTTTCCCACCAGTGAGCAGAAACCTTTGTCTCTGCTTGCTCTCTGCTCCCAGAGCTTTCCCAGGACAGCCAAGCCCGCGATGACGCTGCCGGGAAGTTTCCGAGCCTGGCCAGCAGACTCACTCACACCTCCTCCAAAGGGAAAGCTCATTAAATTGTTGATCCAGGTATCCTTTATCCAGAATCTTACATTCTTATTAGAGGTATTAATTAAAACAATAGCAGATCAAAGCACTCTGAAGCATCTCATTTTGGATGCTGCCTCCTCCCCTCTACATCCCAGCTTTTGTTCTCGTCCCTTTGAGGTCATCAGCGTCGTTATTGCACCAGCACCATCCCAGGGCAAGACGGGCACGAGAAGCGTCTGAGCATCTTTCTCCAGTTGAAGGAGCCCGACACAAGGGCACGAGGGTGACCTGTTCCCGTACACGCTCTGGGAAAAGCATTTCCTTCCTCCAGGCAGGTGAATTTTTCCCAGGGGCTGCCTGGACCGAGCTGTATCTCCCCTTCCCCGAGGCCCTCAGGCAGAGCCGTGCTGTTACAACTCCTCTCCGCAGCTCAGAGCACAGCAAAGCACCTCGTCCTGCACGGCCAGTTTAACAGCCGCCTTGATAGACTCCATGTTCGTCCTTGACCGGCAATTAGCAAGTGCTTGGTGTGATGGGCATCTCCCCTGAACTCCTCTTCAGGCTCTTCCAGCTGCTGCTTATTAACGTCTGTGAGTGCAGCTAAAGCAGAGGGCAGCCTGACCCGGGGAAATCTGCAAGCTTTTATTAGCGCTGCAGATAATTACATTTAATAAGGACACTAGCTTTTCCCACACCAGATAGCTGAACCATCAATCTTCCCTTTAATAATAAAACCCTCTCCAACTCATTTCCATTCATTGTTCCTTTTGCAACACAACATTACACACGTTTTATCACCCCGGGATCTAACGCAGCCATCTCACGCAGTGTGTTGCAGGCAATGCAGCCGCGGTCCTCGTGCCACGGGGGCGGAGGGGAGTTGGCGTCCGCGGCTGAACACATCCCTGTCCCCATGCCCAGGGCACTGGCAGCCATTTACCCAGGGAGCCACATCCACCTGAGCACAGAGATCTTGCAAAACTTCACAATAACTCTGTGGCTTCGTAGACTCCGGAGCAATTACTCACCTGGTGTGAACCTGCACCGCAAGGATTGCATCTTCATAGATGGGTCTTTACACAAGGATACAGAGGAATGCTTATGAGCATGTACTTTTAAGGCAGAACTGATATGATTTTTAGAAATAGAAGTAAATGCATTTTGTGTGTGTGTGTGTTGGGAAGCACAGTGTCTCTCAGGAGATAGGAAAAATAATGTATAAATGAATAACAGTGCAGCAAACATTCATCTTCAAAGCTGAAATTGGAGAGTAAAGCTGAGGGTATTATAAATCCTATTTTGCTGTTGCTTCGCTGTTATTTGGTTTTGCCAGCTCGCACCAGGACAGATATTTCAGTGCAGTTTTCCCTCCCAACACTCCTTGCACCACCGGTACTCCCCGCTGCTGAGAGCGGGCAGGAGCCCCGGCCGTGAGACATGGTGGTGGCAGAGGGCACTGCTCTCCCTGGCCTTTAAACGTCTTCTCCTGGCCTGGAGTGCTGGAAAACACCCATCCTCTGGGCGCGGGGGGGGGGGGGGGCCTGGGCAGGCGTGGGCAGGGGTTTCTCCCACCCTTCCCACAGGATGATGAAGAGGGACTTGGCATCACGCCGAGACCTCCTCGGGCTTGCTGCAAAGCTTGGTGGAGACTTCAGGTGATCGTTGCTGTCCCTGTGCAGCTCAAGCACAGGAGGGTCTAGCGAGATGCTGATTTGTAGCAGAAAAGGGGAATAAAAGAGACTTGCAAGCTGCACCTTCCCTCCACCCTGCGATACCATCTGGCCATCCCCATGTGCCCAGACTGTCCTCTCTCTGTCCCCAGGCCAGCAGCCGTGGCCAAGCAGGCAGTGCCAAAGCCAGCATGGGAATGACATCATTCCCGACGGGACGGCAGCGCCAGGCAGAGCCGAGGGGGGGACCGTCACCCGGCAAGAGGAGCCCGGGATGCCCCGTGATGCTGCTGGGGACCATCTGCGCTGGCCAAGCAGATCCCCTGCCAAGCGCTGCCCGGCCATGCCCATCATCCCCGCGCACCGGCGTGTGCCGATGAGCCGAAGCGCCAGGCAGAGCAGGCAGCAGCGCGGGGTGGGAGCGGTGGGCAGCGGGGTGCAGCAGCGATCCCCTGCGTGATATCCGCTGGGGAAGGGCCCCGCAGCCCCCCGCCGTGTTTAGTCTGGGCACGGGGCTTATTATCAGCTCAGCCCCGTCCCTGGTGGCTCGGCACGCCGCTCCCCACGCACCTCCTCTAATCTTCTTTTATTTGGCATCCCCGGGGTGAAGCAACAGGCCATCCATCAAGTGCCAGTGTTTAGAGCGAGAGGGGATCTGCGGGGCCCCGGGTTTAATTAGGAGCCTGAAGCCTGGGCTGGCGATGGGCAGCTCCTAATCTTCACACGCACAGAGGAGCAATAGTCCAGCGTTATCAGCTTCATATGCATTGGCATTTAAAAAATTCCTTGTGCTGTAGGTTTATTGCCTGGTTATGCTGCAGGGAAGGGAAGTAGTCAAACCCCTACTAAAACAGCTCAGCTTCATTTTAAACCAGGACACCCAGCCCCCACTCCCCCAGCCCACCCTGCAGCTCTCATGGATCCCACTCCTCTCTCCGCAGGATCCATCCCAGCTCCGGCTGCCCTGGGTGGGAGAGCCAAGGATGGGGCTGCAGACCTCAAACTCGCATCCCTGTGGCTGAGGTGCAAAAGCTCACACCTGCCTGGTGCTTTCCTCCTGTGCACATCAAAACAGTTTCCAGCTCGGCTGTGTAGCCCTGGCCTGGAGCCCCTCGGGCATGGCAGGCGCCAAGCAAAGCCTTTAGCACTTTTTTTTTTTTTCCCAAAACACTTCTTCCCTAATTTAAACCATCATCTTTCATCTCAGAATTTTTTTTTTCAATAATGGCTGAATCCTGGGAGCAGAAAGGTCTCTTGATTGAGAGTGATTCTTGGCACATCTGGAAAAAAAGCAGGACCCCCCTCGCATGCTGCAACTCCTGCTCTGACAGACAAAAAAAAACGCCAACGCCTCTGAGCGCTGCTCAGAAACCAGCAGGACCCGACGGCGGCCAAAAAATACAGCAAAACAAGACAACAATGCTCATTTCCAGCCAGTGCAGGGGAGGCCGCAGACTTGGCAGCGTAAGGGAGAGGGTCAGAGCCGGCACCCAGCATCCCCTCCTGCGGTCCCAGCCTGACGCTGTGCTGGAACCATGCACCCCACAGAGCTGCTTTTGCTGACTGTGCTGCCCGGCTGCCCATCTCCTACGCCAAACGCTTCCATTTTGCAAGCCAAAGCCACGATTTCTTCCGCGGCAGCAAGGATACCCCTTTTCTTCCCGAGAGGGTTGTGACCACAACCTGCGCTGCAGTTCCCGAGGAGTGGGCACTTGCCCCAAGCCCCCCATCCCAGCTGTGCTCCCGCAGCGGACATCCCTCCCAAATCACTTGGCGTGGCTGCTCCCGAACGGGCTTTAACTTCAAACACCTGCCCTGAGCACAGGATGAGTTTTAATGCAGCTCAAGCTGCGAAGGGGTGGCCATTGGTGTGATCGTGTCCCCTCTGCACCCGGCCGGGCTGCTCGGGGCGGTGTGACCGGAGGTGGTGAGAAAGCAGCAGCGGTGTGAAAACAAAGCGATGAAGAGGTGAGAGACGGGGCGACTGCAGAGCAGGCGGCGTGTGCTGTGCCGGCCTGGCAGCGGGCTCCTTGCATAACTGTTATTTATTTCACGAGTCTGAAGATCAGCCCAGAAACCCCAACGGAAGCCAGGCAGCACGATGCTTGGCCGCTCCGGCTCTGCAGGGCCGATGCTGGGGCTGCGCGGGTGGCTGGTAACACCGGTCCCTGCTCCGGGCATAGCGCAGGGCATGCATCACATGCCTGCAGGGTTTAAACCCTGGGGAAAAGCATGGATTTGCTGTTGGGAAGTGATTTTTCATCCTCGTTAGCAAACTGAAGCATTAAAATTAATTCAAATTGAAATTATGCTGAAATTATGGAGGAAAAACATATTCTTTGCTTTCTTGGTTGCATTTGGTAGCACATGCTAGTGCGCAGCCTTGCCGGTCTGCGCTGCGCCCTGCAAGTCCCCCAGCAAGGGCTGATGCTCCCTGGGCCTGGGCAAAACCAGCTTCTCCGCACAGGCATCTGCGCCAGGTTGGGAAAATTCCCCAACCCCTGGCCACAAAGTGCAGCTCTGCCACGGCTTGGGGGGGCGGAGGGGGACCATCCCCGAGCCCCCACCCCCCAGCATCACGCCAGCCCTTTGACCAAAACCCCTGCATTAAAGGCCAAAGTGTTGCGGGCACCTCTGCAGCTGCCGGCAGCCTGGCTGGGCGTGCAGGAGCCGAGATGTTGGGTGCAGGAGCAGAAGGCGGCTGCAGGTGGGTGCAGGAGCCGAGCGCCGGGTGCAGACGGCTGCACTTGTCCCCTTGCAAATTCACCCGTGCCCAAGCCCGCCCCGCTCCATCCACATCTGGCCACAGGCTGCAGACCCCGGGAAGCGGTGGATCTTTCCACGCAGCACAGCAAATGTCATCGGAGGCGTAAGTATTTCCAGATTGGAAGCTACAGCAGGCAGAATCAGCCTTCCCCTTGTCATGTTTGCAGTCAGGTTTTACATATGGGTATCCACGGCTCTTTTTTTTTTTTCCTTCCTCCTAAGGCAACTTCCAAAGCAAGTGATTTGCACCATATGTTTCTAACGCTCCTATCGAATACCGTCCTCTAATGAAAGTAAGTGCAGAGGGAGAGGAGTCATCCGCTCGCTAGCTCGCAGGATGGGAATAAAAAAGCAGAAATCATCTTGCAATATCTACTCTGTAAAAACCCCGCAGAAATCCATTTGCTGGAATTTCTTTCTTTCTTTCTTTTTATCTACTGTGAGAAATGATAAAATGGAACTTGGCAGAAGTCACCTTTGACACGTGTTATCTCTATAATATCTCGATCCGATAATCCCCACCTAAGCTTTGTGCTTTACACCACTCGGGGCCTCAGCTGCGGAATAACTCTTTGCCAGCCCGTTTCATTTCCACTCGCAGT
Source organism: Buteo buteo (assembly GCF_964188355.1). Taxonomy (NCBI): domain Eukaryota; kingdom Metazoa; phylum Chordata; class Aves; order Accipitriformes; family Accipitridae; genus Buteo; species Buteo buteo. Next base: position 11,296,870 of record NC_134183.1, read on the forward strand.
ACATGGGCTATAGGATTTCTCCTCTATCACGTAGCTCTTTAGCCACCAGTTCATAAATATTTGTGTAAGAGCCTCTCCTCCCAGCCCCGCTGATGTTACATTTTCTCCAGTGTAGCAGGCGACTTTTTTCAAACTTTTTAATTCCGTTCATTAATCATTTAGAGAAATGTGCAATTACTCGAGTCCAATTACAGAAAATGTGCAACTACTTGAGTCCCATTATAAGCCTGTACGAAATGCCAAGAACTTGATTAGAGTAAAACCACCGCCAGCCCCATATACTTTAAAAGAAAATATTGTGTGTTATCCTAGCGGGTGAAAAGAAATCAGAATTTATTTACGCACAAATGTGTCTAACCCTCACTGACAATATGGGAAATCTTTCCTATCGGCTGTAACGTGATTTCAGTGTTCCCTCAAGGAAGAGATGTCTCTCCCTTAATTAAAACAATGCCTGAACTCACTGTAACCTCCTGATTTCATAGCAGGGATCTGCTCTCGTTTTTCCAGAGGGTTTATAATTACCCCACAAGCTGATGTCTGGCCCGGCGCTGGGCTGCTTGTTTTCCATCAGTGCCTTGAACCGCCGGTCGGGGCAGGCGATGAGCAGGGAGGACTCGTGCTTTCCACTCCCCAGGCCAGGCTTTCTGCCCTGAAGACGCAACCAGGACTAAGAAATGCCGTGCGGTTCTCTGACGGCTCCTATGGGACGTGGCCTCTCTAATCTTTGCAACCAATTGGCTTTATTCGGTAATCCGTAATTACACGAACTGTCTCCTATGCAAATCATAAATGTCTCAATCAATCAGCGGGAGCAGCCGTCGATGGCAAGGCTGCGCGCACAGAGCGAGCTCGCAGGAGGATTTCTGCCACATGTGGCTTCTAAACTCCTGTTATTTAGGTCAGCATCTTCTGTGTGCTGTCTGGGGGAGCGATAGGTATTACCGCTTATTAGGGATTAAGCCGAGATTTACCGGCCTTTCTTAGCATGTAGCTGTGTGTACGTGGACGTTCATAGAAGCCCGACTACCAAAGTCTGAGATTTTCAAGGAGAATCTTGAGCTAAGGGGCTTAGGGAGGTGAATTAATTTACTGGGACTCCATAGCTCATCCAGAATAAAAATCTCTTATAAAAGTATAATTTTCTTCTTGTTATTCGTGATTACAAAATAATAAGATTGTTTAAAAATCCAATAGAATGGATGTCAATATTGGCAGGAGATGTAATTGCAAAGCGCGTGCCAGCCTTCCACGGCTTTTCTTAATTTTAATTAGGATAAAATTTACTAATCTTACAGGGTTTGCAGAAGTAGGTTTGCCAAGAGGCCATCAATTGATCTGGATGATATTGGCTTCCTTTTAAGAGCCCCTTGCTAACTGCTATGTAAAGCCTGGGCTTTTAGCTCCTTTCTCAGATCATCTCTGCAGTTTTTTTGGCATGTCAAAAGGCCAGATGTTTTTTATTTGAGAGCAAATTGACACGTTAAATTACATTGTGCAAACAGTAAAGCCAGCCATGAGTAAACAGGCGACGAGGATTCATTGAATTTTATGGGTCGCAATAATGTTTATGTAATTTAACAAATTTATGCTTCGTGTCAGCTTTACCGCAAGACTTATTCATTCCAAAAGGAAAAACAACTTACATTACAGCCCCCATATTATTCTGCCTCGGAGCCAATCAAAAGCAAAACAAGCTTTAACATGACAATTGCATAGGGGCATGCGTATGCCTGCACACAATAACATATATCACATAAGTTAAATATAGTCTGCAGATATTGCTCGATTTGTGGGTTTTTTAATTCTAATTTGATTACTTTTCTATCATCCAGCCAGAATGCAAACAATGGGGGAGACTTCTGCCGCGCCAAGTATTGCTCCAGCATTAGCAATACAGATCCAGGCTCCGCGCGGTGCTTTCAGAAGGTCATGTTGATTTTTACCATAATGCATTTTCCAGGTCCCTGGGAACCTACAGCAGATTTAGCAGGAATCCTCTATGAATCAGGCTGTCTTCACTCTCCAGTGAAGTGTATACCTAGCCCGAATTTTGCTGGCAATGAACCATGCATTAATATTACAAACTCTTCTGGCTATTTAAATGCAAAATCACATCAGACTTCAGGGCAAGCAAGTGGAGTCGAGCAGGCTTGCTCTGCGCTGGCAGGGTTTATCACATCAGTCTCATTAATGCAGTTTAACACCTTGTGTGCTTCGGGACACGCAGGGCGGCTCAGCGAAAGGTCACACCGCGGCGGAGCAGCGGGCGATGCTCCCACGGGAGAGAGCCGCTGTGCCGCCGGGGCCAGGATGGCGTGCCAGGCTGCCAGCCTGGCGTGGGTTAAAGGAGGGAAGTTCTCTTTTTTTAGAGCAACGAGGCATGCTAAGCTAATAAGACCTCTAAACTGGCATCAATAACAAATGGCTTTCCACCAACACACAGCAATTATCAATAGCAGCCGCTGCTGGAGGGGCTGGATCCGGCCAGGCTCTCGCTCAGATGGGAGAGCGCACGGCGATATTTACTGGCAGGTCCAAGAGAAACCCCAGAGAGCGAAGCCGAGGCATCTTCCCACACTCGGCGGCTCCAGCCACGGCCTCGCTGGAACCCTCCCGGCAGTGATGGCCACCAGGGATGGTCTGCAGCCCCCCGCCTGCCCGGCCATGGCACAGCGAGTTGGGGGCTCTGCTTCCTTGGGTCTCCTCTACGATGGAGGTCCCCTGGGGACAGGGAGCGCTCGGGGGAGCTGGGGCCAGCCGGGAGGTCCAGGGCCCCAAGCCAAGTCAACAGGGAGATCTCCAGCTCACCCTGCTTATAACGCTGCCTTAAACACAGTGCAACTAGAGCACACCAGCTCTGGGCTGGGAGCGGGCCCCATCAGACAAGCAAGAAAAACTTTCTTAGAGGATTTTTCACCCTACAAACTACTGTTGACAATCAAACAGGAATGGTGGAAAGCCACTGGCTGGGTGAAAGTGCTCCTGGGCAGAGAAGTGCCATCTCTCCCAGCATCCTTCCACACGGGACGGGCCTGATTTGAATTCACGTGGCTCTGACAGGCTGGGGGATGCTGCTGCAGAGAGATGCTGCGAGAGGCATCAACAGGAGCCCTGAGCCTGGAGCAATCCAGGTGCCCAGCGCCTGGGCAGGGGCTCGGTGGGACTGGCCAGGAGAAAACCAGGGTGATGCTATATGGTCACAGCACACTCGTCCCCCATTCCCTGCCCTGCCAGACCTCGCCAGTCAGTCCTACCTGAGAAAGAGGTGCAGGTCCTGGTGCTGCAGGGTATTCGCCTCGCATGTGAAGGCAGCCCAAGGACCTCCAGCTGCTCTTCCATGCTTTGTTTTCCTCCATAGCAAGGTGGAGCCTTCGGGCTGCCCAAAAACCCCAAGAGGGGATGCTAAGGGAAGCTCAGATTTTGTCCATTTAAGAAAACAGAAGCACCGACCCCCAAATCAATGTTGTTCATGTTGCAAATTACTGGTCTGTCTCCTCTCTGTTCAGACAACCACCAGCATTGCCTGTGGGATGGGCCCTCATCGGCGGGGAACTGGGCTGCAACTAATTTCTATGTCTAAATGGCATTTAATGCAGTCTTGAAGGAGATCTGTACAGAGGACATGAAGAGGGAACTAAGGGTTATTGCTGTCAATATAATTAATTTCAAGCTAATTTGAGCATCTGATTAAGTTTAGCATTACCATAAAAACTAAACTGCTATTTAAAACCAGAGAGGGGTTTATTAAATAAGTGCTGGAATGCAACGGAAAGCAAAATGAAGGTAATAAAGTCACTTAAAGTAATAAAATTAAGTGAATGCTAGAGATAATCCTTTGATGGATCTTTCCTTACCCTTCTTCGCGATGGAGATCTTCCTTCCTCAGCTGTATTTTCTATACAGACTTCTGAAATTCTTATGGGTCTTTCTAAATCATAGAAACAAAATACATGGGGAAAAAAATGGTCAATACAATAATTTTTCTTTGGAGAAGGAGGAGAAAACACCAAGGAGGAGAGGTGGCTGTGAGCCGAGCACATCACCTTGCTGGAGCTGTGCACTTGTACGAGGTCACGGGCAGCTCGGCCAGCTGGGAACACTGCCTGGGGCAGGAACGTGTTTGGGAAGGGGAAAGAGGGATTTCCCCCCTCCAAGGTGCTGGTTTGGGGTGCTCCCTTCATCGCCTTCCTGCATGTAATAAAACACTAGTCCAGTTAGACAACTGGTGGTGAAAAACCCTACGGGGTTTCTCCTACTATGCCAGAGCCAGCCAAGACAACTTACCCTTCTCCTCTAGGTTCATATGTCATCCAGAGAAAACACTTATTTACTCTGAAGGCCACAGAAGCCTTAAAATACAAATTCCAAGATAACACTGATAGGATCACACAGACATCCAAATTAATTTATACTGCTGTCCTAAGCAGAAGTGACTCATTGATATCAGAGGAACACTGTCCCTCAGTTAAACAAGGACCTCGGCAGGGATGCCGTGGCGATAGGTCACGGCGGAGGATGAACTGGTGCTCGCTGTCCCCTCTCCGTCCCCTGCTCCTGGACCCCCGGGCACTGCCTCGGGACAGGGATGGTGAAGGAAAACGAAGGTCCTGCCCTGCCCGTGCTGGGCTCCGGATGAAGCACGGATGGAGATGCCATAGTGTTCCTCGGTGCTGAACACCCCGTCCACGTGCTCACCACTTTGCAACATGCAACATTCAGCCAGCTCAGTGGTCTTTGCTGCTTCTGGGTCAAAACCAGCCAAGATGCGTGAACATGAATTGGGTTGGTTCAAACCCCAAAGACTTCCAAGGTGAGGGTGGTCAGCTGAAACCTGCAAACCTCCTTTACTTCTGGCAAAGGCAGACCCAAGGGAATAGGAATGTTCTGAGGCAGAGCTCGGGGAAGAGGGTGAGAACAGCCCTGAAAATGCAGTGAGAAGTGACCTGGTTGGCCTTGCACCTCTCCAGAGCATGGCCTGGAATCTGGAGAGCAGGGCAAGGGATGCTGGGGTTTCCTTCTTCACCTGGAGAGGGACCTGAAGCCATGACATTGCCCTGACTGGCAAATGGCAGCTCAACAGCTCAATAGAGATGGCTCTTGGACATCCCCCTTCAACAGCAAAGACATCAGGACACAGGGCAAATAGCGAAACCATGCAAACAGTGGGGCTGCCAGCATCCAGAAATGGCCTCGCACACAACATGCCCCCGGTTTGCATCAAGACATCTTGTACGAGACTTCATGCAAAGCCCACTAAGCCCATTAACACCATTAATGCTTTTCCCGTTGCTCGCCAGGACCCCCCCTCCCCCTCAGGTTATTGGCCATGCTCAAGCTGGTGACCAGACCTGGAGGAGATGCGCACCGACACTCGTCACAATTTTAGGTAGTTTCAGCAAATATTGAATTCCATCCTGAGCCCCAACTTCCCCTCCTAAGATTTCCATCCGGCACCAGGGTTTGCTGGTAACTTCTATTGCAAGACTGAGCACAATTTAGATTATAAAATATAACCGCGGGCTGTTTCCTTAATTGATTTCTTTTGTTTCATTCTATTCCTCAAAGATTTGTCAACATTAATTTTTATATGCTTAACACTTTGCAAATACTGGCCAACTTTTTAAAATTAATGAGTTGAGATGGAGATTGAATACCTTCCCTCCCCTACAACTGCAGCAGGGAACTAACACAGGATGATAGTAAAACATGTTATCAGCATTTAATTTGTAAAATTGGAGTTATTAAAAAGTGAATCTGCCAGCAGCCATTGGCAGCTGTATTAACACTGCTGAACGTTATTCTTGCTGTTATTCTAGATGAGGTCTTCTCGATTGCAATTCACGAACCAAAAAGCACCACATTTCCCACAATAACGTGATTTCAACTGAAGTTAGAAGATTCTTGGGTTTCCCAGGGTTCAAGTCAACAAATGAGCAACAAATTGCATTCATAATAAATTCCTGGGAAGAATTCATTTTTTAAATATGGCGAACTCCTAAGGGCTGTGCCCTTTAATGACATACAGTGTGTCAGCCCTTGATAAAGCATCAGCAACTAAAACTAACAGAATCGGTGCCAAATCCTCCTAAGAGCCTACTCCCAAAGAATACAGCGGTTTGATGTTAGGAGCATATCATGTGTTTATAAGACTCACTCCAAAAATACATTTTTGAGATGGCTTATATTAAAGTGCAATTACAGGTTAAGTAACAAATTGGCTTACTGCCTAATATAGAGAAACACACTGTGACAATCAGATAATGCGGGAATCAAACAAGATGGCAACAGCCACTGTGAAAGGAGTTGGAGCAAGGAGCCCGCCGCTGCGAGCGACGCCTTCATCCCGGGGAAGGTGGATGGGCCGGTGGGGCTCTGCCGTCACCCGGCCGCTCAGACTCAAAACAATGAGGACCTTTGAAACCCTACACCAAATAATACAGTATAATATCCAGAAAAAAGGCTCCTCTCCACCCGTCAAGCCCAAGCTCTTGTGCAGCGGAGAGATCCCGGCTGTCACCAAGGAAACCGGAGATTGCTGGAGCGATCTCCAGCCCCGGCTGCCTGCTCTTCCCTCCAGGGACGGGTGTTTTAGCAGTCGAGTGGCACTCCACCGCCTCCGATGCCTGCTCCTTGAGACAGGGACACCACTCCATCCCCAGCACGCGCGGTAGGACACTTGTGAGAGGCTCTGCAGCAGCAGCTTTCCACCTTCTCACCACGAGCCTGCTGCAACTTAGTGCCAACACTTCACCCTCTGACTTTGCATACACAGCAATGGGTTTGAAGGAGCTATTACCGCTCAGGAAGGAGCTCCCGGGGCCATCGTGGGGAATTCTGCACTGACTTCTGCCCAGCGATGCACATGCAGTGCTGGAGAGGGACAGGTGAACATCTCGGTGCCACAGTGTAGACCTGAGGTTGCTCACACCTTGAGCTCTGCATCTGCTCCGGTCCCTCCCGCACCAAAGGGAACTGGAAAAGGTGCAGGGAGAGGTGACAACTGTGCGCAGCTGCCCTGCCTGGCTTGCACCGGGGTGCAGGCAGGGATGGAAAATCCATGGGGGTGGTTGAGAGAGCCAACTGGATGGGGCAGGGCTTCCCAGCCTCGAAAAGAGATGAGAGGGGGGTTATCAGGGAGGTCTGCAAGCTCTGGCTGCATGGAGATGGCAGAGGTGGGCAATGATGGCAAACAGGGACATCTCTCCACCTCATCCTGCAAGATTTACCTCTAATTCTTCACCCTTAAGGTGGAAACTCTTAATGGCTGGCGCAGCATGGACACGGTTCTCCTCCATGGTGCTGCACCTCTTCTTTCTGGAGAAAGATCAGCAAGGCCACCCACCCGCAAATACAGACTCATACGGGTCCTGCGGTGGCTTTAGCATCACTGAGGACCAACAGGACCACCTAGTCCAGCTCCCGCATTGCACAGGACAAAGCCCTTTACCCAGGATTCACCCGCGTAGCATGGAAACTCCCGTTCCACCGCTACAAAAGGTGGTTTGAAAAGCTGCCAAGGGGAAAGGCTTGCAGAACCTCCACAAGCTTGGCTCAGGAGATTTTCACAGTGTTTCAGTCCCCATCTCGATCAAACTCTCTTCAAAACCACTCCTACGAGGGTGAGCAGGAGCTGGGGGTGAGGAGCAGCTGATGGGCTCTGCTTGCTTCTCCCACCACCAGCAAACCGGTTAAAAACGTGCCGCTCTCGCCTGCGCCATAATTGCATTTATCCGTTCCCATTTTGGAAACAACAGGGAAGTTAGCAAAAGCAGAATACTTAAGCACAGCTAGTTCTCAGCGATATAATTCTCTTTAATCTTTTAAGCATTTGACAGTATTTGCTTGAAAGAAGGAGCAACAAGTACATAATTATTGCACTAATTAAGCTGCCAAAACACAAGCATGCTGCAAGAGCACCTTTGAAACAGTGAGCTCTCGATTCATTAGCATCTGCTGTAAGCTTATTAATCACCTAACAGGCAATTAGCAAGCTGTTACTGTTTGAGACTAGTATGTAAATAAATTCTTGGGTTAATTTCTTCCTCTGATAATAAAGAAAACATTATGAAAATTAGCTAAGCGACAATGTAAATGATCTTGACTGTTAATTATATGATGGTGTTACATATGCGGCCGCCGTACACTAGATAAGGGATGCACCTCTCACTTTGCGTACTGTTTTAAAAATAAAATTGTTGACATAGGTAATAGGGAGGCTTTCTGCATTAGAGTCACAGATGTTTGCCTTTAGCTAACCAAAACGAACTGCCGAACGACTGACACTGCAATATTAGCAACTGGGTTTATTTGCAGCAATCGCCAGCCCCGCGACGCCTTGTGCACGGCCCTGGCTACAGCTCTCCGGCGGCGCTGGAGGGCTCGAGCCCTCTGCCCTCCACCTCCGAGTCCACAGACCCCCCCCCAAAAATCATCAGTGTGGGCCTTGCTTCCCCAGCAGCCCTTCCCTGCCAGGGCTGAATCGACGGCTGCGTGCGGCGCGTGGCCGTGCAGTAGAAGTGCGGGCAGGCAGAGGCGTGGGCAGGCATGCTCACGCTGCACCGTACGGTTGGCACCGCTCACGGCTTGCCCTGGGGCTGGACATCCAGCACTCCAGGCGGATGAAAATTAATAAAATTAATGCGAAAACTGAAACAGTGCCCTGCCTGCACAGCACTGACCGCCACTGCGGACAGGAGGACAGCAGATGCTTATTCACCCTCTTTCCTTGCAGAAGGATGTTCTTTATGACCCAATTAAGATGATTTGCCTGTGAAGCCATTGATTATCTCTGCAAACCCAGGCTGATGGCATTGACCTGTTACTCGTTACTTACTTGGGCAATAAATTGTAAGGCTTTCCTTTCATGTGGCACCGCCCTTCACAGAGCACTCTACCATCAGTCACCCACAGAAAAAAATAATCCTGTGGCAGGGGTCTGGCAAAACGGGGCAATTACTGATGTGCTGATGGACCATGCAAGCTGTGAGCTTGCATCTGCCAGGGAGTCCTGCCCCGGGCAGAGAGCCCACAGGGATGCGGGCAGCGAGCAATGCTCCATGCCAATGCCCCAGAGCCATCCCCTCGCTCTGTGCCACCACACAGACCGAACCCCCACAACCATGCCATGCCGTGGGGGCAGGGAAGGACGTTCCCCTAAACTGTCACCTTCCATTGACAAAACCCTGTTCTGCTATGAGCTTGACTTTACAGCTTTCTCTCCCCCAAAAACCTCCCAGCTCCTTTAAGCATGCTCCAGCGAAGCAGAAAACTAATTACAGTGAACTGCGCGCCTGTTTGAGTGAGGAATTACCAGCAGCAGAGGTTACTTAATAATCTTATTAATTTAAACTATTTTATCACCATCTTTTGCCCCATAATTATGAGTACAAAACGCACACAGAATATTTCACAATTAAAAGCTTGAAACAAAAGATGAAGATTAAGGGCGAGATGAGGTGCTTTCATGCAGCTCCAGCGTCTCTGGGAAGAGGAGTGCCGTGGCCCGTGGGCAGCCCAAGCGCTCCTGCCCGCTCCCTGCCTGCTCACTGGGCACTCACTGCTGGGCTCGCCGGGTGCCATCAGCTACCTGTGAGCAATGCATCGACACCGAAACACGCTCCCGCCTCTGCAGAGAGCATGCTTGGCTGCTGCGCTTTGCTGGATAACATGGGTACCCCCGGGCCAGGCAGTGGCATCCTGGCAGGGCCACCGAGCCTCGGTGGTGGCACGTGCTGAGCCACCACCGCTGCCCCGCCATCAGCTTTTTGCAATTAGCACTTGTCAAAGAGGCGATGCTGAGCTGCTACGTGGCCGCTCTGACCCAGCCGCAGCGGCGAAGAGCATGCTGCAAAGGGTGCAAATCTGCTGGGGAGGAGGGATTGAGAGCACCAGGCATGCAGACAGCTCTGTTGTCAGAGCTCAGAGGCAGGCACCTGCTCAGGCAGGTCTCTGAGCCTCCCACCCAACCTCCCAAGCTTCTCTGGCTCTGCTGCCACTATTACTTTTTAGCAAAGAAAACTACTTCTTACTCCCCATGGCTATTTTTTTCTCTGGATGTTTTGAAGGAAGGCAGGATACCCAGGTAGCAGAGCAAGCAGGCAGCATTTGTATAGGGATTTGCTCTTCTGCCTTTTATTGGTAGAAATGAGCTTCTCTGGGATGGTCTGTTCCGAGAGAGCATCGGGACCTGATGCATTTAAAGCATGGTCATGCATCTGCTATAACTAAGTCTAGCTGCACATTACGAGCTGAAGAAGACATGAGGAGAGCCACTGTGCAAGTCTCTTGGGGCTGGTTTATGTTGCAAAGCTGGGCTGTTGCACAGGACACGGGTTCCCCATCCCTCGCACCAGCACTTCACCTACTGCAGAGGCTGCGGTGCCTGGGTGCGCGCTGTGGGAGCTGCACCTCTGCCAAAAACCTGGGCAATGCAAGATGTGTCCCGCTGGCACAGCGGGGCCGTGGTGCTCTGTTGGGCTTCACCCCTCACTCACCCCGAGGCACCCACCTTGCTCCTGGCTGTGGGTCTTGCCCCCCACCCTGGGGCAGCACCCACCTTCCCTTGCCAGGTTTGGTCCTGCAAATGTCCCAGAGCATTTTCCCCTGTCTGTTACAACTGGCCACGAGTCTCTCCTTGGCCAGCTTGCTGGCGTTTCTTCCGCTGTTGGATCCTGGAGGAGAAAAAAACCCCAAATGTATTGATTTCTGAGCTTGTTTTAACTTGAAAACAAAAGCCATAAGCAGTGTGGTTCCAAAATATCATTTTCCATTTCCAGAAGCAAGTGCTGGAGCTTTACAACAACTGCACGAAACCAAGAAGACAAGGAGGGAATGGCTTGTAAATGGCTTTTTAGTACAAACTGTGTTTCAGTTTTATGGGTGATGGCTGGAGATCCCTTTAGAGCGATGTGCTAAGAGGTTATTTTGGATCCAGCTTAGAGACTGAAGCAGTTTGGCCCATTAAAAAGTAAATTTTTCATGTCAAGAAACAATCTCTTGCAGATGGAGTGCTCATCTGTGAAAAAGGAAAAAAAACCCAAAAAACTAGGTCAGGAAAGCAGCGTGCGGCTCAGTGCGCTCGCAGTGCAGGGCTCCTCGGGAGGCTGTTTCGTTCCTACCTGGGTCCCTTCTCCCTGTCCCAGGTACGGAGGGAAGCCGGTCCAGAGTCCCCTTGGGCCGTGTTTCTGAGCGGCCGCCTCCACCCGGCGGGGGACTCGCAGCGGCCGCCGGACCCCGCTGGCAGCCGCCTCGGCCACGGATCCCAGCCCGCTGCAAGTGCAAACCATTTGTGGTTATTCAGCCTGAATCACATCAAGGTCTTGGTCTCCCACTAGCAATTTAGCTGGCTGGATACTGCTGCTGCGTTATACACCAGATGTTTGTGGAAGGGCCCAGGGACAGATGTGCCTTCAGCCTCGACGGAAACCAAAAAAAGTTGCCGTTTCCCTCCATAAATCCCAGCTTTCCTTGGTTTGATTTGATCCCAGACAGCTCTTCTCTGGCCGTCTGTTGGTTTTGCTTGATTTTTCCCTCTGTTCAAACACAGATAATGGCACAGGGTGCTCAGAGCACAGGCGAGCAGGATGCCACCGGCATCCCCACACATCACCTGCATTAAAGAGATACAGCGTGTGGCAGCAAATGCTGTTTGCTTTGAATTCACCTTAACTGAAATAACACATTTAAATTAAAAAGGCCTCATAAACCTGCCACTGTTTTTTACAACCATTGCTACTGAAATTTTAATTCCGGACAACACCAGTGAAGAGCCGTAGCAGTTGTAATCAAAAGCAATTGACAGTAGTAATCAAAAGCAAAACTCAACACCTGAAACTGTCCACTGAAAATATGCTAATTACTTTATATTTTTTAAATGAAAATTCTTAGACCTTTTTTTTCCAAAAGCAAAAGCTTTCCTTTTGGAAAACTTCTCTCCCTCTTCAGCTAAGACACTGCAGACCCCACACCTACCAGCTCTCGTGCAAAGGAAACCCTCCATTGTGATTTCGTTGCCTGCATGCCCTTTAATACCATGGCCAAAGGCACACAGAAAAAACAGAGGGCACGGCAGAGCTGAGCATGGTGCCGGGGTGCCCGAGCCAGCCCGGCTGAGGATGGGGCAGCCCCGGCTGGGCCATGAGCTCCTGGCCTTGCCTGGCTGCTGCTGCAAGCCAGCATTTTTTCTTATTAGACTTGTATTTCTGGGGCAGAGGCAGGAGTCCTGGCCAGGAGATGTCACAGAGCCGCAGGTTGAATGCTAAACACCAGGCTACAAACCAGGAGGGACTTAGGGTGTTTACTTATCCCAGCTCATCCTCAAAGGCAGGCTGCGGCTGCTCCAGCTCCTCTGACCAGCTCCCCCGCTTCAGCTTTTGGGAGGAAAAGCAGGAAACCAGCTGCCATGAAGTTTCACCGAAACAGCAGTGGGGAGGAGAAGCACGTGGGTCGGTGCTCAGGTTCGCCTGCCCGCGCCGGTTGGGTTGTTTCAGCACAGCATCCTTTTTGTACATACACCCTCTCCGGGCAGGGATGCAAGGAGCCGACCCGCCGCTCCCCAGGGCTCCGTGCACCCCTGTGCAAACGAAACGTCCCCGTCTCCCCAGGGACTCCCCCATCGCTGCGGCTGGAGGACACCAGGAGCGGGTGAAAAGCCGGTGGGAAGGCAGCAGCCTGGAGGCCAAGGGAAGAAAAGGGTTTGCGGGATGGGTTTGCCAGCATTTCCAGAAACCCCAGAGCATCAATAACTGTGATAAAGTTGTTATGCAGCACCAGGAGTAGCGTGGAAGCGTCGGTCGCGGCTGTGCGGTGACGTGCCCCGCTCGGTGCCCCTGGGGATGTCCAGTGGGAGTGAAGGGCAGGGTGCGGGTGCTGGGGTTTCCCCCGGGAGCTCTGCGGGTCCCGGGCAGGGGGAGAGCTGTGCTGCAGCCAGCCCCTGGCAAGCTGGGTCTCCTGCTGCTCGGGAAAGAAATGTGCTTTTCAGGAGGAAGATGTCTTTTTTTATTATTATTTTTTGAGGTTTTGAAATAAAATCCCTTTGGTAGCACACTCCAAGAGGAGGCCAAAGCCACCGAACAGCCTGGGTGTGATCATGTTCCTAATGAAGCCTGGAGCAAAGCTCTGGAGGCAGTTTTGTCTGGGAAATCTCCTTAAGAAAAGTAGATTTTATACGCTCTGAAGTCTCTAAACAACCTCCTGTGCCCAGTGCAAGAGGGTATCAGAATTACACAACTCTCCCCAAATTAAATAGCTATGTATCGGTGCCCCTGTTAGCACGCAGCCTCATTGACAGCATGAAGGGTTTAGCCACGAGGCTATTGATCCATTAAATATTTTGCTGATTAGTCAGGGGAGGGCAGCCAAGCCAAACTGTTTGTCCGGTTTGAGGGAGGGATTACTCTGGACCAAATCAACAGGTGAGGAAAATCCCTTGGCCGGCAGCGATAAAACTTCCATCCACTCAGCGTTTGGAGCCTGTGTGTCGCTAACGTCATTTCTGCCGGTGACACCGTCCGACGGAGGGACCGCGATGTGCAGACGGTGCAAATGGGAGAGCTGCGCTGGGGAGAGGGCCCGCATCGATCGCAGGAAAACGGCCTTGTTATTATTACAGCTGACCTTGTCCGGAGTCTCTGCCACAGATACAAAGGTCACAGCAAAGCAAACAGCTCCCTAATGACTGCGGATACTCACAGCGCAACCAGAACAGCCTGCAAATATCCCGACCCAACAAATAACTGCCCCGTGACCCAGCGGCTGGTGCAGGGCAACCTGCGGGGCTGCAGAAGCCGGCTGCCCTCCGGCCCCTGGGGCGGGCGGGGAGCGGGTCGGAGGAGGAGGAGGAGGAGGAGGAGGAAGAAGGGATGGCTGGGGGCATGAACCAGGCCGGAGAAGGGCTGGGTGCGGGGAGGGATGCTGCACCCCAAACCGGGCATCACCACCCCCGCCCCGGGGAGTTGGGGCGGGGGGGGGGCTCGGCCAGCCCCGTCCCCGCCGCTCTCCCTCCTCCGCGGAGGGACTCTCCTACCACCGTGTGGCTGTGGCCGGCCGTGCACCCGCCGCCTCCGCCCACCCGGGACCGACCCGCGGGGGGACACGGGGGACGGCGCGTCCCGCTCCCGCCCCGCCAGCAGCGCTGCCCCGGCCCGGGGGACGGGGGGACGGGACCAACCCCCCCACGGAGGACAAAGGCGCTGCTTCCCCGGCACAAACCCGCATCCCGCCCGCCGCGGGGGAAGGCCTGCCATGGGTGGGAGGTTTTCCCGCGGGATGAAGCGCAGATTGCTCTCGCGTCCCCGACGGGCGGCTCCTTCTCTAAACCGTTACAAACCGCTGCTCCGCTGGCACACGGCCGCTCCGTGGGCCACCGCCGCTCCTGGTGACGAGGGGGTGGCAGCCAGCACCGTGTCACCTCCCTCGGCTTCCTTCTTCTGCAGAGCCAGGAGGCACCGAGCGGAGGGAGTCCTGCTCCGGGCCTCTTGCAGACCCCCCCGGGGACAGGGGCCAAACCACCCGCCAGCTCGTGTCGTTTCGTCAAGCCTCCTCTCAAGACTTCCCTCCCAAAAGATAAGCGCGACGGAGGTCGTGGCCGCGGCCGGTCCCTGCTGAGGTTCCCCACCCGGGCACGTGACGACAGATGCATTTTATCTCTGCGCTGGCCTCGTGCTGATGGAGCCAGCGTCACCCCTCTACAGCGGCATCCTTCACGCCGCCCGGAGAAGGGCTGATCCAGCTCCCGCTCTGCCGGGATGGATGGGGATACCTCGGCTTTTTTCTCCCAGCCTCAATCCCAACCAAAGGGCTGCCCAAAATTTTACAGTGCGTCTGATCTGGCTCAACAGCATAATCCAGCAGAGTCCAGAACAAGCCTCTGGGTATTTTTTTTCTGCAGGACTGCCTGGCTTTCTTCCAGCTCTGGGAAAATTTAGCAATTTCAGGTTAGCTAGATGTTACGTGCCGTTACACATACACGAGCTCACCTTGTCAGTTTTAGAAACCCATCAGTCTTTGGTGAGATAACAAGGACCAGCCTCTGACATCTCTTCCAAGATCTAGTGATATTCCAAGCTGCTCTAAGCTCCAATTTTGATTTTTCAGGCAGGCAGCTGACGACTTCAAAGGCACCGGTCTTCATCTGTTAGAAAATTTCCCCAACCGCCTGAAAGCATCTGCCCTGGAGCAGAGGTGCTGCCTACCCGCCCGGGCTCCGCAGGTTGTTCCCGTCCCAGCTGAGCATTGCCCAGGCAGAGACGTGGGACAGATCTGGGGCTTTCAAGGGGCTGCCTTTGGGATGAGAGGTCAAGTCAAGGTTTATAACCACCTTCCCAGGGCCGTTAAATTTCTAGGTCTCTTAACAGCAGAGGACGAGGGTTTGCTTTCATTTCCCGGTCCCTGTGGATTTGTGCACAGGAGATGCAGGCACAAACATTTCGGGGATGAAACTCTCTCACTGACTGCTGCAGAAATAAACATTTTGCCCCGAAACAGGGTGTTTCAACAGGACAGCTGGAGCTATTCCAAAGCCTTCCCTGGGGCATGGAAGAGGAGTACAGGGTCCTGCATCGTCGGGGCTCCCCGGGCAAAGCCAGCATCAGGTCTCTCTGTGCTGCCCCTGATCTCCGTGTTTGCCTTAGCACAATGCAGAGAAGGAAGAAATACTCTGTCACGGTGACTCCTCGGGGTCTTTACCTCGGATGCCCCAAACGGAGCCCAGTTTGCTGATCGAAGCGCAGCATGGAGATGGAGTGCAGGAACAGAGATGATGGTGCATAACCGGAGAGGGACTGAACATTTTCAGCAAATTACCGCTGTTATGAGCCTGGCCATAAAAATCACCTCGCAAGTGAATTTAGCTTTTCTCCTCTTCATGCCCAATCAATTAGCACATGAGTAATACCAGGCCCATTAGGGCAAACTGATGCCGGGGGAGTTATGTCATCTGCTATAGAAATGATTGCTTAATATACCAGTTGGCTCAAAGGAACACTTACCCATCGCGCAACCCCCTAAAATCGATAGCAACAGTCAAACTGTATTGTTTCAAACAAGAATACTGCTGGGTAGCTAAGCTCAATATCAGCGTTTGTGATCTCAGACACTTACTGGGCTATAAATAATACAGAGGAACAACAACAATGGAGGACATTTCTAACCAGGGGAAAGGGTTGGTTCATCTCTTTACAGAAGGACAAGTGCCGTGCGCCGGGTGCAGGAGAAGAAGAGCTCAGTGCAAACGCTGCGTCCTCTGCAGCCACGTCTCAGCAAAATGAGCCCGGCTGCTGTCCTTGGCTCTGCTCCGGCTGGCGGAGGACACGGCAAGGCTCACACTGCATAGAGGTGCAGGACAGGGCACCGCACAGTTAGCAGACACACGTGCACATGCATGTCCATGCATGCAACTGCAGACATGTGCTGCAGGGAGCAGGCAGCACAACCTCCGTGGACCCCCGTCATTTCGGGGAGCTGTTGGAAAGTAACCTCTGTTGCACCAATAGCCTACCTGATTTCAGTCTGCTGTTGCACGCTTCACGCTGGAAGAGAAAGACACCATTTCCACTGGTTTAAAATATACTTAATAAAGTAGAAAGCAGCACATAGCAATTACTAAATTTGAACTCGAGGATCTTGACGTGGTTGTCATTCTTCACACTCTATGGCCAAGGTCTAGCAAAATGCCCCAACTGCTGTTTCTACTACCTCTTCCCATTTCCAGTATGGATCTTCCCCCTCTCGTCAGATGCAGGCGGAAGGGAGGAAAGCCCAGAGGAAAGGCTGGGAGCTGGCAGAGGTCGGACCTAAAGCCGGCGCCCACCTGGCCAGCCGCAGGCACAGGGCATCCACCAGCGACCATCCCAGGGCAGCAGGAGACATCGACTGCACCAGAGAGACGTTTCACTGCACGTAGAGAAATATCTAAAAGTAGAAGAGAAAAAAAAGCTCCTCTGCCTTGCCCTGGGGATGGGGCTTCACGTTATAAGCACAGGACAAAGCACTCTTGATATTAGGTCTGCCAGAGGATTTGAATAGGATTGGCCTGGGCTAACAAACTGTGATCAAAGCTAATCTCTGATTAGCTATACTGAGGAGATTTAATTTAGTTTAAAGCCTTACCTGAAATGCAGAACTGGGTATTATTGCATATCTGACCGAGACTGCTGTTGTAAAGCTGAAGTATTTATAGTCGAATTAAAACCTCTCTGAAAGCAATCATCCAAGGAAGCAGCAAAATTGATTGCAGCGTTACTGGTTCCAAACATTCAAAAATCATGAGTCAGTCCCCAAAATGTCACAAGATTTTTAAATGTAATATATTTTGTCTTATTTTTATTTAGTTTGAGAGACTAGCGTTCATATTTTCAAGCCATGAAGGTTGAAATCTGACTCTCTTCTAAGGAAGCGGAGATTTTCACCTAACAGAATTCCAGGAGCTGGAGGCTTAACAAAAGCCACTAATTATTTTGCTGCTCCCATGAGAGGGACCGAGGCAGCGGTGGCCAGATGCAGCCCTTGGATGCCAGGGCAGAGGCTGATGCCCTGCAACGCTGCAGAGCCTTGTGCACAGCTCCGGGTTTGATGACCACAATGCCTTTCCAGATGCTTCCAGGGATCTTTCCGGAGAACCACAACTCAGGAGAGTGTTTTCCCACAACTCAGAAGGTCTGCCCTGGCACGGAGGGCTGGTACAGACCTCAGGGCAGCCCCCCACTCCGGAGCAGGCACGGATCCTGCCCCTGCCTTCCCCAGCTTCTGCTAGCAGCATCTCATCCCCGGGACTTGGCCCAGCCCTGAGCTCCCCTCTCACTCCCATCCCTCCCTCCGTGCCAGGCCAGAGATGCTGGAGGGACGCACGTGGCAGTATGGCAAGCGGGTCTGGATCTGTCCGCCTTCCCGTGCACAGGCTGGCCTGCAGCCAGGGCCGGGGCTGGCTGCTTCCCCCCGCCAGACTTCTCCTGGTCCTCCAGCTCCCCGCAGACACTCGGTTCCTCCTGCCCCTGCCCCCTCGGGCTCCTCGGCTCCTGACGACGACAAACCTCTCCCATTTCTCCCTGTCTCTTCCAGGCCATGACATGTTTGTCTGTAGGGCATGAAGAAATGATGCTGACACAGTGGCGAAGAATCCCAGATGGGAGCGTGCCGTCCAATCTGACTGCCGGAGCCCTAGGCTTGACCTTGGCAGGGAGGTGCGGAACGCTGATGGCTTCCCGTGCCAGCAGCCCTCCGAGTTGTGCTTTCCCAAAGATGACAAGGGTGGGTGACCAGGATGATCTCCATATCCACTCCCGGTCTCCTTTTGCTGCGTACATCAGATGGAGAGCGCTGTGCCCGGCAGGAGCCTGCGAGGACACGAGGCGTTACGCGCAGCGATGCCGCCTGCCCTCGGAGCAGCTCCACGCACATCCCCGCGCTGCCGGCTGCGCCGCAGGACACGGCCCTGCTAACCTGCGCCAGCACAAAACCCATGTACAGCCGTGTCAGCGCGTACGCCGCTCAGCAGCATCAACAGCTGCAGATTTGCCTTGGCTTGTAAATGTGCTTCTCCCTGACAGGGCTGACGGTGCGATCGCTCTTCCCCGTGCTGCAAGCTCCTGCCCCGCCAGCTGCAATTCAAAGAGATTCCTGTTGGGCAGAATGGTATCATAAGCAAGCAGGAGTCAATCCAGTTTGGCACGTGCCCTGTTGCCGGCAATGGTGCCAGAACAACTTTCCCATAGCCAGCAGCCTTTGGGGTCAGCTCATCACAGCACCCGTGCACCACGCTGCATTTGTGGGGAGAGCCGGGGGTCCCCGGGGCTTCCTGCAACGGACACAGCGGCTCCTTCGTGCCGCCCAGTGGGGCAGGATCCCCATGCTAGCAATAGCAGAATCTCATCTGAAGTAGGCCAGTACCCCCTGCTCTGCTTCCTCACTGCTCTGTGCCGCATTATTTCAGACACCGAGTGGTTTTCTGGGTCAGAGACCTGCCCCAGCCGGCCGGCCTGCAAGGGGGTCCCGGGCTGCTGGGAAGTGGGGAGGGATGACTGCTGGAAAAGCAGACCTCCACAAGCATCATTTCCTTGGGAAATCAGAGTAAAGGGAAAAAATAACCCTAAGCTAACTAATTCCTATTAGAAACGAGCTTCTCTTGCTCTCCTCATCTCCTGTGAGCGTTCTTGATTAGCTAATAAATGATTAATCGTGCCAAGAAAAGCCGGCTCCTTCATCTCCTGCTTTCATCCACCAGCTGCCTCCAGGGGATTTCAAATGTCACGGGCAGATGAAACGGCCTCCCCAGGACCCCACGAGTCCCTCACCAGCCGAATCGCCCAGGAGGAGAGGCTGCACCTCAGCCCTGGCCTGGGAGTGTGCTGCCCATCCCTCCCTCTGCACCTTTGTCCTCTACCCTGACGCCTGCGAGTGCATCCTCTGCCTCCTCTAAATGCTCTGTAATTTACCTAAGAGGAAACCACACGCATTGATGCCACAGAAACCAGCAGGCATGTCGCTGGAATCCATCGCTCCTGACAAGTACTCTATTTTAATGCTCCTAACAGCAATTTTTATTCTAACAGTATGTGAAGGCACTTAGATTTCTATGCAGTTTTTACTTTTTAATCTCATATACTTCTTGCTGGTGTCAAAGTGTCACCATTTAATAGTCTTACTGGAAAAAAGAGTGTTTCAGATCTTGTTCTATAGTCCACATTGTGAATACATTAGAGAACCACTGAATGATTTAAGAGGAATTTTTATACCTCTGAACATGGAGGGAAGGCTAACGTGGGAGTGCACGAGGGGCCCAGCCTCATCGCTAGCTGCTAAAAAGCTGGGCAGTATTTTCTGCTCCAGGCTCCCCAAAGGCAGCGGGGTTTTGGGTGGGGAAAAGCGCTGCTGGCACCTCCTCCTCCCCCAGAAACGCCCAGAGATGCTGCCTCATGTGGAGCACTCCAATTTAACTCTCCCAAGCAATTTTTCCCCCCGATGAGTATTTCATTTCACGGGCACTTAACACCAGGAAAGCTGATACCCGGTGCCGGAGGTTACGGTGCAGCAAGGAAAGCACGCTCTGCCTGTGAAGCGAGGCCAGTTACTATCGGAGTTTCCCCAGGTAATAGGCAGAGCAATTCCCCGTGGATAACGGGACGTCCCTGGCAGCGGCGGGCAGGCTCAGGCACGGGATGCCCAGTCTCACCCGTTCCCGGCGTTGGTTGCACCGCTGCCGGAGCAGGGTCCGGCCATGCCGCTTGTGCTGCCTGTGCCGGTTGACACCGCAGCCTTCCTGCCCCAGCAGCCGGCTTCACCTCCCAGGTCCCGGGGGCGGGCGTCTCGGGGTGCTTTAAAAGAGGCTCCCAAGGCACCTCCGATAATGAGAACAGGAGACGGCAACATGGTTTCTGTGAGATCAAAGCGCTCCCTCCCCAGCTGTACATGCCCTCAGCAATATAATCATCCTGACAACCCCATCAATATGTATTCCAGCTCCACCAATTCCACCCAATTAGTTCACTAATCTCTCCCCGCCCAGGCACCGTGCAATGGCTGGGCAAAAACGCAGACCGCAGCCTCCACCGCTCCGGCAGAGCCAGCAGCAGCCCCCGCGCTGGGACCCGGCTTCCACTGCCGCGGAGACAGGGCTGGGGCTGCAGGGAAGCCAGGCATTGTTATTACTATTATTAGTATTATTATTATTATTATGGGTATTAGTAAAGTTAATTTGCAGCCTGTTTATTCACCTCGGCAGGATTCTGTATGAAACACACTGAAGGCTGCCGTGCTCAGTGGGACTCTGACTTTGGGGAATATTTGTCTTAATTCAGGCCTTACACAGGGGTTTGCATCCTCTCCCTCCCAATGCATCAATAAGATTTGCAGATGTTGTGGCACAGGCCGGACCCAGGAGCACCGACGGCTGCTCTGGACCAGCGCAGCGCCCAGCTGGGGTGTCCTGGAGAGCAGTTCCCAGCTTTCCATGGTCTCCACATGGGATGCGGGGGCTGAACCCCAAACGCAGGGCAGAGCCTGGGGAGCGGGGAGCCCCCGATACCTGTGCCCGACGGCTGAGAGGGGCTGCCAGCGCATCGCCCAGCACTTTCCTGCCACCAAGGGCCGTGCTTAGGGGAAACGCAGCCCAGACCCCACGTCCCCCCCGCCGGCCCCCCGGGATGGCCCCACGGCACCGGTGGGCGATGGTTTCCTTGTCTGCCTCTTGCCCAAAGCCCCGGGGGACCACACACCGGTCTTGCTCCCCACCCAAGGCACAAGCAACTCCTTGTGCTTTTGCAGGGCTCCGTCCTCCTCCCGCTGCTGAGCGAGGGTTGTCACCCTGGGGTCTGGAGCACTAATTGTGAAAAGAAAAGGGAGGCAGAATAAAGCCTGTTACTTTAGCCAGGGGATTTACAAGGCATCGTTTGCTACAGGTTAGCTTTGGCTGCCATAATGATCCAGCTCCTGAGACTACCTGTCAAGCCTCTGTGAATTTTAAATAAAAGGTAAAAGGGTTTAACTCGAACACGACACCTCTGTGCATACAGAAATAGCTCAGCTCCCGCTTTCCTACAGAGGCAGGTACGCTCCAGACCCTGGATCAACACTGAGCAAAGCTACAAATCAAGGGCCAGACATGATTGCAAACATATTCTTCGCTCTTTCCTTTTTTTCTGCTACAAAGGAGATTGGAGGCACACATGGGCTTTGCTTACATCTCATTTCAAACAAAATATACACGCATAAATAACGCCGGCTGACAGCTCGCAGGCTTTCTGATCGCACTGCAGAGGAAGACGCCTGATTAGCAGCACTTCTGCAGCGACAGCCCCGCCGGTGCTGCATGGGGGGCAATCACCCCCCGGCCGGGCATGGAGCGGTGGGGGCGAGGGGGTGGCCCATACGGGGGGATGGTGCTCCCCGGGATCTCCCACCAACCCGAGGGCTGTGCTGCCATCACCCCGTCCCCAAAGCAGTCCCTGCCCACCCTCGCAAAAGGAGGGTGAGCAGCAGCGCTGGTGTTTGGACGGTCCAGCTTTGGGGAGGAGGATTGCTTCATTTCAACGCTTCTGCCATCTCATATCCCCCTGGAAAATGTTGGGCCTGTGTTTTTAACATGCAACATGCAGGAATCTGTACCAGTAGGAATCTGCGCCAAAGGATGTGTGTGAGAAATCTAGTTTTAAAATGCAAAATGTCTTCTAGGTCCAATGAGGACTGCACGGCTTGTTGCCTATACCCTTTTCCATTGCCAAAACTTGGCAATTTCACTGAAAGCAAGTGGCATTCTCAAAAAAAAAAAAACCAAAACCAAGCAGAATAGCCTAGTCAAGCGTTAACACAACTAAAGTGGACTGGCAACTATTTTACAGTGTTATTACATAAAAAAACCTGTGATAAAAAAATCTCAAATCCTAAAATGAAGTTTGCACTGCACAGGTGAAGAAAGTGGAGCTCACAAAGCTGCCGTGGAGCAACGCGGCCACGTTGCTTTTCAAATGTAGTTGTACTTGGGCATAATTTCATCCTTTTCCAAAAGCTGTTGTAACCTCCCCATCGAAGCGGTGATCTCCAACAGGGACGCAAGGAACACAACATCTGCGTGGTGGTGGCTTTAATTATTTTTAGAATTGATCTCTTCTTAACCAGAATTATTTTATTTTAGTTTTTTAACAATAGTCCTCAGAGCACATTGAGGTCTTGCCCATCTAAAGGGGCACAGGTACTGAATGCCCTGGGGCTGAGGAGGTGGGAGAGACCCAGGATGATGGGAACCCCCTGGGACGGGACCTGCAGCCCTATAGGGAGGGTTTTCCAAAAGGAGATTTCCCAAAGGCTCCTAATTCAGCCAGACGTGGCTGCTTCTCAGCAAAGCCAGCACGGCACATTCCTTAGAGGAGCCTGTCCTGACAACTTTCAGGTCTGGAGTGGCTCTCTGGAGCAATCACAAACCACTGCCGGCAGCGTGCAGAGGCAAAGCGAAGGCCTTTTTTCCTCTAAACACACTCCAGGAAATGGATATATTATTTCAGCTGGAGCTCCCCCAAAACTCAAATAATTTCAGCCCAAGGCAAATGCTCAGCCTGCACCGTCCGACTTCGGCACGGCAATAATAAACCCAAAGCAGGGTCTGGCGGTGAACCGTGCCGTCAGCCCCAGCGCGGCTCACGCTGCCCGAGAGCCTTTCGGAGCCCCGGTCCTCGGGGTAACAGGTCCCGGGTGGGGGGGCTGCCACGCGAGCGACTGAGGGGCGATGCTTGGCGTCTGCATTGCGAGCTCCAGCAAAGCAGGTTGTCGAGTACGATGGAGATGGGGGAAGGAGCTGCCAGCCCTGCGCTCTTCTCCAGAGCGATGCTCACCCCAGGGCGGAGAAAGGCATTTGCATTTCCCTGTATTAATGCAGGCATCCAACTGGAAGATGTAGATGTCTTTTTAATGCACCTACGTTTGAAGCCTGAATACATAATCTCTCTATTACATGTATACTTTACACATATATAGTCATACAGAAATAGTGATTTATGCAGCCGTATTATATATGCAGAGGCTTGGGATCCCGTTGCACAGTGGGCAAGGATTTCGGTTTTCCATAGCTATTTATTTGCATAGCAGCGACTGCAGATGATTAATAGAGAGCGCTGCGGTCAGGGCGAGCCCACTGCTGAAATACAGCCCCGCTTCCAGAAGCCGCCACAGCATTAATTATTAACTCTGTACAGGAGATTTGCCACTCTCCCAGCACCAGACGCTAAAATAGTTTCCTACATAAAAGAGCATTAAGTGAAAGCTTGGATAAAGCCGATCGCTCGGCAAAGTGACGTCCCGCTTTCAAGACCTATTGCTCGGCAGGAAAATTTACAATCCTTTAATTCCATTTACAAGGCGGCAACACAAAAGGGAGCTGGAGACGGAGGCTGGAAGCAGAGAGACCGAAGGGGAAGAATAAAATAAACAGGAGTCCAAGGGAGCCAGGATCAGGCCCCCCCTCTGAAATTCAGCCACTCATTAAATTCCAGCCGGGATTAGAGGCAGGAAAGCGCCGGGTAAAGATTTCGCTATTGTACAATGGGAGGTATATTAAGTTATATAGGTTCCATCTTGTCCCTATTCATGACTAACTGTGTTGTATATATCCGAGCAGCTAAGCGTAATTTGCTTATAAATAATTGACTTCTTGGCGATTAAAATCTCTTGAGGGTCTCTCGGTTTATTCACAACAAGCCGCCTCGGCCTGCCGTGCAAATTAGGCCTTTCAAACCTGTCTCATCTCCAACAGAAATGTTATGAAGAGTGATTTTTTTATCCCCTGTAATAACCTTCAACTAACCTTTAAACTGAAGTGAATAATTTAAATCTTATTTTCATATCAATGGGGGAGTCAAGCCAAGCAATTATCTTTTATCTGTATACTCTGTCGTCAGAGCAAGGCATAATAAAGTTTTCCCAAGTGGGCAGAGCGGAGCAGCGAGAGGAGGAGAGAGCGGGAGCACGATGGGATCTGAAGACATTAATGCAACGATGAATTATTCAGTAATGAGTACAAGATCTGCCATAAAAGATCCGCCAGCGCCGGGTGCATGCCACAAATTGCCGGATGGTTGGTGCAATTAGTGCCGGCGCGGGTGCAGCCCTGGCCGGTGGGTGGCCGGCACCTCCCTGCCCGGGGGAGGCCGGACCGCACACCCCCATGGGGATGCTGGAGAAAAAAAAGGGGGGAAGAGGGTAGAAAATTCGCCCCCCCCCAGCAAGCCATCTGGGGGGAGCGGGGGCTGAAATTCCCCACCGTGCTCATTGAAATTCTGCCGTGTGTGTTTCTCCCCGAGTCCCGCCGGACCGTCCATGATCTTTTTTTTATTAATTCATAAAATATCGCACCCGTGATTGAGGCCACTGATTACAGGAGCAGACAAACACGAGAGCTGGTGAAATATTGCATGTTTCCTACCCAGCCTCTGCGAGTGAAAACACGGCCGTCGCATGAAATATTAATCCCTTCCCGTGGCCGGGGGCAGAGAGGAGCGGGACGGGCAGCCGGCGTCGGCAGAGCAGGGCTGGCGAGCTGTCTGAGAGTGGGGAGAAGCCAGGGAAGAAAGAAAACCATTATTAAACTACTGCATTGAGTGTCCTTGCTAAATTGCCTCAAGACATATTCCTTTTTTCAGGCTTAAAGGTAGCTTTAACCTGCAGGTGCTGCTGCAGCCACAATTACCCGTTTCTGCCCCCAAAGCTTAAGGTCTCCAAATTCCCCTGACATTGTCTGTAAAAAAAGATGCTGGCACCCATCTCCAGCTGCACCACTGCCTCCCAGGGCAATTAACTTCCTGTCACAAAATCCTGTGGCAGAAACACGGATGCTCCAGGATGGGGACCCTCCTTCCCGGCTCCCGCCCCACCCCGACAAGCCTCATCCAGCACATCATCCCTGGTACCCTGTAAACATTTGCATTACAGCAGAGAGGCAGGCTGCAAGGGTTTTCTTCTTTGATTTTGCCACCCACCGCTGGCGGAGGGCTGGGAAATGCCGGACAACTCGGGAAAATCCCAGTGGGTGGGAGCCCAGGTGCTTGCTGCACAAAACAAGGACCTAGGGCAATAAAAAGCAATACAAGAGAGCGCTGGATTAGATGTCAGGGCAGCTCTGGCACTAAGCATTAAATATCTTCATGTAATCTTTCCACTTAAACCAATGATTAAACAGATTTAGCAGATGATTAAACAAATAAAGATTAATGAAACAAGCAAAGTAATCAAATCTTTATGGGGGAATAAATGCATGATTCAAAACAATATTAGGACAAATTGTCTAAAACTAATAGCAAATGTGTTGCTTTTGTCTAAACAGCATTTGTTATGTTCTCACTTAGTTGCAATCAAAATATTTGCTCAAACCAGGATGGATCTGAAAAGCCAAAACACTATCGAAGATTTAAAAAAAACCAAAAGTGTTTTGCAGGATCCCCTGCCCTCCTGGGCCGAGCCGGCAGCCCCTGCCCACCCCGTGGGTGCGCGAGGGGCTGCGGGGTGGGCTGAGGGCAGGTGGAGCAGGAGGGGCTGGGGATGGTCCCGGGGGACAGCGAGGGATGGGACAGCCGGAGCACGGCCAAAGGGACCCTGGCACGGGCTCCAGCCCAGCAGCTGCTCGTGCCAGTCCCCCTCTAGTTTTGTGGGAACTCAAGGCTTTGCTTTCATATATAAGCAGCAGCAGTGGATTTTAGAGCTGTAAGTCTTTTTCTTTCATCAATTTTGCATACAAAAAGATCGTGTTTGCTCTAAATACTTTTGTTTTTAAAGCCTTTTAAATTTTTGAAATGAAAATAACAAGGGGGGGAGACTTTTCCAGACAAACTGTCAGAAGGCTGCAGCCACCAAACAAACATAAACAGAGCTCCACCACCAGAGCAGTTAATTAAGAGGGGAAGGAAACGAGGTGCCTAACACAGGGATAATTGTGCACGTTCCTCAGGCTGCAGCACACACGTACCTGCAGGCGTGCACACGTATGCACCGTGCACACGCGGCTGCAGCACCCACAGGTTCTCCCGGCGGTGGTCCCTGCTGGGACATGGCCAGGACGCCGTGCTGTGGGCACGGGGCATCCCTGTGTGGATGCCCAGAGTTTGCCTTTTCATTCAGATGTTGCTCTTACACAAAACCGCCTGATTCAGCATCACGGGATAGAGCTGAATGGTTTAACTTACGCTTCTAAACCTTGTCTACGTTGGAGAAAAACAGGGCGGCCACTTAACACTAATGCAACTCCGTTTCCAAAAATAGCGTGGCGATGCGCTGGGGAGGGACATGGGGAATTCATCGTGTTCTGGTGCGAGATCAGATCCCTCCCTCCGGGCCAGACCTGCGGTTAAGGGCAGAAGCAGCTCCACGTCACATCCCTTTGGACATCGTGAGATGGGGGTGCGCATCCCTGCTTCTGGGGTCCAGCCAGCCCGCCCTCCTGACCGCCCTGCCCTAAGCGCAAAGGGCTGAAGTGGAAGAAACCCCCTGAAACCCGCCCGCCCCGGCCTCCTGCGCGGATGCTCGGCTCCGGTGCCCGTGACGGGTCCAGCCCCCACCGCCCTCGCTCCAGCGCGGCTGCTCCATGCGGCGGGGAGCAAACTGATGGCCGTTCCCTGAGGACGAGGCCGCGCACAGCCCCTGCTAGGGGCATGCCTCCCGGCTGCAGAGCTGCTGCTGCTCATCCGCTGCCTCCGAGCTGCTTCTCTCCTTTGCATAAACTGCTGGTTCTTTGCCACCTGGTGCATAGCTGTGAATAGGGAACACAAACTCCTTCGGTGTCCGTTTCCCACGTTTCTGGTCCGGGCTGAGCCTGTGCCTCCACCACGACCCCCTCAAATACCCCGACGCGCGGGGGCGGCAGCTGGGGAGCTGGGACTGGAGGAGCAGCAGCAGCAGCAACGCAGCCTCATCTCCCAGCCCGGCCGACCCGCGCAACGCGCTTGGCTCAGTGCTGTTAGCACCAGCTCCTCGCTGGGAAGGCATTTTCTGCTGCAAAAAGCCCGGGACTATCACAGCCATCGCACACACTCTTGGGACAGCGCTGGAAACGCTGCTGCAATAACAGAGTTTATTATTGCTGTTAAATTGGAAAATGAACATCTCGCGCTACTCGCAACGTTTCCCTTCTCACACCTGACGTTAATGGTAACAGCAAAACCACCTGCCATGAATTCAGCCCCCGGTACGAGTGCGCAGGGCACAGCAATGGGACCCTTCCTCTTTTGGGGGCCCTTTTAGCCTCTGAAGGGATGCACCTGAGTAGAGCCAAGGAGGGACCTGACTCTTCCAGGCTCCAGGCAAGCCGGCCATCCACCACATGTAGGAATCGTGCTGTCAGGCCAACAGCTCCCAGGGGATTTTGGTTGCCCATGTGGTTCCTGAACGAGCCCGTGGGTGCAAGCCATGCTCCACGTCAGCCAGTACCACCATCGCTGACTTCCTCCTAAAGCACAGCAAGCATCACCATCGTGCTCTGCAGGAACAAACACCAAAGAGCTCCGAAGTCCTGCGAGTTCCTCATGGCTGTCCTGCTCTTCTCTTCAGAGCACAAGCAAACCTGGCTGAAGTACGTGTTTCTTTTTTCTCCTGTCTTCAGCCAAAAACAAAGTCAAGAGGAGCCCAACAGGGTGGAGAGCTCTTGCTCCACAGACACCTATTCTCCATCACGCCCTGCCCTGCCATGAGGTTTCTGGGGCTGAGCCGTGAGCTCCTTCGGCGGCGAGCTGGCAAGGGACATGCCAGATAACCCTGGAGCGCACAGATGGTGGCTGTGATGTTCAGCTTCTACAGATGAAGCAAAACCCCTTGTCAGTCAGCTGCAAATCTACACTTGAACTACAAACCCCGCCACGGGGCCCCGTTGCAGAAGACGCCAGCGCAGGAGGCTGGACTTCAAGCCGGTGGCTGCCGGGCTGTGCCTGGGATGCTGACAGCAGCCTTGACCTTGCCGAGCCGGGAACGAAGAGCTGGACCCAAAGGGCTGGAGGGGAGGACGAGGCGGCGGCAGGGCAGCTTGCCGCAGCGCGATCTGCTGCCTGGCACGTGCCGCGCATCCCATGGTCCAGTCTGCCCGTCCCCATCGCCTGCAACGCTGCCCACGGTGCATGGCAAGCCCGCCACCAGCCAGATGTGCGCCAGCCGCTGCGGCAGCGCGGCCAGCACCGCGCAGCACCTCTTGCTCCCGATGCCGGGCACTCTCCTTCCATCGCCGCAAACAAGCTCAGGTGCCACCTGTCCCACAGATCCCACTGGAAACGGCCCCGGCTGCCCGGGGTGGCCGCAGAAGGGACGCGGTGCCCAGCCTGCACAGGGCGGAGGAGCCCACCCAGCCCCGCCGCATGGCCGGCAGCACTGCCGCTGCCGGACCCCATCCCTCTGTCCTCCTGTCCCTCTGTCCCACCCAGCTGGGGTGGAGAAACCCCAGGGCAATCTGCTGCGGGACACAAGCAGCAGCTCCCATGGGATGTGCCTGCCCTGACCCCTCACTGTCACTTATGGTGGGGCGAGGGCAGGACCGAGTGCTGGATGACTTCATTACGGGGAGGGGGGAAATAACAAATTTGGCATCTGTGCTGCTCCCCGCAGCCCCCAGCTGAGCCCCCATCCCTGTCCCTCGTGGGCCAGGGAGTCTCTGCAGCCCCTGGTGCGCCTGGCTTCGGTTCAAAGCCCGCGTTGACCCTTCCATTTAGCCGATGCCACTGCTCTGCTTCGGCAGCAAGTGGAGATTTACATTCACCAGCTGCAGCAAGAGAATCCAGCGAGTCCATGACATGAATTACAAGTCTCCCTCCCCCAAGGAAAGGCTGGAGCCAGCTCAGCATCCCTCCTCTCTCCCCCCCCCCCGCTTTTTTTTTTTTTGGAGACTCATTACTATATTGTGGATATTCTCCACTAAAGGGCATCTCTTTGAATGCATTTGCTTTTTTATTAATGTGTGCTAAGACAAGTCAAGCCTGATTATCATGAAGACAATTGCTGAATTCCCTCCTGGAGAAATCTCATCTAGACTGTGTAGGCGTTTTAATTTCAGAGACCCATTAATTGGCACAATTGCTTAAGCAGCTGCTTTCCGTGTCATTTTAGGACCACTTTATGAAAAACAGAGCTAAAAAAAAAAAAAAAAAGTATATGACAGGCCAGAGCTTTCTACATGGTAACATAATTAATGCAAGGAGCTTCCTTTGAGCGGCAAAGCAACAAAAAGCCATCCTGCTACCAAAATATGGGTGCCTTGCTCTGGTTGCGTGCAGGGAGCACTCAGCTCCAGCATGCTCCCACTGAATACCCGCGGCCCTTTGGAAATCGGGCCGCGTGAGGTGCTCAGCACCTTGCTGGTACCGCCACAAACACCTCGCTGTCCCAGCGCTTTTGGGAAAATAAAAGAATATGTAAAAGGGGAAGGAAAAGGCACCCGGCAAGAACCAGCCCAACGCATCTCCCGGCGCGGGCTGCAAACCGAGGGGCTCCGAGCAGCCGTGGGCTGACACTGCGGATGCCTGGGGAGGTGGAGGGGACTCGGGGGTCCCTTCCTGCGGTGGCACCTCAGGGGTGATGGGGAGGGGTTAGGTGGTGGGGGAGAGCACCCTCAGCACGCAAGTGGGGGAAGCGAGGGGTCCGGAGGGCTCCGACGGCCCAGAGCCAACTCGGATGCTCGCAACGATGCTTGCATCGGCCCTCCCCGGCAAATCCACCTGCCCTCAGCCCCGGGGTCTCTCCGGGCAGCCCCGCGAGTGCCCCGAGGGGCTGGCGTGGCACAGAGGCTGGTGGTCAGATGGTGGGGAGGGGGGTCTCGAGCCGGGGGAGAGCTCGGGCGCAGCGCCGAGCGCCCACGGGGATCTCAGCCTCCCTCGAGGTCCTCGTCCCTGGGTGCTATCCTGCCTGCGCCCCACGTGCTGAGGGAAATGCATGGCCACACAATGGCTGGTGTTGCAGCCGGCACACATGCACTTTCTGTGGCAGAGCCGAGTTCCCAGAATTAGGTTAATTATTGAATTAATAAAGAACAAATCCTTCACTCCGGGAGAAGTGGCCAGAGTTCTGTGCTAGTCTTTGCTGCAGGCAAAAATATACATTCCCATTTATTAATAAATAAAGCCGTATCAACGCCCTAAATTATCAGCGGAATATATTTGCTAACCCAAAGCAATAGTAGGAACAATTACTTATTAATAAAGCAATAGCTAAATCTAATTACATCCCCATCAGATCCTGCAAGTAATAAAACCACAGTTGCCTTCCAGAGCCAAGGGACCTCCTGACCTCAAATCAAAGTTTAAACCATCCATCAGCTTCCAATACATTCACAGCACATCCAGCAATTACCATCACCTCCGCTCCGCTCCCCGGCAGGGGCAGGGGTCACCCCATGCACTGCATGGCTGTAAGCTAGAACAGAGCCTTAGAAATCTCATTATCCTGTTAACCATACATTTATCTGACAAGATAAAAGAGACTAGGTGACCAAGCTATCATTAAAGATTAATAGAAAGTATAAAAAATTCAGCTGCAACCAGCATTACTGTTTAGTGCCTGTGATAGGCCTGACAGGATTATTAATCAGGCAGCCAAAAAGATTTAGGTCTTTGCTCTTGGTTTTTCGTTTTAAGTCTTTAGTTCCACTCCCGCCACAGAAAGCCCAGGTCAGGGAGGACAATGGCTAATTGGTTCTGCGGGGTTTGGACGGTAACGACTCAGACCAATTATAAAATCACCGGGCGTCGAGGTGACAACAACACGAGGAACCTGCTGCAGCCGGGATGCTCGAGCAAGGGCTGCAGCTGTTTATCACAGCGGCTCCTCTCCCCGCGCCAGGCTATTAATAAATTGTACAGATCAATGCCTGGATTAATTTTAATAGAGGGCTACAAGGATCACGCGAGTCCCAGGGTGATTTTCCCCTCATTCTTAATTCCATTTAAGTTTAACATGAAAGATTCTCAGGTAACACCTACACAGGAAGAAACGAGATTTCCCTGTTTTTAAGTCTTAAGTATTCTTTTTATTCTGCTTTGCTTTTTCCCTTTTGATCATAAATCAATGTCCTTCCACCGCTTTCCTGGGAAGCCGGGCTCACGGGCAGGCTGCACAGCTCTGCCCTCCAGTTCTCCACCTGCAAGGAAGAAAAACCAATAAATTAGGAAAGGCGCTTTCTAACATACTGTGCGGAGAGGGGGAGCCCAGGCAGCTCGGGGGGTCCCAGGCACCCCCCGGCCCTGCTGCCGGTGGCTCTGCAGGCTCTCCTCACCCCTCTCCTGCAGGGACCCACAGCCTACTTTGCTTTTCCTCCAAATGCACTTTTTAAAATAAGAAATAGTACTGAAAACTTTATCAGCCTTTGTTGGTGCATCTCCAGAAACTATTCACATCCTTTTAAAAACAAATTTTATTTTCTCGCAAGAAAATACTCCAGCATGAGCGCGGGATGGCTCAAACCAGCACAAGTGTCCATCCTTTTCCACAAAAATGGAAAAAACAGAGAAATATACCGCAAACATCAGCCTCCCATGAGAATCATCTGCCTTAAGGACAACCAAAAAAATAATTTTTCCTTGAAAAAAGTGCAAACCAACCCACAGACTCCCTGGCTGGGGCACTGCCCCATCCCGTCTTGTGCATGGCTTCTCATATCTCCTTCCCTGAGCAAAGCCCCGGCCAGCCCCACGACTCTGTCCCCACGCCGACCGCGCTCCTCCCTGTGCTCTGTGCCCCAGGAAAGGATCCAAGCAAGAGGCAAATGCAGCAGGTAAACACGGAGGTGTCTGAGACACAGCCCAGAGCCTGGCTGGGAAAGCTATCTGCATAACCACAGTGTTTTACATCCCAAGTATCACATGTAATCCTTTACAAGGAGCATTATCTGCTGCAAAATCACATTTAAAAGCATCTCCCCCCCACGAATTACCATGCTTTCAATCAATTCAGTCCATTGTTTGAGATCCTGCAGTTGGGCAATTAATTATCAAACATAATTGAAATTATGTAAAGAACAAACTGGTCCCGTAGAGATGCTCAGGGAGGGTTGCTGACAAGCAACAGGGGCGACAGTGACCGGGATGTACCGGAGGGACCTTCCACCCGCATGGCACGACAGCAGCCAGGACGTGACACATGTCAGCTCCTTCAGCTGAGGACACCCCCCTGAGCACCCACTGCAGCACCAGCACAAGCTCCCACTTTTCCAGTGACACAGAAACTCTGCAAACCTTCTCCTAAGCCTTTGAAACACCAGGAAGGGAGTGAGGCTTCAGCTCCTGGTGAACTGGCTTTGCTGGCTTGCAAAGCTCCTGGCGATGCTCCCCAGCAAATGGTGCTTTAGCAAAAAACCCACCCCCTGCTTTCACATCCTCTGGAAAAAGTGAACGAAATCCCTGTCCAGGGGAAAGCTGGGTGTTGCACCATGCGAGAAGCCCACAAAGCTCCCCTGTCAGCTCCATCCTATCTCCCAGGGTATGTGCCCATCGGAGGCTATCCCGGGTCAGCGATCCAGTGGAGGACAGCTCGGAGACGAGAAGCCGGGACACGTACCAGGAGCCGTACCCCATATCTTACACCCGTTCTTGCTGTCAGAGGAAGTGCTGTGGTTAAACACACTTTTGGCCTGACCCATACCACTGGGCACTCCATTCAAAACTGTACACAGGGCCAAAAATAATCCAGGGGAAAGCCAGGCGAAGCATCCTGCAATGCTGCAATAACGTGAACAGCCACGTGTCTCACTATGCGTGGTTTAAAATAAATTTAATAGATACTTCAACACTTCACTGCTGCTATTCTGGGGATGGTGTTTGGAGTCGATGCTCCGCCTGCTAATTGACAGATCAGGCTTGTGATCCAAGAAACACGAGTGTTGTCATCCCGTGAAGCTGTGGCTTTCTCTTGCTTATCCGCAGCAGGACAACTGTCACCGTGCCATCGCGTGCGCCTGCAGCATCCCCTCTGAGCACCCCTGCCCTCTACGCTGGCCCCGCTCCCAGCTCCCTGCGACGGATGCTGGGGAGCTCCTCATCCCCGTCCCAGACAGGACCGACCTCCTCCAGGAGGGAGCCAGCTCACGGAGCAGGAGGCTGGTGGGACCACTTGCGTCAGGCAGGTAACCTTCATCTCCTTCCAGCAACCTCCCCTGATCCCGGCTCCCACCGCCAGCACTGGAGCACAGCTCCTTTGAGGAGCTTTGGTCGCACACCCACGCCGGAGCACACCGGGGCCGACGCGGGGAGCTTTTCAGGAGTTTTCCGACAGAACGGCTCCTGCAAACTTCATGCTACTTCCTGCCTGCGGGAACAGGCAGTGCAGGCAAACGGGGAAGAGGGCTTTGATTTGCATAAACTTATGCAATCAAAAGCTGAAGATGGTGGCGTCGGCCTTCGAGCCAGGATGCTAAAAAGCCTCTGAGAAGCCTGGTTTTGCATCCGTCCAGGAACTGCTGTGTAGTTGCTGCTGAAACCAAAATAAATCAATTCCAGTCCTGCAGGACGAGTATGGGAAGCATGAGCTGGTTAATCCCCATCTGCAGGAAGGTAGAACTTGGCTTCACGGCGTCTTTGAAGCTCGCAAGAGTGAGATAAAAGAGAAATGCTAAAGCTTTGCAAAAGCGAGCAGAAGGGGGATGGCAGGGAAGCTGGCCATGCGGCCGAGCCGGCACTTTGCCGGTGTCACGGTACGGCAGAGCTCGCATCTTCTGTGTCTCTGACAAGTCTGGGATGAAAGGGAAACCTCCAGCACTGTGCACATCCCCTGCACTTCAGCGAGCAAAACTGAGAGTTTCTCCTGACTCTGAGGCCACATGGTGATGCGATCAGGTTTGCTCGACAGTTTGGGGCAAAAAATGGTGAGTCTTTGAAATAACATTTCAGATTTGTAACATAGCATACAACCAGGCAAGACTCACACAAGTCTGAAGGGTTCGGCAGAGGGACTTCATCTCACAGAAGAAGAAAAGCAAATCCAGACTGATAGAAAGTTCAATTCATCTCAGAGGGGTCCAAACCACAAGGAAACAGATCTAAATTTCAAACATTCCCAGGGTTTTGTGGTATCCCTACCCCAAGGGCTGGGCAGACCCATTATACAGATGAAAACCAGGTGCAAAAAGCTGTCATGAGGTGGGCTTGGGCTTGTGGGTTTTCAGACGGAGGGTTTCATTTCAGGGACATCTAATTCTAAGTAAATACACGTGACTCTTGCTTAAAATATTCCACCACATCCCATGGAGCCGGCTTTGCCGTTTATCCTGATCTGGATAGGAGTACAATGTTGTGGCTGCCATTAACACATCAACATTTACCATATGATCTTCCCCAGCCTCGCCGTGGTGTTTTGTAGAAGCTGCCGCTCTCCTTGGAGGCTCGATGCATCTGGCAGAAGCTCTTCGTATGGCAGTGACTGGAAACATTTGGAAGGAAAATCCATCCTTTTTCTGGGGAAGAAATGTCCGAAGTAGAGAGAAGATAAAGTCAAATTAATTATTTACTTACATTAGCTCATAGAAAGCTTCCCTGGGAGCCCACTGAGACCAGCGGGCTCTGATCTTTTATCTGTTTAGCAGGCTAAGATGGAAGAAGAGGATGGGGTGGGGGGGGAAGAGCTTAATGACGGTGTCTGTTGATCATCAACGCGAGAAAAATGAATTGCTTCCCTGAACCTGAAAAATATCAAACTGCATAAATAAATCTATTTAAATTATTAATAAACGAATTTACATTTGGAGCCTGAGCATGAGAATTGATTTCATTTCTTATGCTAAACTGGCCAGTACGGCTGATCACTCAAGAATCAGAAGATGCAGAAATGAAGGAAGAATGAAGGTAGGGTGGTTTTGTAAGGAAAATGATGCAAAGTGAAAATTCTTGGTCCTAAACAAAGCCAGCTTCCAGCAGCTGTAAAGTAAAAGCAACAGGAACAAAAAGGGTCTTTGAGTCTGAAGGTGTTTCAGGAACAACAGTCCCCCTCCATCTCCGCGGCCGGTGCGCGCCTGGTGCATCCATGGAGGATGCCTAGGCCAGGACGTTTAACAACAGCTAATGCATGCTTACAATTATTATAAATCAAATCTAAGCAAAACCTCAGATTGAAACATCCTTCCCAGAAAACACTGGCGATCTCCTCCACCCCTCCACCTTGGGGCTGCCGGTCGCTGCCGCCCCCCCGCACTGAAGGGCCCCCGGCTGCATCCCGCACGCCTGCCCGTCAAAGGCACTCGTGTGTAACACCAGCGCATCAGCTGGCTGCTCCCGGGGAAATTAATAAGAAAGTGCTAATTTTAGATAAAATATTGAACTACAGTGGAGGCAGGGCAGAAATCCTCACTATTTTTTGCCCTTTGTGAGTACTTACATCAGAAATGAAGTCAAGAAGCAGGCAGTGCCTTGGTGGCTGCCACAGATGGGAAACTGGGCAGAAACACTGGGGGTTTGGTGCACTTCCCCATCGTCCCAGTGCTCATCAGACCGATGGGGCTTGGGTGGTGGTGGTTTTGCAGCGCCAAGGCCAGGGCTCAGCCGCAGCAGCTCCTGACGTCCCAGGGCACGGGAACCGCGTCAGCCCCTTCCGCCGTGCCGCAGCCCCCGTGCAGCTGAAGGGCCTGAAAACGCCTCCCCCCTCCTGCCGCCTTCCCTTTTCCAGACTAAACAACCTCATTTCTTTCCATTATCCCTCGTCGGTCATGTTGCCCAGGCCCCGCTCGCTCTCCTTCCCCCCTGGACCAGCCCCAAGCCATTCGCATCCTCCCTGGGAAGCAGGACCTGGAGCCGGAGCGGTACCTGAGCGGTGCCCGTGCCCCAGCCCCTCTGCGGCACACCGTCCTCCGTGTCGGCAAGGGACACAGGCAGCATGCCCGCGGCCGCAGGCTCTGCTCCCTTCCAGGAGCATGACTGCAAACACACATCCCAGATAGCGCAGCCCTTTTTTTGTTGTTTATCCCATTCTGCTGGGAACTGGCATTTGTGATAGATTGCGTATAAAAACCTACTTATAAAGCAATCTTTTCCTCAGCTGCCCTCTCACTGGAGCCTGTCTGCAGTCTCTTTGCCGGGATGCATTGTTATTTCATGTGATGAGACATTCCAGAAAATGAAATAAAATAAAAATAGACATTTGGAGGGGCTTTTGTTTTGCTTTTTCACAGCTCCCCCCCGTTTGACTCCTGTGAACACACTTGTCGAGTTGATTTGCTCACGCTGCCTCCTAAGCATGTCCTTGCACCGGAGACACTGCTCTTTTAAATTCAGCTTCTCAGAATTAGAAGACAAACTTGGCAAAGCAACAATAGGGGAAAAAAAATATGAATAATCTCAGAACAGAAGTTGCATTATGTGATGTGGTTGCCATGTGGTTAAGTCTGAGAGAGGATCATGCAAACGCATTGTGGGAAAAATGATAACAGGCGAAACAATCCGGAGAAACGTTGAGGGTTTTGTAATAAGAGGTTATAATGCAAACCCAGCAATACCGTGCCATGGCCCGATGCCAAGTGATCTGTGAGAATCCATAATAGCTGGGTGGGTGAGTCGGGATGGGAGCGAAGGCGGTTGCCATCGTCCCCTGCGCTGGGCAGACTCAATTCGGGTACCTTTGGCCACGCAGCTTCACGATACGAGGATTTAGACTGGGGGATGCAACGCTGCTGGCAGCGCATTCACTTTGGGTACCAGTCCCAAACCTCACCAGGGGAAAAACCATCACACAAAGTCATGGCTTAAAGTACAAGACAGACCCACAGCAAAACCTTCAGCTGTCGGATGCGTCAATGGCTCTGGCATTTCCAAGGCAGCAGCCAGCAGAGCCCTGCCAGCCAACGCCAGCACCGACCGAAACGCACTGGTTAGTGCTGACTACATCAGTCTTTTCCCTGAAAAGCCTGGATGCACCCCAAAATTCTCACTTTACATCATCAAACAGGTTTCCCTTCCACAGGCCACTTGCCAGAGCCACGGCTGAATGAGACATTCAAGCACACACCGAAACAGCAGCCATCAGCGAAAGCTGCTGACACCCATCCCCTGCCCCAGCCGGGCTCCCACCGCGCTGGCCCCAGCCCCTTCCTGGGGTTTACTCCGTACAAGAAGATTCACCACCTCCACCGCCATCAGAAAGCCGTTGGCCATCGCGGGTTCGTGACCGAGCTACAGGAGTTGTCTCCAAAGTGTCACCTCTGGGGGACCAGCTGTAGAGAAAAGCCAGATTTGAGATAAATTGAGATTCAGATGGTTTGGGGGAAGTACTTATGAACTATGAAAACCCCATATTTTGTTCCTCAAGTGGTATAAGCTGCACTGGGGAACCATTATCAGGGCAAAACCGACCTGTCCTCCTCTCACTTGCGTTGTCTTGGTATGAACGTGTGAGTGGGAGTAAAGTCAGCGCAGTCAGCTGAGCTACGGGAAATTCAGAAAGCGTGGGGAAATATATACATTAAAAAAAAAAAGGGTAAATTCTGTGAAATTATATCAGCAATGTGAATTCTGCTCTTTTACTGCAACTGAATTATGCTGCTCGCTTTTAGCCCGGATGGTGTAACACTAGTCGGTGCAGCACAACGCAGAATGTGCCCCTCGGGGTGGCAAGTCACTGGTGCCATGACTCACGCGGGTCTCACCGGGTCACGGTCATGGTCCTGCCCACAGCAATATGCAAGCAAAAGCGAAGTGTGGGGCAAGGGGAGGAGGCAGACAGTGCTGTGACTTCCCTGGCTGCTTTCTCCCCAAGGCAGGGGAGGTTTGGGGGTTCCCACTCCCAGCTAAATCAGGCAGCTCCATCCCCAGCTGAGCCCTGGCGGGGCAGCGGCCGGGGGGCAGCTCCGGGGTGCTGTGGGCAAGAGGGTGCTGCCATCCCCCCAGCTGTGCCAGCCAGGGGCTGAGCAGCACCCTCCTAGATCTGGAAGGCAAGGACTCTGCGGTAAATTAAACACGCCGTGAAGAATTGGCAAAGCAGCCCGTGTGCTGGCGCCTTGCTTTGTCTCGGAGTAATTTAGCAGGCTTTAATGAGAATTCATTCACATTATATTGTGAATAGCTGCTTTTATGGGAGACAAGAGGTGATGAACTAGTCGGAGCGGAGACGACTGGCACAGGTGCCACCATGCATCACCGCTCCCCGCTCCCCCTCGTGCCAAGGCTGCCGCAGAAGCACCCAGGGAAGACTGGCGATGAGCAGAGGTGGAGCAGAGGGAAGGGAAAGAGCGGGCTCAGCTTCTACGGGGACAAACCCAACGTCTCGACGCCCTCAGGGTCGGAGGAAAGGTAACGGGGTTGTCGGGATGTAGCTACAGGGCCAGCCATCCCACCAGTGACCCTGGTACTGCCACGATGCTCTGGGGGCGTGGGGCCGGGCAGGGTCCCCACGGACCAGCCCCGGGACGCGCCCGGTCGCAGGGCTGCCCCCACCTGCGGCAGGGACGAGGTCGCAGCAGCGAGAAGGCTCGAAAGCGTCGCTGCCGCCGGAGCCGCGGGGTCCTGGCGCGGGGGACGCCGGTGGCACCGTGCCCGCTGCTCTCCAGCCGGGGAGGACAGAGCCCCAGGACAGCTTTGCTTCAGGAGTGACTGAGTTCATACAATTAGAGACTGATGCGAGGCGGCGGGATTCAAAACCCTAATTTGGCCTGATTAAAGCTTAATGATTCCAGCTTAATGATTAAAGAAATGCCCCAATTTCCTCGTTCCAAACAGCCCTTGCTGCCAAAACTCAGGTGGAGCGGACACGCATGGGGCTGCAGCTTGCAGAGACAACATGGAAAAAAATCAGGATTTCAATGGCTTGGGCACAGAGAGAAGGATTCATGCAAACAGATGAGCCGGTTAGCTAACGAAAGGGAGAAATTAAAGTGTTTTAATGAGGATTTCAGGATGAATAACAACCTGGCGGACTCTCAAGCAGAAGAGAATTGCTGTGTGCAATAATTTGAAGGGCAGCAGAGTCCAAGCTGGTGAGGGTGGGCTGCAGCCGCCCACCCCACAGGCCCCACTCTCCCCACCATCCCCAGCCGGGGTCAGCAGTTGAGCATCGCAGGGCGAGGGGCCACAGAGCACAGGAAAACGCTCCGGCTCTTTCCAGAAAGCACTTCAGCATCGCGCGAGGCAGCCTCCCTGGAGAGGCACAGGCAGAAAATAAAACTACCCATCTGCGCTCGAGCTCTGGACCCCATTAAATTGGCGATCGGCGGGGGGAGAGGGGGCGGCCTCAATTCACACAAGGTGCTCTCTTCATGAAAGCATCTTTTGATTATGTTATTGCAGCTATCAAAATATTGCAGAGTTCAGAGCATTCCTCAGGGATCCTCGAGCTCTTCAAAGACCAGAGGACCACGGCTGGGGAAAAAGAAGCCTTTAATTATGTCAGCTTCCATGCTTGTTTCTGCAGTGGAGTTCCTTTAAAAAAAAAACTGGGTTTAATGAGAAGAAACACATATGGCTTCATTGTTCAAACACAAAAAAATAAAGCCCCCTTTTTTTAATAGATGTGCAACTTTCTTTTAGGCCCTACAGTATCATCCAGGACTGCATACCGAGGGGCTCTGGAGCACAGAAACTGCGCGCTGTGTAAATCAAAGCCCGGCTGCAGAGCTGCCCTCCCATCTCCATTCCGGGCAGAAGCTTTTCCTCTAAATCCCAGCCCAGCCCCGGCCGACTCTCCCGCCATTCCCCATCGCTTTCACATACTTCAGCAGCGTTTTCCTCTTTCCCAGCTACTTCAAACTATGCAAAAGCC
Source organism: Buteo buteo (assembly GCF_964188355.1). NCBI lineage: Eukaryota > Metazoa > Chordata > Aves > Accipitriformes > Accipitridae > Buteo > Buteo buteo. Next base: position 11,337,043 of record NC_134183.1, read on the forward strand.
CACAGCAGGATGATAAGATTTCAGTGGGGTAATCTACCACAAACCCAGTCATTTTGTTCAGATGTTCATTTGAATTTAAATGTAAAGGCTCGTTTTTATCCCCAAAAGTAAATAGCAAATAGCAGAGCCGTGTATTACACAACAGAAAGCATGGGCCAACCCTACATTTTAAAGAACATATTGAGTAAATTCTTCTAATAAATTATCCTATCTAGGAAATTTAATTAATGGGCTAGCATGTGGTGCAGCCTGCTGAATAAAATATCTCTATCGGATCTGCAATGCTTTTGGAAGCTTTGAGTACTAATAAAGAGTGTTTTGTTCAAGAACTCACAGGGAACAATTACAAATAATTGCCAAGAAGGGTGTGTGCCTCATTTAAGTGACTACATATTAAAAACAATGAAACAGAGTTAAAAAAAAAAAAAGAAGTCATAATTATTAACCACAGTAAGAGTGACTAGCTTTGCCACAGCGATTCCTGCCCTTCCCCACCTCCCTCCCTGCTCCCAGTGTTTTGCAGGATGAGCAGGCTGGATTCTCATGGGGCTGCAGAGGAGTGAGGAAGTTTCTGCAACTGCCCAGGACTGTGCGATAAATCACAGCCAGAGCCTGGGACATAAATTTGGACATCCCGATGTATGTCCTGATGTCTGTCCCAACATCTGTCCCATACCCAGCCCCCAAACCTGCATTTCTTTGCTGTGAAACAGCAAATCTGTGAAGCCCCAATGTTGCTCCCCAAAAGGCAAGAGCAGGAGACACAAGCCATGGCTGCAATCGCACTAACGAGAGAGTCTGCTCATTAATGCACCAGCCTTAACGTTACGTTTCAAATCCACGCAGCACATGAAGAGCAGTGCTGCAGGGGAAGAGGAGCAGGTTGTTCCCTTTGTTTTCTAGCCCAGCAATTTTAAACCCGCCGACTCGCTGGTTGGATGGGCATCCCAGAGCGAGGGCTGCTCGGCACCTCCCGGGAGGGCACTGCGGCGTTTCGGGCTGTGCAGCCCCAGAGCAGAAGCAACTGCAGCTGTTGGGTAATGAGAGGTGGGAGCAGCCGGAGGCAAGTGGCATGAGGAAAAGTAGCTACAGAGTTATATACACCGTATCTCACCATGCTAAACCTTTGCCCAGTATTTAATGGAAATGACAGCAGCAGCCTGTGCGTTACAGGAGTAACTTTGATTTAAGGTGCATCCTTCCAGTTCATGCCACGTGCCACGTTGAGTGTTAATCAATCATGTTGGAGAGGTTGGGGTTGCAGGAGATGCACTCCGTTCCCTCTCTGTGTGGGGTGGCAGAGCTGAGCCTCCCCATGCTGGCAGGACAGCCACAGGAGCCGCATCCTGATCCTCAACCCTCTCCATGAGGCTTTGCCTGCGAGACCCCTCACAGATTCCAGTGGGAGCTACTTTTCCAACCCATAAGACAGCAACAGGCAGAAAACTTATTCATGATGGAAAAAACAAAACCACAAACCAAAACAAACCAAGACAACTCCAAGAAAAGTCACTCACTGTAAATAAAAGATTTTCTGGGAATGTTTCCCCATCCTTCCTCCCTTGAAGCTATGAAGTAGAGTGAGATTTTTTCACCCTTTTCCTGAGAATCAGGGTCTCTGTGCAGAGTTTGAGCTTCACAGGGGATCACGTTCGCTACCAATATACTTCATCCATGCAAACATTCACACTTGAAAAAAAAAAATTGTTTCTCAGAAAGCATTAAAATCTACCTCAACCCTCTGAGTTTCAGAATTTCCCTATTCCACATAATCAAAAAAATCCCCAAAACCCCAGTGTTTTCCAGGCTAAATGCGATCATGCAGTTTTTCAGCTGGAGCTGTGGACAGAGTAAAAATGGGCAGTGGTTTGTGAATTTCTCTCACAGCACTCAATATTAATATATAGCCTTTGGTAACCTGCCAGTGCCTGTCTTGGTCCTTTCTAACAGTAAGTACGATATCAAGTCAAGTAAAAGAAAAACCTCCTTTACAATGACTTCTCATGGTAGAAGGACTTACAAAGAGCAACTTTTTGAAAGGTTATAGCTGCAGCACTGGCATTTTTAGCCGCCAATTTCTTTACCCTTCTTGCTTTACATGACAATAGGAAAAAAGGTCTTGAACATACAGCAGTTCCCTTCCCCAGTCAGCAGGACACTGGCACTATAATGCAAAAATTAAAGCTCTGGCAATAACGAGCAGCGGAGATCGGAGACGTAGCCACTGATGCCAAAAAAGGCACATTCAAAACCACCATAAAGACATAATTTTTCTGTGTTTTCACATGCAAATCATAAGCCAGGAGAGCAGCATCTCTGGCACAGAGAGCAAAGCAGGGTTCAAAACGGGCTGAGCCAAGTACATGGTTGATAAAGTTTACTTAGAGAAAAGCTCAGACTTAGCACATACATCATCACGCTCTGGGTCTGGAGCTGACCCCTCGCTGCCCAGGGCTGACCCCCCCGGGGCAGAGACCACCTCTCTGTGTGCTCCCCCAGCACAGGGCTGGGGACAGCCGGGGACGGAGGGGTCTGTCCCATCCTCCAAGCCAGAGAGCACACCTCTTGCTAAACCCCAGACCTGCGACACCTCGCTGGGCAGGAGACGTTTCCAGCTGGACTTTTCGGTATCCATCCCCGCCTCCGGAGCTTGCTTTCCCCCAGGAGCAGGCCAGAGCTGACACGTGCAATGATTCGGGGGCTGGTGAATCCAAAATAAAAGGCCAGTTATAAATCCAGCTCACCCGCCAGCCAAGGCGAGGGCGGACCGTGGGTCGCAGCGAGGTTTAACGCCAACAGCATTGCTGCAGCCCCAACACCTGGTGAAGGCAGCACCGAGCTCGCAGCCCGCGCACGCTCCCCTTCGCTGGACCCAAAGATGCGCTTCCACGGCAGCCTGCACGGATGCAGGAGCAGCCCGTACGGATGCGGGAGCAGTCCGCACACGCTCACCGCAGAGCCCTTGCTTTTTAGGAAGGAGCCACTTCAAACCAGCCAGAGCTTTGGGGTACGTACTGCAACATGCTTAACAACCCCTGCGCAGGAAGAAAAAGCTCCAATTAACGTTGTGGCAAGAGTCGATGTGGCATCGGGGCCCCCCGTGCTCCGCCTGCCCAGGAGATGCTCCCGGCAGGCGCGCAGAGCCACGCAGGGATGCAGCAGCAGGTGCTGCACGGCCGGGAGGAGGATGTACATGAGTGTGCTGTAGTACCCTGGGACTGAAAACAAACTCCAGCAAGAGGCATGCGGTGCCATGTCCTGTTACTGCCTCTACAATACACACGCAGTGTTTCAGCTACAAACATCTTGTTTTGATTTCATCGGGCAGGAATGTTGTGAACTTCAGTTTAAAGAACAATTTATTTCTTGCAATTTCTTCTCCGGGTAGAAGCAGCTCAGTTTTCCAAGACTTGATTTTTTCCAAAATAAAATAAGTTAACCATTGAAATGAAGTAACCCGCCGCTACATTTGTTTCCCTATTGTGGCGTTTCAGAACTTAGATTAAAAATGGAAAGGGGCACCTTTAAAACTTTAATACCATTTAAATGTTCCAGTCTCACTACTGCACCAGATCGTTCAGTAAAGTAGCTAATTAAAAAATGGCTGCTGTGATGACAGACTAGATTAATAGTTTTTGAAGAGCAGCCAGTGCACCAACTGCTCCTGTAGCCATGATGAAAGCTAATAATGTAGAAAATTCTGCCAATTCTTTTAATTCATGAATATTTAAGCCTGTGAAAAATCTGTCAGATTATAGCACTTTTCTGGTGATTTTCTGCTTAAGTACATTTATGGGCAAATGCCAGTTGCTCAAGAAACTTCAGTGGAATGTGAAGACTTTTTATTGTTTGCAGCACCAGAGCCCTTTTCTCTCTCCTTCGGCTGTTTAACCCCTGCCAAGGCTGCAGGAGCCAGGGGAGCCGGCTGCTCCAGACAGAGGGGCATCCAGCCGGGCATGGCCCCGGCTGCCCCCCTCGCCCCTGCTCCCCATGGGAAATGCACCCTCCCGGGAGCAAGGGAACAGGCTAAAGCTTTGGGGTTACGCACCAGGACAGGAAGAAACCCACAGATGATTCTCATTTAGGGATGTCTTCGCCGCAAGAAGAAAAAAAATTGTATTTCTTTTTATAGGAGCACAAGTTCCCTGGTGTCTCCTGGCCGGGCTCTCCCTGAAGAGCAGGGGCCGGGGGAGCCGCGGGCTTTTGTGCTCTCCCCATTAGCCCCGTGTAATTAGACAAAACGGGCTGGCAGCAGGAGCGGTGAGCGCGGCCGTGGCGGGTCCCGGCGAAGGGGTCGGTGCTGGCACCGGCCACAGGCTCGCCTCCCAGCTGGCTCCAGCGAGACCCAAAACAAGAGACTGTCTGAAGCCGCGAGTGGTTTATTGGCAGCAGATTCCCTGGCAGTTCCTCGGCGCTCTCCTTGCTGGTGGGCTGCGTTCTGCTGCGGTGCCAGGTGACTCATTTTACAGCTATTTAAAAAATAAAAATAAATACGCCTGGTGGAAATGTAACCAGCTTCTCTGCTCCTCGAAGCACTGGAGGCTGACGCTTCCCGCAAGCGCGTGGTGTGGTGAGTATGGGGTTATCCTCGAGACCGCCCCAGAAGGGATGCTCTTTTCCATCATTTCCAGCATTTTTCCCACCAAACCTGCCCAGTTCTTAGGGCTGAACCACAGACCTTGTTCTGCTGGCTGGAACCGGAGCAGAATAAAGTCAAGCAGCCAGCAACAGTGATGGGCCCTTCTCCTCTTCTTCTTTCCCACCAGTGAAGCTCACCTGGGATGCGATGGGATGTGAGCAGAGCCGAGAGCATCACAGTGCACCAGTGGGATGCGGCCACGGCTTGGTCCTTCGCTCTCCAGCCCGGATGCTCCCACCGGCGGGACGGGCGTGTGGCAGGGCACAGCCAGGTCTCCCTGCCCACAGGCAGCATGATGGAGGGCAAGGTGGGGAGGGAAGCATCAAAAAGGGGTGAAAAAAAATAAATAAGAGATGCTCAGCTGTACTTAAGTGCCAGATGACCTCATTTCAGAATATTTCAGAATGTGAAACACAGAGCGACTTTGAAACAAAAATGAGGAAACTCCACCAAAATTCGGAATGTTACCTAAACCTGAAAATACAGTTTATCATCCCAACCTGGCTGGCGAAAGCAAAGCCCGCCGTGGCATGGCATGCCGGGAAGGCTCACGCTTCCAAACCTCGACTCCGTGTCTCCTCTGTGCTGCCAGATTACATGAGCCCTTTAAAACGTTCCATAAACATCGCTGTGTAATTAAGTGCTTACAGGATTTGCAGGCTCTTTGTTTCACGGTGGGGAACGGCTCCTTTAAAGCTCTCAGAGTTTAGCGGGTCAGCCTAACCCAAAGGTCCTCACCTCCAGGAATAAACAGCCAACCTGGGCTAGTCCACCAGGGCTCAGGTACCTCTCGTCCCGGGAGGTGAAACTGCTCCCAGCTCCCTGTCCCGCAGCAGCCGATAATGCTGCGCTTGCTGCAGCACTCATGGGATGCTCTGTCTGGGTGCCACAGTGAAAATGAGCTTTACAGGCTCGGGGGGGGACTTTTGACCTTCACCATGGGCCAGGGTTTCTGCTCTGCTGCCGTAGGGATGCACACATCCGCAGTGGGATGGAGGCAAACCTGGAGCACGGCAGAAAAGCTGAGACCCCCCTTCCTCTCCTCATCACAGACCTTCAGCCACTTACAATGTCACTTCAGCTGAGTAATAAGCAATTATGATTTAATTACTCCAGTGCTCTTCAGCAGAATTTTCTGAATAATAATAGTCGCTTTTATGGCACCTCATTTATCCTTCCTCCTCTTCATCTGGATTTATTCTGCACCACTGCGAGTCTCGGTACTGCCAGACCCGCCAACGCCGGTCACCTTGCCTCCTGCTCTCACCGCTCCTCCATGCCTTCGTTCTTCCCACCACAACACTATTTGCCACGGCACGGCGGCGGCGGCGATGGCAGGTTTGCAGCCACACACGCACCCGTCCTGGAAACTTGCGGCTCAGAAAGAACACGACAAGTGCCGCTAATTCATAAATATTTAACACCCAAATCTGCTGCCTCCTGATAGCTTTTTCCAGAGCTTCTATTCTAATACATATTCCACCCCCTTCCCCTCCCCACTGGCCCTCCTCGGGTTTTTTTTCCCTTCCTCTTTGCTGGGCACTAATCCAAGTGCTGAGATGACTGTTTCACTTCCCTGCTGTCATCAGTTGTTTTTATCTTATCTGGACTGTGGATGCCAGTCAGCAACCCGCTGCGGTCTTTCCAGTTGAGTCCTGACCTCCGCAATCAGCCTCAAGATGTCCTGTAACAAGCAGATACGGTTACTCAACTTGTCCATCAGCACTTCTGGAGGGGGGAAGAAAAAAATAAAGAGAAAAATCCCCGCAGAAGACAGAGCTGACAGCTCGGGGTGGGGAGCTGCCGGGAGCACGGCGGCTCAGTGCTGGGCAGGCTGCTTGGGGAGGCTGGGCTGAGAATTTCTTGCCAAACGGGGTTAGTGGTGGTGCTGGTGCTGCACAAGCCCAGAGGCTTGCAGGGGTTCCCGTGGGTGGGGATGCTGGCCCCGCTCTGGGACCCCTCGTGAGGAGGGCATGGCACGGCATGGCATCTCCAAACTAAGGCGAGGGGCACAGCAGGACAAACTTTAGAGTCTTGGAGGGACTGGGAGCAGCAGGAGGATGCTCTGCTAGGGCTGCAGGCTGGCTGGGGGGTCCCTGCCCCTCCCCACCCTGCTCAAGCTGCCTCCGGTGCGTCTGCTCAATGGTGTTCATGCTTGGCCAGACATCGGACCGCTGCCCCCAGCCTGCCTGGACCTGGGGGTGATCTCCTCCACCATGCCCCACTGTCAATCAGATCCCACTTATTCCTCCCAAACTGCTGCTTCATCCCTCCTTTGCTGTGCTTTGCATGCAGGGGCACCTACATATGTGGTCTGGCTGCCAGGGGAGGGGAGGAAAATTCATCTGGGAAAACAGAAGGACACGGCTTTTTCCCAACCTGCAAGATACCAGTACCACCTGGATGCAAGGGGCCGGGACTGGCAGAACCCAGTGAGCACAGGAGGCAGCATGGGGTGTTCAGCCTGAACTCTGGTCGGGTGCTCAGGAGGAATTGGAGAGGGTCCCACGCTCTGCTGCTCTCAACCAGCAAAGCAGCAACATGCAAAGAGCCACATAGAGCAACAGGCACCACCAACAGTACACCTCCCTGCTCTCGAACGTCTTTCTTTCTCACCACACTAGGAAAGTGCATTTTGTACATCACTTGTTGGACATTTCAAACACTGAGAGAAGGGTTAGGGTTTTGTCCTCCAGAGTGGGAACTTGGATCTGGGGACTAAAAGATTTGTTTTCTGGAGCTATCCTGTCTGAACTCTTGGGCAAATTCAATGCGTGTCCTTCCCCCTCACCCAGACCCCCAGGACTGAGGCCACTCTTCGCAAGAGGAGCCCCTTGGAACGAGCCAACCCTTTCGCCGTACCTCACTGGCACTCGGGAGAGCAGCAGCAATGAGCTCATCACTCTGACCTAGAAAAGAGCTCCTGCAGGCAGCACGTCTCCAACTATTTTGGGACGTGTTCTCCTTCGGGTCGGACCGGTGCAAGTTGGGTGCCTTGCGAGCAAGTCGGGTGCGAGCCCTGAACCTGGCGTTGCAGGTTTGCCAAAGGGACATGCACAGCACCACAGAACGGGGACACTCGCTGATCATATGCTGAAAACACAACAATAGCAGCGGTGATTTAGAGCAGGGGTTTGTTTCTCCCATCTCCCACGGCAGCCAGCAGCAGAGCGAGCACAAGAGGAGGAGGGAGGGCTGGATGATGCTCCCTTGCTCCCTGCCCAGCCCCAGCTGCTCCAGAGCTAGCGGCTGCATCCAGACCATCATCCTTCCCGACTGCCTCGTCCCCTTCCTGTCTCGCCTCCAGCATCTCGTAGCACTGATTTCCACAGTTAATTTATCAGTTTAATAACGGCATCATCAAGAAGAGCGAAGCAAGGTTAGCACTGAGCCAGCTCAACTTTATATACATATCACCCAGAGTAAAAATGTCATGTAAGATTTACTCAACATGCATTTTATCAAAGTGCTCAAGTGCTGAAGTAAAAGGGCTTTTAGTTACAGCAGATTGAAGGGGGTGGCATGTGGGGAAGGAGGAGAGAATGGATGGATTTTAGCTCTGCCAGAAGCTCTTGTTGCTTTTGCATCAACATCTTTATTTTCTAAGAGAGGATTTAAGACCTTGTTGTGTATAAACAACCGAGACTAGAGTAACTCGAACGGTGAGGAACTGTGAAAGGTTATACTGAAAAATGCTATTAGTCTGCATGAAATAAGATTCTTCCTGGAAACATGACACTGAACATTTAAGGGAGGGGGAGGAATAGCTGTAAAATGGCTATAGAAAAGGGGTTACAAATTAAATATAATAAAAAGAATCCTTTTGAATGAGATCTTAATTTAACCTCAACATCATGACCATATATTTCAGGAAATTAATCCCTCGGCCTCCAATAAATCCAAAGTATAACACAACCACTTATGGTTCAGCAATGAGCCATTAGTATGGACTACAGATCCTGCAAAACCACCAGACCCATTATTTAGGAATGTGCTGAATTACCCGGCTCTAATGCAGCTCATCAGCGATCAGGGCTGCCGGGCTGCCCATAGCACGGGCCACGCTGAATACCTGCACCCTCGTCCCAAGGGTCTGCCGGCTTCTTTCTCTGCCCCATCCCACCCCTCCAGGACCCAGTTCCTGAGCAAACATCGTGCTCCTTGTCTGCAGGAATAACTGGGGAAAGGTCTTGGGGAGGGGGGTCAGCCTCGGTCGGTGCCAGATCCCAGAGGAAAGCCCCGTGGGGTGGTGGATGCCGTCCCGCCAGCACCATGCAGGGCTCCCAGCCTCTGCTAAACCGGCATTCATTCAGGGCTGGGTTTGTGCTGCTTTGAAAACAAAATAATTGAGGACAGAAGTGCAAGAGCAAACTTCCTCCGGAGCCTTTCTGAGCCCTCTCTGCTCCACCGTGCACGTTGCCAGCTTGGCACCAGGCTCTTCTGCATATGCCCCCAAATGAGGAAAGTAACTTTAATGAGTCAAGAGTGTAACCTTGCTCTGAGAGCGAACATATGCCACCGCAGCTCCCTTGGCAAAGGCACTTGGAGCCGGTTGCTGGCACTTCAGTGAGAGCTCTTCCCATCCAGGCTGCAGACACTTTGGGGCTCTTGATAAGGAACACATAGACCAGGTGAAGAGCACTGAAGCTTTGCAAGCTTCAATGGACCTGCTGGCAGAGCCTGCTGCATCCCTGCTTCATGTCAGAAGCAGCCGGCCGGCCGAGCAACCAGATTCCTCCTAGAGAAACGTCCCTGCAAACCATTAGGGATATTGTGGAGCAAGTGGCAATTTGGGTGGTAAAAGGCATCGCTACAAACACCAGCCACCCCACGCATTTAGATGGGGTGATATAATCAGAGAGCACGCGGACACAGAGAGCTGCAAAGCCCCCAGCGCAGGCTTGAATCTTGAGAGCCTGCACCCTCTCCGCAGCTTTCCTTTCCAGACAGGAGAAAGCAGCAGAAGTAGGAATGTGTCCATCCTGATGGACAGCCCTGCACAGAGCTGGCCCAGAACAGTTCACGCTGGAAAATGCCTTTTTGACAGGGGAAAAAAAAAGTTTCCTATCTGAAAGGTTTTTTGTCAACTGTGTAAGTGTAGGGCAAAAACCCAACAATAAGTCCAAAAGCAGCCCAGGAAGCACTGCCACAGAAAAAAAAAACAGCAAAAGTGCAATTTTGGATGGGGAATCACAAACAGATGGGCAGGATCTTCCACCGTCACCTCTCTGCACCCCAGCAAACCCCTTTCCCACAGTGCAACCCATCTCTGGGCTGGCTGACCCAGCGCAGGGCCAATGGGAGCCAGGTGACCACCTCACCAACCACATTCAAGCAGAAAGTTTCCTACATTTACTGTGGGATCTCCTGTTTGGGGCCACACGAGGGGTTTCCCACCTGCAAAAGTCACTTGCAGTTGGAGAAGGCACGAGGTGGGAACGAGAGCTGCTCTGCTTTCTCATCAACCACCAAAGTTCTCATTTATTGCACAGCCCTGTTCCCAAATCGCTCGCGTGGTTCTCGCTGAAGCGGATGCTGTGGTTTTCTCGTCTGAAATAAATTGCGCAACAAACTCAGCCCAGCGTTGAGAAGCATTAGCTAAAGCAAAGCAGCTCTAATAGTGCTGGTCCTGTACGTCCCGCTGGGAGACTTTCAATTGATGGAGTTACAAGAGATGAAATATTCAGTAGGATTAAGAATTTGGAGGAGGTGGAAATCAAAGTGAAAAAGAAAACAAGTAAAAACAGCTTAATCTAGCCTTCTAGCACTAATTGTCATTGGGATTCAGGCTAAAACAAACACAACAAAACGAGCTGCCAGTCTGAAAGGGGAAGGAAGAGGGCGAACACGATTCCCATCGCATCAAAAGCAACCTTTTTATCTCCGCACTGCCGCAGACAGCAGCAGGCAGGGGCCAGGAGGCAGCAGGCAGGCAGGGACCTCCCCGTCCCTCCTGCCCTCGCCACGGTCCGTGCGGGCAGCCTGCACCGGCCACGTGAGCAGGATCTGTCCTTCCCGCACGGGCAGCCAAGCCTTTAGCGAAGGTGCCACCATAAATGCCCCCCCTGCCCCGGCGGGGCAGAACCCCTGGGGCAGACCTGGGGCTCTGCAGACCCCTCTCACCGCTCGCGCAGGAGGAGCAGAGCCCAACGCGTTGCCCTCGTGCTGCCAGGGCTGAGTCACAGGAGAGGCAGATTATCTTACAGCCGAAGCCGAGTTATCCAACACTGCAATTTAAGTTGACAATTACATGGTAACCGACTTGCACACAAAGAGAGGCTCTGGAAGTATTCCCAGAATACAGAAGTCTGACAGTATCCACCCAATTTGTTGCAACAACAAAGAATACTGGAATATGTCCTTTCATTTGGCAGAGGAGTATTTTATTTTTTAAGGCTAGGTGGAGAAATTTAGCCTGCTATTTAAGGAGCATGTTGTGCCTTGAGAGTGACAAGCCAAGAGTTTCACTAGAAAGCCAAACTCAAACACAAATTGCATCCTGCCACCCAAGAAACTGAATTGCACCAAGGAAAGAAATTAGCGGGGCTGCATCTGTTGTTAGGGTCTGCGTTTTCAGTCTTGGGAAGATACAACTGGGGGCCTTTTAGAGCTCCCCTATACAATCCCCTTCTCTGCACTAGCTCCAGGAAAAACAAGATCTCAGCAAGCATCTTCCTTTTTTTAAACACTCTCTTCACAGCAAAGCCAGATCATTTGCAGGTGTCTGTGCCACTGGAACAGACTCAATGCAGCGGTCGAGGGAACCAGCCCGTTTTACCCTCCCAATGTGCTTGGCACCTCCCCAGGGCCCCCCGCAGAGGGTTTTCCAGGTTCAAGCTCAGGAACTGGGAGAGCCATGACATGACCATTTGCTGTGCAAGTGTCGAGAAACCACAATGTCCAGCTCGTGCAGGGAGACGATGAGCCAGGGCTGACAGCACAGCAGCATCTGCGGTGATGCAGAAGGAACCGCCCATTAACTTTCTCATGTTTTCCTGGTAATTTTATATCAGGATTTTCTATTAAAAAGAAAACCACAAAAAAACCACCCCAAAATTCTAAGGGAGATTCTGTGTGCCAGAAGATAACACTGGCAGGCTATAAAATAAAGCACTTCAGAAAATAACCCTGAAAAGTAAGACCAGTGGCCTTTACGTGCTGCATCACAGACTAGGAGGGGAGAGGTTTTGGGTCCAGGCAGGCTTAGCTCTTTGGGATGGAAAGGATTTGCATTCCCGTGTTTTGTCCAGCCCGGTGAGAGCGGCCGAGGGACAGGACCGGGGCCATGGGCAGTGCGTGCTGGCTGAGGAAGGAGTGCTCGAGCACCCAGTTTTGCTCTGATATAAGACAAGGAGGAATAAAGACTTTCTAGCCCCAGCACAGATAACCCTAAGGAGCCTTCTCTGTGTTGCCCAACCTGGTGCCGGCTGCGTGGAGCGAAGCAGGGGTGCTGACGGCCCCGGGGCTCAGCTCTGGGCACTCCCTCATCACCGAGCCCCTCAGCCTCTCTCAAAGGTCTGTGTCAAAAGGTTAGTGGCACAGGCATTTCTTGGGATGGTTTTTTTTTTTTTTCCTTGTGGCCTTGCTTCTGGTGGAAATCAGTCAGCTTTCCAGAGCAGAAACCTCAAGCCATAGCCACATTTCTGAACCGGCTCGTCACTGCCACCATTCCACAAACCACTTCCTCCCAGGTTACTGGCAGCCGGTCCCGGCGTGTGATTAAAGGGCAGGAGTGTGGCTGGCGGTGAGGAGCTGTGCATCCCCAACCCCGTGCTTTGCTGCCAGCGGGCAGCTCAGGCAAAGGGGGTTTTTGCAAGACGTGGGCGCAGGTGGGGTGCAGAGAGCAAGGCGTGAGAGAGGACATGGCGCAGAGAGGTGCGAGGTTATGACTCCACAGGGCACCGCGGGCAGACACGGAGAAGCCCCAACCCAAACCCACAGGACTCGGCTCACCCAGGGTTTGGTCACATCGACCCTGGTCCTGTGCCGGGGTAACCGCAGATCCCACGCCTGCTCCAACAGCAGCCCGGGAAGAACCAGCTCACACTTGCCTGCGCGGGCAGCACAGCCCGACATGGAGGAGGCATCTTTCTTGGGGGAAATGAGTTTTTATGGCCCTGCAGATCCACCTGGGAAGTTTGGTGGAGCTCAGGGACAGCCGAGCCACCACAGGTGTCCGACAGCAGCCCTGCCACCTTCGCCTCCATCTTATGGTACTGGAGATGCTGACCCCCAGCTCCGGGACGAGCAATGGCCTTGGGGCAGGCAGAGCCCGGCGTGCAGCACACACAGCGGCACCCACCGCCTGCACCGCGCTGGCACGCTGCACAGTGCTTTCAGTGACAAGCTCTGAGCCAGAGCTGCTGGCACTAACCCGGCACCGCCACGCTCGCACTCCTCGCTTCTCCCTGTGGAAACAAACCTTCGGCTCACACAAACAGGATTTCGGATGTGGGCAGCGCGGATGTGTCCAAGGGATGGCACGGCCGTGAATCGTGGCTGCCCCAGACACAGCCAGCTAGATGATACTCAGAATTAGTGTTTCACAAGAACTGACTGTGGACAGGAAAGTGCAGCACCTTGCTGTATCTGTCAGCTAGTGGCTTAGCAAACTGCCGCCCCGCTGCTGCTCTTCTCTCTTCCCCTTCACCTTCCTCCCTGCCCTGCATCTGCCCCGTTCCCGTCTGCAAAACCTTCTGACCTGGCAGAGATAAAGCCCAAATCCCAACCGCTCTGCCACGGGCACTTTGCAAAAGCTGGGGTTGGAAAATTTAGAGCAGAGAAAGGACAAAGGGGAAGAACTTGAGGGATGCTCGGAAGGAAATGGAGAGTACAGGGGCAGAAACCCTGCGGGTTTGTCCAGCTCTCTGCTGTAGAAATGACACCAGGCTGAGGATGTGAACTGCTTGTGATGGTGCTCATCACGTGCTGTCCCCAGAGCAGAGGTGAAAGTCACGGCAGGCAGGAGGAGGGACACAGCACTGCCATGCTGGCAAAACCCTCCTCTGAGTTTCACATGTGCTGGGGGAAGCAGGTGTGGGCCGGGCTCTCCTGGGCTGATGCAAGGGTGCAGCAAAAGCCTGCACAGAAGGATGGCAGTGAAATCGGAAAATTTCACCCTGTTAAACAACCGCCTTTCCCCTTCAGCCCCGCGTTGCCCTGGCACCGCAAGGATATGGGCAGAGCCTGCAGGCACCAGCCGTCCCAGAGTGGCATCGCCAGTGCCTCCTGTCTGGGGCCGCAGGGCAGGATTTATCCATGTCATCCATGAGAGGCAGGACCGAGGATCCAGCTGGGACACAAGACTGTTTCAGCACCCAGACGAGTTTCTCAAATTATTCAACAGAAACCAGCTTTACCCTGGCGAGCCCTCGAGCGGCCGCAGACCAGATCACCACCCACGCTGCGGTCCTCAGGGAGCGGAGCACCCTGTCCCCGTCCCCGTGTCGCCGTCCCCCCGAGTTCAGCATCCGGGGGCTGGCAGCAGAGGGGAGAGCGGCGCAGGAGCAGCATTGACGTGGACCACTTGCACCCCACCTGCAGCCAGGGAGCGGGCGGCAGGGAGAGCATTGCTGCCCCGCTGGGGCCGCTGCCAGCTGCCTGACCACACAGATTTGTTTTCTTTAGAGAGGATCTCAGCTTGAAGGGGGGGAAAAAAAAAGACCCCACCAAAAAAAACAGAAAAGAAAAAGAAACCACGGCCACATCCTGCCTTAAACTGTCGCTCGTGATGTGTTATTTGCCGACGAGGATGCAGGGGGAGCGCTGGGGGCGGGAGATCTCCTCCACTTGCCAAGTAACACTTCAGCTATGAGTCAATCGACTGAAGCCACAAATCCATTTGCTTATGAGCACGAAACCACAGCAACCCATGCTGCTTCTCAGGACCACGTGTGCCACCACCTGCCTGCTGCTTTGCCCCACTGCGGAGGTGCTCCCTGCCTGGCGGGACACACTGCAATAACCCCTGTGAGCCGACCCCGATGCTCCCCGGGGCTGGGGCCCCGTGCCCTCCCCGGGGCCGGCTGCGAGGGGGGCTGAGCCCTCCCGGCACGGGGTTGCAAGGACGGGGCCACTGTCTTGCCGCAAGCAAGCCGGGAGGGGAAAGCAGTGCCGGGTGCCATCCTCCCTTCCCAGGTTATTCGCCCCACGGCATCCCTCTTTTGCAGGCTGGGCTCCCCGGTCCATCACCGTGCAGCACTGTGGAGCGATGTCTCTCCACTGCGGAGCATCGGCCGTACCCCAGCCCTGGCAGCGGCTCAGGGATCACACCTGCACCACGAAGCCGGGCCAGCCCGCACCCCTGCAGCCCCCACCCGTGTCCGCCGGCAGGGAGGTGCTGCCACCCTCACGGGGCTGGACCCTTCACCCGGCGGCGTGGGGCTGGGTGGGGTGGAGGCAGGGACCGGGTAAGTCTCCTGGTATGCAGCATTTTGAAAGCCCGGTGCTTTTCCCCTGTGGGTTAATAAACACTCGACGTGGGTGGCTTGTGACTCACAAGCTCCGTTGCAGAGCACTACAGGTGCTGCTAGCATGGAGAAAGCCAGCAATTAAGCATTGGAAGAGGGAAAGAAAATCCTGAGCAATTAGAGGCTGCAACGATGAGCCGGCCAGGACCCCTTGGGAAGGGCACTGGGGGTTCCCCCTCGCTTCCTCCGTGAAACACTCGTGCGATGGCAAACAGCCACGGCATCGCACGCCCGCCCTGGGCCACCCCTCGTCACCCGTCAGATGATGCCACGGCATGTAAGCGGTGCAGAGGGCTGCCGGAGCATTGCAAAATGACTCCTCCGGGGCTTTTCATGGGGGAACGCAACCACTTCATCGCCACATCCAAACTACGCCTGGTGCAAACAGCTCTCCGCCGCAGGTGGGTTTGGTGGCTTTGCCCCGAGCTCTCGCTCCCAGGAGATCTCCCTGCAGCCAGACAGAGCGGGGCAGCCCCAGAGAGGGTCTGGGTGGCTTTGGGCATCACAGACACCCCGGGTCCAACCACTGGCACAGTAAAGCATCCCCTAATGAACACATG
The DNA here is from genome assembly GCF_964188355.1 of Buteo buteo. Classification (NCBI taxonomy): domain Eukaryota; kingdom Metazoa; phylum Chordata; class Aves; order Accipitriformes; family Accipitridae; genus Buteo; species Buteo buteo. The sequence goes on from NC_134183.1 coordinate 11,352,711, forward strand.
GTAGTTGTGGGAAAGGCTCAGAGACCACACGTGCACCACGTACGCTACCTCCAGGCCGCGCGAGAAGGGAAAATAACCCCTGGGTGCTGCTCAGTGACAAGGAGCCAAGTGCCCCTGCGCACCCGTGGGCACGTGCCCGCTCCCTGCCGTTCGCTGGGACGGGGCAGCCCCCCTGACAACAGGCCCCGGGTTCACACGACGCAGCATCTCCTCCCTGCGAGCCAGGGTTACGCTCTGCAGAGCAATTAGGAGGAGAAAAACAATTATGCGGTAGAAAAACATGTGAGGGAAACAGCAAAGCGTGTTTCTGGGGGGAGATGTTATCTGCGAAGCAAAATTGTACTCTCAGGAGCTTTGACAGGTTTTGAATGTTTTACTGTGGCACTACGTCACCAGGAGAAAACCCACACTGCCAGGCAAAGCCACATCCCTGCCATCAGAGATACCACTTCTCCCCACCTCCCGCTGTAAAACCAGAGCTGCCAAGCACGCTCACCCCCTGCACCATCCCCTGCTCACCCCCTGCACCATCTCCTGGGACAAAAAGAGGCTCAGCAATCACAGGTGCCTGGCGAGGAGAGAGGATTTAGAGAATCGCAGCAGGAACAAATGGCTGGAGAAGTCCCAGCACCTGCCAGTGTTATGGTCAAAATTCACAGGTCTGAAGCTGTTCACCTGGTCGGGGCCAGTCCCCTGCCCGCTAAAGCAAAGGCAAAGGAAGGACTTGGCTCAGCCATGTTAATTCCTCATCAGGGTCGTTTCCCTAATGAGTGCTTGCGAGTGCCAGAGATGCCCGACGAGCGCTCACGAGGCTCGGCAGGACCCAGCACCGAGCAGGGACCAGGGACAGCACAGGGAGCTCCCCGTGCCCCAGCATCCCCCAAAGCCGGGCTGCGAGCAGCACTGCCCAGGCTCCTGATCCACATGGCCTGAGATGTGGTCAGCCAGGACCGAGGTGCAAAATGAGATGCAAACAGCAGGAACAGCCCAGCTAGCAGGGGCCAGGGTGCTCGCTAACCACCCCCACCTTAAATCAAGGCTGGCAGTCCCCGGGGTCGGCTCCTGCCCTGCTGCAATCCATGGGTGCAATGCAGGAACCCAGCCCATGGCCCAGGTGGATGCTCACAGCCTGGCCGGCCGCGCACACCCAGCCCTTCCATCCAAAACCTCCACGCAGCAGCAGTGATAGCCGAGATGTCTTTGTGTAGACCAACAGCAAACAAACCCATTTCAAACAAGCCACCAACACCTCCAGGGCAGGAATACTCACCACCCATTTCTTTTTTTATTAAAGCAGCGCTGCATGAAGTTTCTGGGAACAGCCACGTGCATGTTATCCCTGCTAAGGATTTTGCTCTTGGCTGCAGGTAAATAACCTGTGCCCCGAGTTGGCTCAGCAGGAGAAGCACCCGCTTCAAAACCCAGGCCGCGCTGGCATTCATCAACAGCAGCGCTGCCCCAAGGAGGAACCGAGGAGTCTCTCCCCTCCCTTCCACCTCCCTTTCTCTGTGTTAACCTTTTTGGCTCCTTTATTAAAGCAACTGAACAGTTTAGACTTTTTTTTCTTCCCCCTTCTCCTGTGTGGTTCTTGGTGTAATCTGCCTTGAATACTTGATGTGGAATCCCCTGTGAGAGCGAGAAGTGTTTTTATGGGCGCTGGAGGAAAACTCTTGCAAAGAAGAAGTGGTAATGAGTACCCCTGAGTACCCTCTCGGTTTCACAACTGCCTATGTTTAAAAATGAGCAGAAATTGGGCAAGTGGTTCTCATCTGGGAGCAGAGCAGCCTCCCGCTCCCAGCAATGCTCTGCCTTCCAGTAGCTCGGTACAGTTGAGCAACACTTGTTTATTCCAATTGAAGCTGACACCAGCAGCAGTCCAGACCAACCAGATGAGCTCATGTGTGTCCTGTTTTATTTCCAACTCAGATTAACAGCATCTCTTTAATTTCTAATGGCCCATTCTGGGATTTGCAGACAGTGTTCAGACAACATTATGGGCTGCGTCTCTGCATGCCCCTCCGCTCACGTATCCCCTCTGTGACCAACATCATGATTTTGCACAATGCGAGAGCTCTCATCCCCATTACATGGGGTGAATTCGCAGGAAGGTTTTCATCACACGCAGACACATTTTTTTTATACCCAGGTCTCTGAATTTAACACAGCAGACATGATCCCTCTCCTTTTCAAAGGCAAAATATTCCCTTTCATTTCCAGACCCCTGTACATCATAACCCAGAGCAAACTCCGCGCAGAGCTGCACAGCGACGCTGTGGCTCAGCGTCAGAATAAATAGCTTTCAGAAGTCCTGGAGGTATCTCTGCTCATCTCAAAAGGAGTTTGCCCCCAAAGCACACACCTGCGGGGCGCCCGGCCAGGCTGGCAGCGGGACGGGGAGCTGCTCCGCACGCAGCCAGCCAAGAGCGGGGCTTTGGCAGGGCGGCTGGGGCGAAGGACGGCTTCGGGCAGGTGAAGCGCGGCGGGTGCCTGTGCCTCCCTGTGCCTGCAGCACCCCGCTGCACCCCGGCGGGACCTGCTGCCACGCAGCAGGCTTCGTGATAACAGGATCAAACAGAAAGCAGGCTCTCGCTCCTTCGCGAGCAGCAGGGTCCTGCTTTACTGGGAAGCCTGATGAAAACGGCTGAGCAGCGGGCGCTTTTCAAGGACCGTGGCTCATTCACAGGGACAATTGCAAACCAGCCACAAAGCGGGAGGAGAGGCAAAACCGTGGGACAAACGAGGCCTCGCTGGTGTCTCGCCAAAGCCTTCTCCTTACCCGTGCTGCCTGCAGGAAGAGCTGGAGCCAGGGCTCGGTGTTCGCAGGGACGAGGCTCTGCAGGCAGCCCCTGCACGCACGGCTGGCCAGCCAAGCCCAGCACCGAGCTCTGCAAGGACTAGGGGCCTGTTTCGGAGATAGAGGGTTTGATTCTTTTAGCGAGGCTTAACAAGTTGATTAGTGCAGCTTGGGCAGGGCTGGGGGGTCTCCCGCAGCTGCTCGGGCTTTGTGTCTGCATACCCAGGCACCTTCTCCTTCCTGGGCCTCTGGGGGGGCCATACACAACCCCTCACCCATGCAAGACCCACAGCCCCAACCCGATGGTGGGATTATCTGCTTGTTCCTGGACAAACCACGGCTGCTGCTGTGCAAAGCCTGTCTGCAGGTGACTGGCAGGCGGGAGGAAGCACCCGCAGACCCACAGGGCTCACGGAGGGTGCCCACAGCCTCCCAGCCCCTCTGCGAGGGCTGCCACAGCACTGCAGCTCCTGCAGGGATGCCGCAGGGTGCAGGGTCAGGATTCAGCCCAGGAGGCTGTAGCACCTGCACAGGCTTATGTGCAAGAGCTCCTAAGCCACATTCCGTGTTCAGCACAGAGGCAGCACTCTCTCTGCCAGCGGTCCCCCTGTTCGCCCCATGAACGGGACCGACCTGGGCAGCTGGAAGGAGCAACACCAAGGATTGCCCAGGCTTTCAGATGAACCAGCACGTTGTAGCAACATGGGAAATGGATTCGGTTTTCCCCTGGGCTTGCTCCCATCCCCACACTGCTGTGCTGCAGCAGGATCAGAGAACACTATTAAAATAGTGTCATGTTACCTATCAATAATAAATGACCAGAATAAATTCACTGCTCTCTGCTTAATAACCCTACCGGATTTCCATTTAAATATCTGCAAAGAAATGGGTCCTCGTTCAATGAGCCTTTCAGATGAATGCAAGTGCTGCATTTGCAGAGAGACAGCCCAGGGGAACCTAGCCCAACTTTTAATGGGAAAGTGCTTTTCTCCTGCCGCAGGACCAAGCTGCAGCACAGGGAGGAAGAGAAGCTTGGGACAGATGAAATAAATCCAGTATCAGTGGTGTGCTCCTGTTTAGATGCAGACTGAGCATCTCCATCCTCAACTCCCCATTAGGTATTTGCAGCTGATAACCGCTACCGCTGCTGATCCCTGGCTGCCTTGGCCAGCAGCATTATCAGGGTTTCATGCCCAGGGACAGGACCCAGGGCTATGGCCAACAGAAATGCAGCAGAACAAAAGTGAAGCTGGTCCTGAGATGCTCTCAGCTCCCAAGAGGCTGTAGCAGAGTCCCCAAACCCCTAGGCCAAAGGATGAAATTAAGCCGCCAAACCCCATTTGACCTGCCCAGTGCAACGAGCAGCGATGCTGGGAGACCATGGTCCATCCTGCCGCACACCAGCCCCCAGGCAACCTCGTTGATTCACAAACCACAGTGTCCTTGGGATGCTCTGCTCTTTCTTGGGCATGTTTTAGCTCAAATGGCTCTTGGCCTCTGTATTAAAGATGCCACAGGCCCAAGGTGGCTGTGTTTCAGGTGGTGGCTGTGTTTCAGGTGGTGGCTCCTGGAGGAGGATGGAGCGTGGTACCCCAGATGAAAGGTACGCCTCAGCTGCAGGAGCCGGCCTTACAGCCTAAGAAACACCACGTTTCCACCACCGCAAAGCGGGACAAAACAAGCGGGCCAGCACCAAACCACCCTACTGCAAGCAACAGCTGGTCTTCGCCCTCATCCAGGCTGTCAGAGCCTCCAATGGCACAACCCATCCTCACCCTGCTGTCCCCTGCACACGGGCTGCCGGGGCAGGGCAGCACAGTCCGGGTACCCCTGTGCGCATGGGAATGTGGCACGCAGGTCCCAGAGATGCACAGAAACACCTTTGCACCGGACCCACTGCCCTGAGCAGGCACGGGCTGGAGCATCCCATGGGACACGTGTAGGAGATGCAGCCCCTGGAGACCTCAGGAAGGGCTTCACTTTGGTCCTTCCTGCAGGGAAGGCACGTGCACAGGTCAGCAGAGTTTCTTTTGTTTCAGCATCCACATAAAGCGAATTCAAAAGGGAGAACAAAAGGCAGAGGGGATCTGGGGCTACGAAGAGCTCACCCAAGGAGCCGAGGAAACGGCGCTGGTGCTTTGAACCTCAGCATCACCCACACACCTACCCCAGTGCACGCCTGAACTGGCAGCTCAAAGGTGCAAGGGGTGCAGCACGTGAGCGTGCCAGGAGGCTCATTACCCCCTGCCTCCGCCTGCCAGCCCCGTCTGGCTTTGTGAACAGGAGAGGCTTCCCACAGGCATCCAGCAGCTGACCCAAACCCTGCAGGAAATGGAGCACATCAGGCTGAGATTAACCCCAAACAATCAAACGGGCTGGTTATTTGCAGCGCTTGCTTCTAGCTGATGGAAACTCAGATTCGGGAGCAACTTTCTCTCCTTGCTACATGCCCGAGCAATACAAGAGTATTACACTTTCCTCTAAGAGCCTTGTGGTAAGGCTGGAGGAGGAGCTTGACTCCCTGAGTGCTCCTCCTGGCATCCCATCTCCTGCCCTTCTGCAGCTCCCTGCTTTCCACTTGCTTTGCTCTCTTCCTCCCTTCCACGCAGCCTGGGCACCCGTGCAGGGAGCGCAGAGGGTCGATCGATGCTAAACAGGATGGCAGCTGCAACGTCTGGCTGCCTCACCAGCCCCCAGCAGCAGGGCAAGCCCCGCTCAGCCCATCCGTCTGGCGCTGGGGCACATGCAGACACGGAGAGCAGCAAACAGGCACGTCCCAGCTGCGAGGGGACTGAGCCCAGCGGGCCGGAGAGCTGAGCTCCCCGCTGCCCACCAAGCCTGAGCCTTGAGCTCACACCGGCTCGGAGCCAGGCGCCTGCCTTGCTGCACCATCCGTGCAGACGAGCATGTCAGCAGTGCTCTTGCGTGCGTTTTATTTTGCTTTTTAAACATGTCAAAGCAGACTGTTTCCCTCCCATTGCTCTCAGATGTGGTTGAATTGTTTTCGCCAAAACTTCCCAAATACAAAGTTTCAACCTAAAGCAGACATTGCCCACAGAAAGTTTTCCCCCCAAGCTAACTGCAAAGTTATAAGCAAATAAAACTGGATTTAATAATGGGAAATATTCATCATTCTTGTGCATACGCCTCTGAAGTAAAACCACCCTCGTAGAAGACATCCTTCTCGAGTAAAGCAGAGTTTGTGCTGGATGCTCACTGCATTTTGGACCAAAGCACAGGGAAGACTGGGTTTATTTTCCCTTCATGTGGGCACAATCTCATAGCGCTATTTGGATCGCCTTTCCTTATAGTCTTAAAAATTACCAAGAAGCTGCTTTGTTGCAGCCCTTTTTCAAGAGGTCCCCAAGCCAGCCTCCCCCCCAAGACAGCAAAGTCCTCAGGTCTACCAGCATTTAAAATCCCACCAGTCAGTTCACGGGCACAGAAGGATCCTATTCTATTTTTCAGTCAAAACCAGTAATGAGATGTATCAGGGCGCCTTAAAGCAGCTGCAGGAGGGCTGTGGGAGAGCAGCGCTCCAGGGCAGCACGGCTGCTGGGAGCCCTCACCATCACACACATGTGAGGGATGGTTTTGGAACCTGAGAACACACGTTGTGTCTACTCAGCAGCATCCTCCACTTGCTCTTATCACCCCTCCACGAGACAAGATGGTAGCGTGGAAATTATCAACAGCTGTACAGGCAGAGACCATCCTTGGCACATCCAATTTGCCATCTCCTCATCATTGCTTCCACAGCAAGCAAAGTTTTAATTTGATGTGGTCCTCAACACCTCAGAGCTCTTCGTTCTTCAAATCTAGAAACTAATTAAACCTGACCGAGGAAGGTTTTCAGATTCTGTGTCTTTTTTTTTAATTGGAAATCATGAGAGAAATACCATTGAGCGTAAAAATACAATACAGTCTCAACAGCAATGTAAACATTGCAAGGAAAGCTTCTCACGACATGGAGTCGTCAGACCTTTACTTAATGCTCATAATGAAATTGCTTTGAATTACACGGCCTCCTTAATGCAAAGCTCCCACGAGAGCAGGGCGCAGCGCCTGAGCCCCGGCGGGCAGGATCAGGCAGCAACATGTGTTTGGAACGGGAGACTCCGGGTTGGGGTTTTGGATCTGCAGTAATTTGTTATGGGACATTGCGCAAGCTACGTCGGGCGTGTTTTTCTTTTTCCAGAGGGGACATAAAGCAACCCCCGCTGCTGGTGCTCCGGGAAGGGCAGCCCGAGGTGTGTATAGCCCCGCAGAGCGGGCTGGGCTCGGCGAGGCGGAGGTGCTTTCCAGGCTGCATCAACGCCCGCCCGTCCCCGTGCCCCTCCATGCCACCCAGGCACAGAGGCTGGGGTTTATTTGGGGTTTCACAGCTGGAGGTTTTCACCAGTGCATGAGGCTTACTGAGGGGTTTTGAAAGAGGAAAAATAAGCAGGAAGAGATAAGTCCACTTCAATCAAGTGTAGTGCACAGACAGATCTCTCCCAGGACGTAAGAAGGGAGGAAAACCAACAATGCTCCAGGTTATTTTTCTCTCCCGGGGATCTGGAGCAACAGAGAGGACCACAGCAAGCCGAAACAGCATTGCACACACCAGGTTCATTCCAAATTTGGGACTGAAACAGCAGTTTGCCTCGTCCACGTACAACCTGTGCCTGTTTACCCTGCGCCCTTGGGCCGCGGAGCAGTGAGACCGAGGTGAGCGACTGCCTGATCTGCTGGAGGTGACACCAGGTGCAGGTCCTCGCCCCCCACACAGACCTAGTCGGGGAGGGGACATCGTGAGGTGCAAGGTTCAGCCACGCGGGCACAACCCCACCGACCGTCCCAAATAGCCAGCACTTGCCAAGAGCCCTTTGAAGACATCCAGGTAAGTAATATCCCTGGGCTCCTTTCAGCCCAAAACCAACGCCAGAGATGAGAAGACCTCAGCCTGACATGGGGACAATCTCACACGGTGTCATGCGAGAGGCCGCGCGTGCCCAGGACAGCACGCACACGCATGCCCAGAGCATGCACCCCAGCTATGGTGAGGAGGAGGAGCAGGTGTCTGGCTGAGAAAGGACAGAAAACACTGCAATTCTGGCTCTCAAACATAGTTTGTCTCATTCTTTCACAATCGCATCCGCCACGCGCTTGTACTCTGCCATTTCAGGGACAGGTGCCTGGGGGAAGGTCGTGCTCCATAACCTGACATCAAGGTACCTCCCAAGCCAGGGAATTTATTATTCTCGCTGATAAGCTATGATCCCTTAAAGACACTTCCCTGTATCCTTCCATCTTACACAGCTCTTCTCTGCCAGCCTGGGAGGTGCTTTTAGATGCTGCCTCTAGTTTAAATGGAGGATCACACAGAGCGGGTGAAAACACAGCTATTTGGAAGTGACAAATCTCCCTTTTCCCCAGGAGCATCTGCAAAGCACAAGCCTCCAAGCAAAGCTCCTCTTCCCAGGAAAGGAAGAGAAGGAAAAGAGCAATGCTTCAAAAATCAGAGCTTCCTTTACAGGGATTAAAAAGGAAAAAGATGCAAAACATCCCATAAATTCCCACCTCTCCAAGGCAGAGCCGCAGAGGCAAGAGCACGCAGTCGTCTGACAAGGGCAACACGGTACAGCACAGTCTTCCACGACTGTAATGCCTTCTCCCTGGAGATTTGAGATCAATTCATTTCCATACTGGAGACAGAGATCGTTTGTCAGCTTTAAGAGGGACAATGTCGTTCCCCTGCTGTCGAGCCACAGCAAAGGCGGACAGCTTCATTTGAAAAGCAAGCATCCCTTCGGGTTTGCTGTAAGTGCTCGCCACGTCCCCGCGCTCAGCCCTGCTGGCGGGCAGCGATGGAGGTGTTGAGCCCCGTGGGGGGCTTGGGGGGGACCAGCAGCTTCCCCCAGCGTGCTGCAAGGAAGGGCTGGGAGGTTGAAGGTAGACGAAAGGGCTGGAGGGAGGGGGATGAGCTGGCAGGGTAGGCTGGAGCACCTCCAGCATCCCTCCAGGTTACACTGCTCCCGCAGTTGTACTTAAGGGATAAGGCATGTGACGGCAAGGTCCTGTGGATGCTGGGGTCTCTGGTCCCTCGTTATGTCAAGGGTAATTGCAGGGATGGGTAACGCAGAGACAAGCAGTCCGCCTGGCACTGCCAGAAACTATCGCCATGTTTCTGATACTCGGGCTGGGGGGAGGCAGGAGGGAGGCTCACAGACTCACCTCTGCTCCTTGTTCATTTTGCTAAGTGACCCGCTGCAAAACAAGACCCAAGCCATGTAACCCAGAAGCCCATGGTAATGGGCTTCCCCATACCAAAGTTTCTCATCTGAAGGACCTGAAAGATCTGAAGGCGAATGCACACAAAGAAAGAATATATTTGTAAAAAACAAGAAACCAAGCCTGTGAATAATGTATCAATCAACAATCTCTGCTTTTGGACTCAACAAGTACTATTCAAAGCACTCAGAAAAAAGTGATTCATCTCTGATGTTATTGTTAAAATCCACACCAATTTGTTTTTAATGGATATCAAGTGCTCTGATGAAGAGCATCAGGAATAAAAGTCTTTAAAAAATTAATATTTCTTTCTAAAGAGTAAGCTGATTTATTACACTTTAATCTTTAAAAAAAAAAAACAAAAACAACAGAAAGCTTTCTGCATCTCTGCCAAAGCAGCTTCTGGAGCGGCGGTGGCTCGAAGCAGAGCCCCACCAGGCCAGGACGCTGGGCTCCACTGGCAGCACATCTGCTGCCAACGACAGAGCTCAATGGGGATGGAGTCAGCCACAGGGCCCTGGGGACTACGCAGGTACCTGTAGGGTGAAAGCACAGCGGAGGCAGTAGGCACGAAGAACTCAATTAACTGTCCATATGTACCCTAAGCATCCATTGCTGGTGTTTAATTTAATTGCAGAGAGAGCAATAAACCTTCCTGGCCACATAACACACGCATGCAGTTCTCATCATAGTCAGCCTCACCAGCCTGACGGCTGTCCATGTGAAAAACAAGAAGGAAACCCAGCAAAAACCCAGAGATGAGTATCAGGAATGTTGCTTACTGGGAGACACCTCTAAGGAGCTTGCACATGACTCGCTGACAGCTACCGCCGTGCCCTCCCAGCCCGGGGCAGCCTCCAGGTCCGAGCCTGTGCCTTGCAGGAGCTCCCCATTTCTGGGTACTCATCGGTGTAAGGAGCGAGAGAGAGAAAGATGCCAGTTTGTGGTTGCCACGAGCCCTCAGTAACACCCACCTGCTTTGCCGACTGCCAAGCTCCCTGCTGAGCACTGCAGACAGCTTCTTTGCACTGCTCACAACACCGACCCACAGCAGAAAGGGGCCCATGGGCGTTCAGATCCATGAAGTGCTACACATCAGCAAAGGAGTGGGAAATCACTACGTCGCTATCCAGGCATTAGGTCCACGTTGAAGACTGCTCATCAACATCAGAGAGAGTTTGTAATTAAAAGGCCAGATGATTTGGGAAGAACTGAGGTTAAGGTGATGCTAAGGTGACTTGCAGAAAGGATACCAATGCCTCTATTAAAGGCCTACAACATACCTAGAATGAACACATCCACCCCTGGAGAATGGGGCGGGATGCAGCGATACTCAGCACCGGGAACAGCTGGCATTGAACAGGATCCTCCACTGTTCAGAGCCCAGGAGCAGAAATGCCCTGCGAGTGAATCCCCAGGCATCAGGAGAACAGCAAAGAAAGGTCCCTGAGCACTAAAACAGAAGGTGCTGCCACTTGTTCCCCAACACCACGTACAGGACTAAAAGACAAGTTGAGATATTACTCACTCACTCATGAGCAAGACTGAGACAGCTGAAGTGCTTCCCAGGTCCTGCTCCACAACATTACCTGGGAAAGGAAGGCAGGGGAGAAGCCAGCACCCTTTGCCACGCTGTTTATCTCAGGCCACTAAACGGTAAACACAAAATGCCCACACCTGATGAACGTGCTCCAGCACTTGCCCCTCTTTGTGCATCCCTGCCAGATCCCCCACGGTGCATCCTGCAGCTCTGCAATGGGCAGATGGGGCCCGGCTGTGCTGCCCACACCGGTTCCCCTGCCCAAACCTCCACCAGCCCCAGCCGGCCCAGAGAGCAGCGAGGAGGGGGCTGGCAGAGGGGAAGAGCACTGCGTCACCCGTCCTGTTCCCCTGCAAAAACCCACGCGAAGCTTAACCAAGCGTCTCCTCGCTGTGTCTGCAGGGCAGGCGGTGATAAATGGCTTTGTGCCTGTGCCCGGGAGACCTTGTCTGGCCCAGCTCAGATCTGGGGGGTGCCAAGCAGCAAGGGCGCTTCTGCAAGCTCTGCAAGGCTGCTCGCGAGCACTGCTGCCCGGCTGATGTGGAGGGAGAGGAGGATTACTTCTGCAGGTGCACCTGGTGGAAGCGTGCTGCATGGTGCTGAGCACCAGCACAGCTCGGCACAGCTTGGCATGGCACAGCACAGCGTGGCCAAGAACACCCAGAGTCTGGGAGCCAGGCCCTTGACAACAAGGCATTGCAGAAAGTCCTTTATTAACCTTGTCCGTGATCCTCAAGGCATCTGACGGCAAAGCAGCTCGCGTGTGTGTGTGTGTGTGCACAAGGAGAGGATGTCAGGGCAGCAATCTCGACGGTTGCACTCTTTCCTCCTCCCTGGCTCCCCCTCCCCGCACAGGCAGCACCAAATGCTAATGCAGATGCCAAAACCGTGTAAAATGCACGCTGAATTCTGGGGAATTAGGAAATTTCCATTTCAATTCAAATACAAATTAAACTCAAAGTTGTCATCAAAGAAAAGAAGAAGATGAGGATCAAAGTGATGCAACACTCTGGGAAAGGAAAAGATTAAAGAAAGTAAATTGAACAAGATTTTAAAGAGATATTAAAAGGTGTTAATGCAAGCTAATGCAGCTAATGAAGAGAAAGGGAGGCTATTCAATTAACATTTGCAGCAAGGAGAGGAGAGCTTTCTACACCTCCGCTATAACATCAAAGGGTGGATGCTACCTCTTATTAAAAGGGAACATAGAATATTTAAAAGGCAGAATAGATTAAAATAGATTTCAGATAATTATGTCTACCTCCATAATGGCAACAGTTTATCATTATATTCCAAAAACAAATCTAATAATATGTGCCACATACTGTGGTTAGAAACATTCTTTGAAGTGTTTCAGAAAAGCAGCAATTAAACTAAAGTACAGACGGGTCTGTGGTTTCTCTGGGTAATGGGAAACTTGAAATGTCCAGCTGAAGCTGGGAACTTCACCCTTCGCCCAAGCAAATCCTCCCGGCCTCCCCCAGCCGAAATGGCAGGCCGCGGCTGGGCAAAGGGAGGGATACTCCACACGAGAGGCACGAGCTGCGATATTCCCCGCAGAGAGGAGACTCGGCGAGCCCCGCTGCGTTATTAATAAGAGATGACGGTCGCACGCTGGCAGCCAGAGCGAGCGCATGCTCGCAGGGACCTTCAAGTGAAATTAAGAGACGTGTGCTATAGCCAAAAGGACCAACTGCTCAGCTTGCACCTTTGATCAGCACACCCTGCCGTCCTCCCCGGGCCGAGCGCTCGCCCTGACACTGTCACAGCAACACCGCCTCTTTCCTCCAAGCTTCACCGAAAGGGGATGGGAAAGGCGGGGGGTGAAAACCCCAGCGAATGCAGACAGACAGACAAAGGAGCCTGACAACCCACAAGAGCAAAATGACAAGCCAAAAGCCTCCTTCTAATCGCCCCTCCAGGGTTTTGGTCCTGCTGGCAGCGAGGATGCACCGCACATGGGCACACCGCAGCGCCCGCCAGCCGGCTCTGCCGCGGAGCCCAGCGCTTTAACGCGGCAGGGTTTAACATGGGAGATGTTGTTTGTTTGGTTTTAAGCAATAATTAAAGATAATTTTAGTATTTGCAAACACCTCAAAACCAAACAATGAAGACCAAGTACAATACTATCTCCCTGGATCACGGTGGATGCTTATGCAGATTGATGTGTTTTTACCAGCAGGGATTGCTTGCGGAGCTCTGCGCTGCCACAGGGATTTTATTGTCAGAAAACAAAAACAGGAAAAGAAGTGGAAAACCTGTGTCTTGGGAAGAGCAGAGGGACACGATGCTCCCACTGTGCCAGGAAGCACCGAAGCACTCAGGGCCCAGCACAAGCACAGCCAGGGCAAGGCTGGAGAGCATGTGCAGGAAACAGTGTTTTTGTTAGCTTCAAACTGGAATCTCATTCAGAGTGTATTTCTGCGCAGAAGATGGGCCCTGAATGGCCTGAAGCGATGCCCACGCCAAAGTGCCGTGTCCCTGTGCCCTTTCTCAGGGCCAGATCCTTTCTTGCTTTTAAGACAGCTCTGCGTTCTCCCCCGGCAGCCCCTCGCTAATACAGACCAGCCCGTCCCTCCAGCAGGCTCTCACGGCAGAGATGCTGCCAAGGCAGAAGCAAACACCAAAGCTTTTTGAAAGTTATTTTCTTTCTAGTTAAGGGGGAGAAAACCAGACACTGCATTAACCCCTGGGCAAGATGTCTGAGAATGAGAATCGATGTATCTTTAATTTCCTCCTGAGAAGCTCAGCACCATCCCTGGCTCCTGGGGGCCGGCGGGCTGCCTGCTCACATATCCCTGGGTGCGGAAAAGCCAAAACCACCTGAACCAGCCAGGACTTGGGTGTTTCAGGAGACTTGGACAAAACTGTCAAATGCTGGAGCCATTACTCGGTATCTTCAGAGACTCAGGGCATTTTCTCAAATTTGGCCAGAAAGAAAAGCAGGCAGCAAGGAAGGGTCCTCTTTTGTTCTGTTTTCGGGGTGGGTTTTTTTGCTTCATTTGATACAGATAACAGAACAGCAGCATATGTCAACATGGAGGGAAGTACTGCGGGCAAATGCCACCCAGAGCTGGTGGTTTAAAGATGCTCTGGCCAGCTCAAATCTTGTTCTCACGCCTGATCTCTGGTAACATTGGGCAGCAGTTTGCCTGCTCATGCTGGGGGCACAGCCCCCCAGCAGCACTACAGCTGCAGGAGCACATCACCCACATGAAGGCATTAAACATAAGGGAGTGAGATCTGACACTGCAGCGATGAACCAGCTCGTGCTGGTGGACATCAGCACAGCTCGCATCTCATCCTCACCCTGCCCTGAGCCATACCCGGAGCCACCCGGCCCCAAGGCTGCCAGAGGCACTCACGGCTCTTGGTCCCACACCCTTCCTCAAGAGACTTTCTTCTCTCTTCTGTCCTTGAACATTTGCCATTTGTTGATCTTGCCACTGAGATGATCTACTTTGTCAAAATCTCTTCTAGCCCTCTTGGGTAATACTCCTGCCCTGCAATTTCTGTCTGACTTTGAGCTGCCTCCATCCAACAGGGAGGAAGAAGAGGTGGAGTTGTGGTCCAGACTCAGTGGGAGCTGGGGACCTGCTCCTCACAGCAGGGTCACCACGGACTAGGCACAGACCACCACACTCTCCCCACACTGGGCAGCGCTTTGGGCAGCTCCTGCATCTGCTCCTCCTCTCCCTCTCCTGCAAGGGGCAGGCCAGGGCCGTGGCTGAAGGGAAGGACCTTCCCCAGTCCTCCCAGCGCTGCCCATCCTCATGGCATTGCTCGGATCCCAAGTGGTAAGGAATTGCTCCCACCCGGCGCTGGGCTCCGCTGGTGGGAGGTGTCACTCCCCATCTCATCCCGCTCCCTTGCCCTTCCCAGGGCAGCCCAGGACCTGCTCCCGCACGTCGCAGCCACTCGGTCACGGACATGTCCCCGGAGCAAGACCAAATCTTGCCCTTGAGCCATAGGAGCGTGATGAGATTAGGAAACCTCACCACTAACTCGGGCTGGGTGACGTGGGTGGGAAATCCTCTCCAGTGCGTTTGATTTTTTTGTTCCTTTCTCCCTGGAAATCACCACGAAGTCCAGCTGAAGCCCTGTGGGAGGGGTGTCTTGCCACTGCACAAGTGGGTGCTTGTGCAGATGGGGCTCTCCAGCAAAGCAAACCTTTACTTTGCAGTAATTGAGCATTTCCTTGAAATGGAATTAGTGAAACCCACAGGTTTCAGGATGGACCGCTCAGCCTGATGAGTGGAAGAAAGGCAGGATCTCTCCATCTAAGCAAGGGCATATAAAACACTGAATTAGCAGAGCTCATTATTTCAAGTGCCAGAGGATTTCGCTGAGATGCAGCAGCTTAATAGCACGGCATTAGCCTGGTGACCCACTCACCTCTGCCAAAGGAGTGTTCAATCCACTCCTTCTCTCCTATTAGGAGCAGCCCAAGTGGGTCTGGTTAATGACACACCTGAGGATGCCCCTGCCCACCCCTCGCTAACCAGCAGATCATCTGCAGAGCCTGTTCAAACACACAGAGTGGAGAACCTTCTCACCCCTGTTTAGAGAAAAAAAACAGGTTTTGGGATTCTTTCACAGGCAAATGTCAGCTCTGATGAAACATTTAGATTTTCCCATGGGAGATGTCTAAACAAAACATTAACATTTTGACTTAAAATGTCATTTCACTCTGGTTCTTCAATTAAAAACAAAATGACATTTCAAGTCAAAACATCAGTTTGAAACTTTTTTTTTGTTTTACTTTAGAAACCAAAATTATATTTCAAATAAGAGAGACAAGATGAAAGGCTTGATCAGGAGCACTGCTTTCTCCTAGGTTACCTGAGCAAACTCCCCAGGAAACCCAAATTCTGTGGACAACCAGTTTTAAGAAAGGTTTTTTCAGTAAAAAATTTTCTGCCAGGAAGATGCTATTTCCCAAGCTAATTCACATCACCCCATGAAGGCAAAGGAAAGCTCACCAGGCCATCCAAGGGGGCCAGGATTGTCCCCGTGCGTGTCAGGCTAAGCTCCCCATCGCACTCAATGCAAGGGCTGTGCGGCTGGGAGCAAGGCATTGCGTGCCCACAGCACGCTCCACGCCGCAGTCCCCTGCGCTGCCCGCCCAGTGAGAGCCCCCACCTGCAGCAGCACTCGGCTGCGCTAATTTTCACCCTTGAGCCGCTGGAGACTGCGGGCAGCCTTGGCTCTTGGTCGAGGTGTTTGCTTGGCACCTAACACCGTGATCACGGTCAGATTTTTCCTCCAGTAGAAACAAAGTTGAACAAAAATTCCCTGAGCAATTTACTGGAGGAATTTAACATCCTTTCCTTGCCTGTTTTGTTCTATATATATAAAACATTATTTTATGCAGTACAAAAATACTTTGAAACCAATTTATCCTTAAGCGTTACAAGGCCTTTTTCTTCCAGCTGCAAAAACATCTGGGAGCAGGTTCAACTTTTCCCCCGAGAGAGCCGTGGCATTGCTACACGGTACCTCGTGGCAAATATATAAAGCAAGAGGAAGATTGCAGACTGCGTTACAGCGTCAGAGGGAGTATCCTCTGCTGTAATTTAAATACCGAATAAGCAGTTACCAGAACAAGTAACTATATGTTAGAACCTGGTGAAATGTTCACCATAAACTTAAAACCATACAAAATTCTCTTGGTTTTGGCCCTCCGTCCAGACTCCAATCTCAGGTTATATCTGTCGCAGGGTGTGCAGGGGCTGGTCTGTGAGTGAACTCAGCCTGTTGGTTTTATTGTCGGATGAAGATCGTGAGAAATTCCACTTTGCAGTGTTTTCACATGAAATTCAGTCACTGCAAGCAAGTTTGCTTGGGGCTTTGGGCCTGCCAGAAAGTGGCAGACCCACAGCTGTGATCCCGCTCCCAAGCAGCGGCACGGCCACCTCGCTGGCTGGGCTTTCCTCTGCTCAGCAAAAACTGGCACCAATGCACAGCTTAGGATGACTCTAGCAAATAAGGGATGGAAGGATGGACTTTGGGAGCACCTCTGGGTCTTGCTGGGCCGCTGTTTGGGCTTATCTAGAGGTTTAGGATGAAAGAACACATCGATGCATAAAGACATGAGGTTGTACCGCACAACCTGAAAATCCCCAGTGCTTCCAGAGAGGAGACCGCACACCCTCGAGTCACGGGAATGAGCCTGCTGGGCAGGGAGAACGCACGAGTACTGAACAGGCTGCTCTTATTATTGCCATTGCGATGCACGCGGGGCAGGGGAAGCTCACAGGGCTCCCGCCGCAGCCCTCCTGCGCACATCAAACCGACAGCAAAGGCAGGGCCAGGCAGGATCTGCAGAGATGCTCCGTAGGCAACGCCAAGGAGAAGACCACACACAGAATTTGCTGCTTTGAGCAGAGGCCCCCATCCCAACATACAGCGCAGGCAGTCCTGAGTGGAGGGTCTCAGCCAGGCTGAACATGCGTCAGGGCACGGGCTGGAGCCAGGGCTCCCCTCTGATCCCCACACAGCTGAGACGGGGTCAGTCTCTCTGGCCTTGATCACATATAATTATTTCTTGCAAAGCATGACCTTTTCAAGCAGGAGACTGAAGTCATCTCAGGCTGGTACGCCCAGCTTCTGGCTGCCCCAGGTGCATGTGGCAACCTGTGGTTAGTCAGAAGGTACCTACCACCTTCTGCTCTCCCAGAAGGTGACCCAGATGGCTTCTCTGGCCCTCATGGATCTTACTGGACTGAGGTCCCTGGATATGACAACTGAGGAACACCTCATCTGTGCATCCCGAGATAGAGGCAGACACAAGCTAGTCAACACACGGAAGACTCAGATGTGCTGGAAATAACAGGTAGTGGGCATCTTGGTGCCTAGGGACCCTGCTGGCAGAAACACACATGCCAACTAGACTTTACGGTCCTCCAGGGTTAGATCACACATGAACGAGGACTTACATTTCAGATCTGGATGCTCACAGGAATAGTAAGGCAGTATTTAGATGCCCAAGTCATTTTGAGATGGAATGTACGCGGCTCCAAACAAGATCAGAGCTCTACTGTGGATACACACAAACATGTTTTTGCTCCAAGGAGATTACTTATAAGCCAAGGCTGGCAAAAGAGTAGAAAAAGTGGCCTAGGGTTGTGGAGAAATTTGCTCGAGGCCACACCAAACCAGTGCCAGAGTGGAGAACAGCATCCAGGTCTCCAGCTCCCACCTCAGGCCCTCAACAACCGAACCACATCCAACGGCTTCCGAAGATGCAGCCAAACCAAACCACAGACTTGGGCAGCACTCGCGTCTCGGTTTGTCTGAAGCAAACAAAAAGACGGTGAAAGTAAAATCCACCCTTTCCCTTTGGTCCCTCCCAAACCTTTCTGCCGAGGAGGTACACCAGCAAGTCAAGCCCAGGGGAAGGGAGCACGGGCTCACGCTAGCAGCACTCTGCCATGCTCCAGTCGCTGCCTCCGACGATGCCTTTGGAGGCAGACGGCACCCCGCATCCTGCTTCCCCCTGAGACCTCCTGCGCTGATCCAACACAGCTACAGCCCACGTCCCACATCCCCAGCAACTGGCAGGGCAGATTGCCTGCTTGCAACGGCAGCTCTCGGAGCCTGGCGTTCGTGTCCCTCCAGACGAGGCTGACGAGGCAGCCGAAGGACAGCGCGGGCTGACGGCTTCACCCGGCATCTCCTCCACAGCTTGTCTCCACCACCACAGGCACTGGCAGCGAGGAGCTTTGCAGATTTCCTGCCATTACATGGTGTTCCTTCCCCGTGCAGCGAAGGAACTGTCACTTTGCTCTAATTAGCCAATTAGGTCCCTAATTAGCTGATGTAATTACTCCAAGGAAGTGATTTCATTTAAGAAAAACCTTACTCCCGAAAGCAGACGGAGCCAGCCTGTCACCAGCAGGAGCGGCCGGTGGCTCCTGGCAGCGGTGTGGGGACGGTGCCCAGGCTGCACCGGCTGCCTGCCGGGGCCGGCGGAAGCAGCTCGGCGCGCGGGGAACAAACAAAGCGTCATCCCTGCAGCCGGAGCAGAGTCAGCACCGGGCGCGCTTCGAACCCACAAAGATAGCTTCCCATCAACAATTTGTTCTTTAGAAAGAGATCAGATAATCTAATCAGCACGGCTCCATCTGTCGAAAGGACAAGGAGAAGAAAAAATAATACTGCTTATTTACATTTTTCCCCTTTCTTGATGTAACTTCTAGATCTAATCAGCACCAAGCTGTGCTTTAATTAGAAATATATAGCAGACGTGCATTTCCCTGCAGCTCATTTGTTTCTTCAGCACAAAAAACAGTCAGTCGAGCGGACAAGGTGGCACTCAGCTTCCTCATACCTGGCCTGAGATGGGTCCTCCTGCTCCCGACAGGAGCTGGGGCCACCCCAGGGACAGCTGAGTCCCCACAGGGCCCCTTCCTGTGCCTCTCAGGAGCAGGAAGACAGAGGCGAGATGCTGGAAGGGACTCGGTCAGTTGAATAACTACCAGGCTTGCACCATGCTGTTCAGGGGGAGCTCTGGATGAGATCGCGTTGCCATGACTTTGAAGCCTCAGATGAGCCCCGCGTTTTGACTTGGCGTCTGTGTACCCCATGGCAGGCAAAGGAGCCCGAGAGCAAAGCATCCTCCCCAGAACAAGAAAAGCTATTTCTGTGGGACGACAGGAATAGCTGTTCTCTGCCGAATGTGACTCGACAAGCACAGTATCTTCCCCAGCCCTCCAGCAGCTTTAGCTGTAAAAGTCTATGCAGATATTGTGACCTTTTAAGAAGGCACAGATCTGTGAGGTTTAAATAGCACGCCACAAAGACTCCGAGGCAGAGCCTCTGCCAGACAACTCATATACAAAGCACTCGCAGAAACAATTTCCAGGTCAGCAGAGATGAAGGAAGAAGACTGACCCTCCAACAGAGAGGCACAGGGAGCACGGATGAGCCAAGAGCCCCACAACCTCGGACAGATTGTACTGAAGGTGTTGCCGCCTGGAAGCAGAGTGACAAATAGCGTGAATCCAGGTTGTCAGTGTCACACAAATGGGCACAATCTAATTTGCTACCGACAGTTTTGAGCTGCAAATTAGCAGCCAAAAGCTGTTAAGTGCTTGAATTCATCCACAGTAATCAAAAGAGGGATCGGGGACAGGGACGAGACACCCAGTCTGCTCCCCAAAGCTTCATATTAAGGCAAACAATAATGCATGTATGCAAGTCAGGTCATTAGAGGACAGAGATGTTTGCACTCCTCCTTTCCCACAGCCCTGCTGGTGGCTAAGCTTGAAAAATCCCCAAGATGGGCAAATGCTAACATACTAAACTGCGGTTTATGTCACCTAGAGCATTTTGCAAAGTCTCAGTGATCTGCAAATAATTAAAGGAGAAAGCAATCAATCTTGTTGTTCAAAACAGTGATTAGCCTGGGAGAACCCAGCATTGTAATTCTGTAGGCACCCAGGGGAAAGATGCCGCATGCATAATGATAGCTGCTAGTCCTCACAAGTTCAAGGACCACGGGGTGTTCTCTGGTTGTGATGGGAATTTCCTATCCGTCTCTGAGGCTGTGTCATCCTGTGTTTCACAAGCACTTTGCCAAAGGAACAGAGAAACAGCTTTGCCGCTTGTCAGGCACAGCCCAGCCCCAGTTGCCATGAGTACAAGTGCACTTGTACATGGCTTTTTCCAAGGGCATGACCCAGCTGTGATGCAGAGACTGAGATGCAGGAGGTACAATAGCCAAAGCATTACCAGGCCTCCAGACAGGCAACTGCTAAAAGCTGTCCACGTGTGTAACGAGAGACAGCTCCGGGGAGAGGCCAGGAGAAGGCTTCACCTGGACAGGCGTGACTGGCAACAGAAGTCCTGCCCCATTTCAGAGGGGCGTGCAGAGGTGGAGTGCCTTTTTCACACAGGGGCTGAGATGAGCACCAGTCCCGTGGATCCTACCTGCCAGACTGCCCTCCCTCAGGGCTTGCAGGATATTCAGGGACCGAGGCAATTAAAGCTGTGTCCTGCCTTTGCCCCCCACGCATGACCAAGGTGAAGCCTGCAGAGGCGCACAAGCACAGTCGAGGGCAGAAACCAACCACCAAAACTCACTCTACCTCTTTGAGGGCCTGGTTAGCCAACCTTCATCCAGCCTCATCTGTCGTTCAGCACTTCACTGCATGGCCAAAAACCCAGCAGATCCATGCACAAATACAACTCTACTTCTCCCTGATTACTCTAGGCAAAGAGAAATAAAAAC
The DNA here is from genome assembly GCF_964188355.1 of Buteo buteo. Lineage (NCBI taxonomy): Eukaryota > Metazoa > Chordata > Aves > Accipitriformes > Accipitridae > Buteo > Buteo buteo. Next base: position 11,373,552 of record NC_134183.1, read on the forward strand.
CCCTCCGCAACCAGGAGAGACCAGCATACACACATATGTAGGTCTGTGTAGCACTTCCTACCCACCTTCTGTTGTGCATTTGGATGTCAGACTTTGCATCTGTGGCTAAAGCAACCCACAATGATTTAGAAGTGATTGCACAGCATTTTGTATGGGGTTAGGTGGAGATTTCTGTTTTGTGTATCATTATGGCAAGCAACAGCGGTTTCTCAGGCTCGGATCTAGCCTTACCACAAGGTGAAGAGGAAATTGCAATTATTTGTTGATGGTTTTTCAAAGCCCTCATCCAAGCACAATGCACACACAGCTCCCCTGAACCCATAACCAGACAGCCTATAGACTTTCCAAAAGCTGCCAACAGAAGCTCGTTGTCCCTACTCCACCACTACTCACTTCACCATGTACCTGCTTCTCTCCAGCACTAGGAAACACCCCTGCCAAGCCAATTCCCAGGGTGGCTGTGGGAAGATATGGCTTGGAAAAAAGTAGTATTTCAAAACCAAACATAAAAAAAAGGAAAAAAAGACAGAATACTTTTCCCTCAGCATCCCCACCTCCACAGCCCAGAGCCACTGTGACAGTCAGGAGGCACCAGCCTGGAGAAAGGAGGACTTCCCAGAGGGGATGAAGTTTTCTGTGCCCAGAACCAAACTCCACAGAAGTCATAAAGAATTTCTGTCAGCTTTTTTAGGGCAGAGACCAGGCTTTTCATCTGTCCCCAGCACACCAGTGTGCTGCCCCAGGAACAGAACAGTAGATGCTACAGGAATACGTGCATAATTGCATTGAACTTGGAACCAGGTCTCACACTTTCATGTCCCTGGAGGGACTTTCCTCACATACTACAGCATTTGCTGCTGCCAGGGTGTCCCTGTCAGGGCAGGAAATATGGATAAAGCAGGCAGCACAGGCAGAGATATCTCTGGCACAATAGAAAGAGTCTCCCCACGGATGGGTTCCTTCCTTCTGCTCCACAAGGGGACAATAAGCCAAAAGAGATCTTTACCCAGAAAAAAATTTTACTTCCTGAATGTCAAGACACAAGACCTGGATCAGATAAGGGTTTTGGTGTGCTGATGCTCAACACAGCCCACCTGGCCTCTAGAAGGACCAGCCAGCCCTGAAGGTAACACAGACAGAAGACTGCCAAAACCGACCATTTAATGCAGGCAACCCAAGAACACGTGAGTTTTCACTGGAGCGCAGTGCTTGTGGCTGAAACCCAGCAGCCCACCACATGCACAGGGCTGTTAACACAGACGCATACAGCATCAGACCCAGCAAGCAATGCAGGAAAACAGCTCTCAGGCAGCAGAGGTCCCAATGAGCAGAGACTATGAGTCAGCTCAAGCTCCACCACCAAGCTGTGGCCCAACCTCAGAGCTACTCGGCACTCTTTGCCCCGACAGTCCCTGGATCAGTCCAGAAGTTTGGCTGCAGAGGTAGGGTGCAGGCGCTGGTTATCACACAGCTGCCTTCAGGGAGCTTTGCTAACCTCTCACCAAAGCCAGACCCTGCTGCACAGGGACTTTGCAAACACTCCCAGCCAGGGCAGGCACCCGCTGCCCTGCATGAAATGCAAAGAGGGATTTGCATATGTGGCTGAAACTTGTGGGAGCAGCGCTGGTATTTCGCACGAGGCGATGAGAGGGGCCGTCCAAGCAAGAAGGGCTCAGTTACAATTAGGAAGACAATTTTCTGTAATGTTTTTATTGGGAGGGTTTCACATGCCAATGGTCTCCAGGGGCAGAATTCATGCCTGTGAGGTTTTGCTTCTCAGCCCATCCCTTTATGTGATACTTAGCTTAAGCTGTATCTGAAAGAATCAGTCTCTCTTATTATCAAAGCCACAAGCCATCTGGTTCCACTTTCCTAGGGAAAGGGAATGAGTGGAAATCTGGTTTCACTTGGGTTTTCCTTCCCTGGGTTATGGTTTGCTCTATGTTTAATGTTGTTACTGCAATATGATATTTGGGCAGTGGGTGGCCTGTTTCCCCCATTTGAAACTAATTTACAGCTTTGTCTGGCAAAATTGTTGCTTCCAATCAATTAGCACTGACACAGAAATTAAAGCATCCTGGGGTCTCGACACATAAGGAAGCAGGTCCTCATTTGTTGGAAGAAATTCTCTGTTCAGTGGGGAATCTGGTGGCTCACCCTTCCTCTATGCCAGGCTGGATTTTTATTTTTAAAGATCCAGACTGCATTTTTAAAAGAGATTTAATAGGCAAGATTGGGATCCATCATGGATGCTATTTTTGTTTTACAGCCATGACCTTGTTAAGGAGATGGACAAACAAGCCAAAAATGGAGTATTAATAAATAAAGCCTGAATCCGTCAAAACATCCACTGCCACCTCAGTCATTTCTTCTCTGAAAACACACTGAAGAGTTGTCCAGCACCTTCCTCTCCACCATTTCCTACCAGTCTGCTCAAAGGACCAGCTCCCTTCTCATCAGATGCCACACACCCAATGCATATTTCAGTTTCTTTCCCAGAGCTTTGGCTTGGTGCTACCTGCAGATGGAACAAAGGGATTCACCATCCACCACTCCCCTGGGACAGCTATCTTCCTTCCAGAGCACTGGATATCAAACAACAAGCTTCAATCCAAAGCAGGACTCCAAATCTCTGTGCAGGGTCTCAGCTCTAGACCCAGGAGCTGAGCACAGAGACTGAGCACCCAGGCCAGTGCTGAGCACCTGCAAACCTGGGCAATTCATCAGTTGGCTCTTTACTCCCTGCACAGGGGCATACAGCTGAGGTCCTGAGTTACACACATTACAGGACGAGGCTGAGATTAGGCTTCGTGACCCTAGGCAGGCTTGCTTTCTCACATCACTTCTACTAGTGCTATGACGCTCCTTACTTTGCTTCCTTTCCTGCACATGTTCGGATGGCTCCTTGAACAATCCCATCCCAAGTCGAGGCAGGGCATCATGGACTATCCATCTGGTAACTGTATTTAGAGCCACATCAGGAGCTCATGTCCTGGTCAGGCACATCTCTGGTCAAGGCTGAAGCTATCCAAGCAAAGGAAAGCCATCCAGGTCTCTTGCAGAGCCACGCTCAGCCCAGCCTGTGCTGCTGGGACAAGGACAGCATGGCAGCAGCCTCCATGCAGAGGAGCAGCGCAACACCCAGGAATGCAGGGAGCTCTGAGAAACCAGCATCACCCTGCCTTCACCATGAAACAGCCAGGACCTGCTATGGACCATGTGGCCAGGGCTGCCTTTCTGCTGCAGCTGGGAAAGGGCACATACCACCGTTTGCTACAGCCCCTTCTGGTGGCAATGTGCACTGTCAGGGCGTTGGGTGGAGGCAAACTTGGCCACAAGTGCTTTGCTGAACACCAGCCTGGACTTGAGCCCTTTGCTCTTCTGAACCCTCAGCCTTCCCTGCGTGCAGACTAGCACATAGGCCTGTGCACTGCTGCTTCGAGATGTTGCCATAATGGCACTAGCACTGCACAGACACCTCCTGCAATAGCTCAGCAGCAGCATCTCTTTCCCCAGACCCAGCAGCTGCTAAGAACTGGAGTTCCTAAACTTTCCTTGAGCATTTGGACCCTCAGCAGTGCTGCAGGAGCATGGATGGTTTAGAACAAGCAAGCAAGCAAACAAACAAAATCTAACCTCTCTCCCAACAGGAAGAAAAATATTTTTCAGATTATTTAAGTTTTTACAGCTGGTGAGAGACAGCAACAGGGAAGGCTGGAGGGCAGTCCTGGCCAACAAATACTAGCCAGACTAAGAGCATGGGAGAATACTGAACCAGATAGAAAGAAAGGAGATGAAGCGGAGATAAACACGAGATAGCTGACAGTCTGGTGCCCATGGAGAAGGGCACCAGGGCCTCGTAGCTGAAGATGCACCAGCTATAGCTGGGAAAATTCCCTGGCTTTGAAGACCAGGTCTTCCTGGAGACAAACAGCTCTAATCCACACTCCTGAGTAATTCTCTCTTTGGCAACACATCATACCAGCATTGATTCAAACCTCAGGGCAGCTGTACTGGCTTTAATCTAGGTTTTATTTTTGTAAACTACAGTTTCAAGGAGAATGCTTGCAAAGTGGATCTGGGGATGGGTGGCAGGGAGCAGAGCCAGAATCACTAATGTCTGCAGTGGAAACACTTGAGCTTCTTCAAGTACAGGGACCAAATGTGAAAAGCTTTGATCCTAAAAAGCTAACAGCACTGTCAGAGAGAAAAGGGGTCAACCTCTTCCACTTTTGCTAGGGCAGCTCCCTCTGCTGTCTTTGCTCACCAGCTGTTACCCAAAGATGCAGGTCAGTTCCAGATGGGCTCACAGCAGTATTTCATCAACATGTGGTCATTAGTCTCCTCTGTAAAGTTATCACCTATGAAGAAACTAGTCTCCACAGAAACCAAACTTGAAAAGGAAGATGCCATCCCTGCTACCCCATTCGGCAGCCAGCTGGATTGGCCACAGAAAATAAATTACGTCCACAGGCTATCGCAAAGCCAGATAAGAGTCAGTCCCTGTCTCTAACTAACATCCCTTTCACACATGGCCAGCTCAGTAAGGATTCAGCAGAGGAATCAGCATGGTGGACACACGTGGCATGGCAGGAACACTGCCAACAAGCATGTTTGACTAAGAAAGCCAAGTCCACAGATGCTGGTTGGGTACTACGCACAACCAGTTCACCATGCAGCAGCCATTTGGACCCAGCTTCCTCCAAGGATGCTGCCCCTGGACATCAGTAGGAAGAGACCGTGGTCTTGGGGGACACGGCAGGAGGCTACACCTCTTTCAGAAGAGAAGGATGCATCCCAACTCTGTACAAACAGTGCTTCCCTAAGAGATTGTGCTCAGCTGAGCAGGTCCACTAGTTCCAGTATGAACACAGCTCTTATGCCAGACTTGTGCTGGCAGCAGACATCCCCTGCAGCCAGAGAGCCCAGAGATTTCTTTTATTAGAACCTGTAGTTGACCCCCAATTCTTACCACTACAAGTGCTTTTATCAGGAAAACAAACAGTCAATCTGACATCTTCGGAAATTAAGAGATCAAGTATTTCAACCTTGTGATAGCTATGAACCATGGCAGATATACTGCTGCTTTCCAGACATCCTTGTTTTATCAATGAAAGATTAATTCAATAGCCTGCCTGACTATCCTTAGGTTTTTTTAAACTGTGTTAAATGCTCTCAGATTGAGAGATTAATGAAAATGTCTTCAAGGGTATTCAGAACCAGGGGAGATGCTCATGGAACAGCCAAAACACCAGATAGGATGGATAAGCAAGCTGGTGTGCAACCTCTGGCACATGAGGCCAATAGTGGATGTGCACCTCCTTTAGATATTCTTCTTTACAGGGCATTAAAGAGCAAACCTTGCTGCTTTCTTTGCATCCATCATCTTTCACTGCACAGACAGGGTCCAGGACCAGCCTTAACTAGTGCTAGAGCAGACACAATGCAGAAGAATGATGAAGCTATAAAGAATTTTTTATAAAAAGTGGGGGACCTTTTCCACATCTTAGTGTTGTTTTTAATGCTTCTCCTGCTTCAAGGTAATATTCTCAAGAACCTAAAGCAGTAGGTTTTGTAACAGCTTTCCCTGAACTTTGGAACACTCTTGGTACAGATTTCTTCTCAATTTCCACTTACTTCTCGGTATTACCTTCGTATTACCTCTGTGCCACTGAGCACAGTATTCCCCCAAAAGCAGCATTTGGGCAGAAAGCCATGCAGTAGCAACCAGCTTGCTCTTGTCCATGTCTCTGGCACCATCTGCAGGTTGCAGTGCCATCCGCAGCCCAGGGCTCTTGCACCTCCCCTCCCCAAAAGGGGCAAGCAAAGGGTGCATGGGAAGCAGAAGGATCTTCAAAATCGTGTGTTTAACCACAGAAGAATAGTACATGTCTGACAACTCAAAGTCCAGCCAGCACAGAGGAATGCTGCAATATGCAATGTAATAGTCTCTCCTATTAACATGAGAATCACTCCATTGAGTTCATTCAGGGAAGCAAAAGAAAACTAATAAGAGTATATATGAAAAGGGCAGCATGGTGCTTAGAGATGTCAGCAGAGAGCTCGCTCTCAGCATTAGCCAGTCCCAATTTCTACTACACTCAGTGTTTCACAAATCTCTAGTGTGTTTATCCTCCCAAGCCCCTGGAGAGACACAGCAGTGCTTTTATCATCAGCACACAGACAGAAAGCCGAAGCCAGGAGAGATTTGGGGACCAAACCAAAACCTGCCTGCAGTGAGGCCAAAAAGACAAGCACGTCTCCCAGCTTCTCAGCTTACCATGCAGAAGCTGTTTGTGATAGCAGAACCAGGACTGCCTGTGCAGATTTTGCAGCACAGGGTAAATAAACGTTTTCAAAGCTTGTGAGCTTTTGATGACTCCTAAGAGGAGCCTTACAGGACTGTAGATCTGATCCCACATGCTCTTCAGGACATGCCCAGCTCTCACTAGGGCTCAGCAGAAGTGCTCACAGGCCAAAGCAAGCCCACGACAGTATTTATATGTCAGGGCTGAGAGATGCCCCACGAGGTTCAGTCAGCACCGGGAGGAAAGAATGTACCAATTTATAAAGTCTGAATTCTCTAAATCAAGTCCAGTATGCTTTCCCTGTCCCCCTCCCCAATACCACACTCTATTCTCATGTCCAAACTGCAAGTGAACAGGCCAAGTATTTATACATGGCAGGAAGAAAACATTTTGGGAGTGCATGCCCACTATAACCCTCCCTTTGATCTGTCCACCAGCTGCACACCCCGCAGCCAAGCCTCCGGGCAACACATGGACTCAAGCACATCACCCACAGTCCAGGGGTCCCCAGGCCCACTCCATGCTCCCCTGACAGCTTTACCTGCTCCATGGCAGATGGAGGGTTCAGCCTCTTCCATGAAGACGGGATGAACTTTCCAACACTGGCTAGAAGCATGCGTCGCTCCCTCCACAAGCTGCCGTTTCACTCACACCATCGCCTGTCACAGTCCCTGCTGACAAGCCACTTACCAGCAGTTATCAGGTTGTGGCTGGAGCTAAGGGAGTTTATTTCTCATTCGTTGGAGAATGAAACAGCTGTGATAGTTACGGGGAAGGAACTGTGGTGGAAAGCAACCACTGGCACAGGGATGAAGAATTCAGGAGGTCGGAAGTGCTAGAAACCCTGGTTTGCTCAGGAGATCAGTGCAGCAAGGCTGGTCTGATCCAGGGCACCTGGCTCCTTGCCCACCTTGCACAAGCAGGAAAACAGCCTAAGGATTTCCACCTCCCATGGGAAGCCCAGCTCCCTAGGCACTGAGCCAAACCCATTGTGGAAAGCAGATTTTTTACAGCGACTTGAATAGGCATCAGTTCAAGCTCCCATACCATGCACTTGGGTGGGAGTGGGCAAGGGGAATTCTTCTCACTCTTTGGCACAGCTGAGGCTGGCTTATCTAACAGCTCGATGTCAGTTAACCAGCACCTCCCATAAGGCAAAAACAAACAAGCAGACATGCTTCTGAAGAGCTTTTGGCTCTGATTTTATCATGGAATGTGCTGAAGGTTTAACATTTCGAGTTCTGCTTTTCTGAACACCTGTAAGTGTTTCCTCAGGTACATACTCAGCATAGCTTAGTACTGATGAAATTCCATATCTGAGACCTGCACCAAGCCATCCTGCTCGGCCATCCTGGGTCTCCACCACACATATTGGCTTTAGCAGCATTTAAGTTATTATTCTGGTGCTGGATACCAGCCTTAGAAGAGGCAGAGCCCAAGCATGGAAATGGAAAAAGCCTTCATTCCACAGACTTTATCACCTAAGAGATTTCAAACATAACATTCCCAGCACAATGAGAAATGCCACAGGACTGGCATATTTCCTTCCTGAAGATTTTGCAAAATATACTTTTTTTCTGCAGCAAAATCAAAGCCAGACTCAGCATCAAATGATTAAAGGTTAACTAAGACTTCAAACAAGTATCATACGATGGGTCATTCTCCTAAGAATTATGGAACATAAACTAGGCTTTGGTTTTATTATCTGCATTTAATTATGGCCATGTCTGAAGGCGATGAGCAGAAAAATACAAGCTTTGTTACAGATGTGCAATTCGCTCTGGAAATTCTTCGGAAAGAAAAATATTGCTGCACCTGTTAGGTGCAAAATGCTAATGATTTCTCAGCACTACAGGGAAAGTATCCTGAGTTTAGGGCAAAATGAAATTGGAATCATTTTAAAATAAGCAGAAGATTCCACTTAAATACACTACTTTTTTATTCTATAGGAAACAAGGTCCACTGGCTTAGGATGTGAGAATACAAACATAAAACAGGTTAGAAGGAAACTTCATAAAGCATGCTGCACTGCAGCTAGGTTTCTCCTCAAGAAACATGGCCTCTAGAAAACACGAGCAACTAACACAGCAAAGAGGAAAGCAACACACCCCGCACTGGAAACCAGCATCTGCTTCCAGGCACATCCTTTTCACACTTCTCTCCATCCCTCACTGAAGCCTAATCACAGCAGCCTTTTAATTAAAAGAGGTGGCTCAATGCACCTTTTTCCTATTGATCTGGAGTCAACAAGAAACCATAAACCAAGAAATTAAAATAATAATTTATAGCCTTTGGCCTGGCTGCCTGCTAGCTCTGTTTGCCATATTGTACACAATAGTTTCCTGCCTCTGCCAGTATATAAACTTGATACAACTGCTCCAAAAAGAAAAAAAAAACCCAACCCCCAAAAAAAAAAACCACCAAACCCCCCACACACAACCCTATAAGGCTTCCTCTAAAAAACTAGCTCTGAGGATGGTTTTCAGCTCACCCTTTGTCTGATCTGGGGCCAATCCTTGGTTCCAATCATAACAGAAAACAGAAAAGATGAAAGGCCAAACTGTTTCTTTCCAGCTTGAGCCAGGTGTACAGCTGGCACCAGCAGCCTTCGATGGTAACATGTTCCAGTGAGGACATGTTAAAGCAATAAAAAGAAAATGAGTAACATGTGGCTAAAAACGTCTATTCATTTCACTTATTTTCTATAAATGAATTTTCCCAGGGCAGTGTTTTGGGGTTTCTTTTTAACAGTGTTCAGTTCCATAGGCATTACAGGGTTTCCAAGACAGTGTGATCCCTCTGAGAGGTTTGAAATGCCAGCAAGCATGTCTCTTATAAACTAATAGCCTATTATTTACAATTGTGAGTGGCTCAAATAGCCGATTTAAAACCTTCAAATGACAAAAATTCCTCTGAGGCAAGATGCCAAAGTTGAGCAAACAATTTGTACGGTATGTTAAGTGTAGGGGGAAGCCATAGAGCTTGTAATGAAGCCATGTCTTGTGTTTCCAATCAGAGGCAGGCAGGACTAAATGCATTATGGCAAGCTACTGAGTAGAACAACAAACCCGGGGGGGGGGGGGGGGGGGGGAGAAGGGGGAAGCAAGGTTGGATTAAGATATTTTCTGTGGCTTGTTGAACAACATGACGTAGTTATTCCTTGGTATGGAGAGGATAGGTGCTTGCAAAGAGCACAGAGCCATCTGCTGCTCATCAGATTCCAAAGCAGATTACAGAATCCAGGTGTTTTGATTATTTAAATTATATTTTTTTAAAATCACTTTTATTTCTGTTGCTCTAGCCTATACAGCAACGCCCACAAGGACAGCATGAGAAGATGTATTGAGGTCATCCCCCAGGTGACACTTGAGAGCAAGTTTCAAAGAACAGTTGATGTGATAGACATAAATGTTAAAGTGGAATAGAATCACACAGAGAGCTTTCCCCCCTAGCAGATTGTGCGAGGCTGCCCCAAGAGGGCTGGTTTTAGGTGTGCTGCTCCTACAGACAAAGGACAGTGGTGAGCCTCAGCTGTACTTCCAGAAGGCACCTGATGCCATACTCCAGAGAACTACCTACTTTCGATGTTGCCTTTTCCATCAAGAATCCATAAAAGAAGAGAGAGCAGGGAGCAGGCATTAAAGTGGCTGTATCATACTGCTCCTGGCACACACTGGAATCCTTCAGAGATCAGTCTGGGGGATCAACAGGATTTAAGACAGAGCAGGTTGTTGAGAGCATACTCAAGACACTGAGGAGATGAAGTTTTGTCACAGCCAGTGCCCAGGGAGAACAAAGTTTCACAAGTCCAGAAGAGCCTCACCACCCAAAAAGCACTGGACTGCTATTCAGAAGCACAGAGATATAGAGGCAGTAAGCACTGAGAATGCAGAACAGCATCTATGCTGAAGGACAACATTGGTATGAGACCAAAACAGGTACAAAGCTGGCCATGAAACAGTTCAGGCCAGAAGCGATGAGCCACACAAGCAGCAAGGCTCTTCCTGAGACTGGTTGACAAAGGCATCCAACCTGCTCCTGCTGCAAGGGAGATCATCCCATTGCCAGGCATGCCAAAATCCACACCCCAGCAGGAGCCTGCACAAACTACTTGCAGTGGCAAAGGTGCTAGAAACTGCTCTTGCAAAGTGCCTCTCTCATAAGCTCTACCCACACAGACAGTTACCCATGTGAAACATTCACGTGAAAACTGCACATGGAACAGGGTCAGGGAGGCTTAATCAGAGCTTTAAGGAGTTTATTGAACAGAATTGGAGCCTTCAGCCTTAAGATCCTCCCAGCAGTATTTCCAGGGTTTGTGGGAGTCCAAATCCCAGTCTTGGGGAACATGTCAGAGCATGCACAATTCAGCTGTTGGGTACATGCCAGATGTTAAAAACCATGAGTAATCCCAAAGCATAAGGTTTCTCGTAGGCCTGAGCAGCTCTGCTTCTGCCAAGTCAGTGACGACTACCCCCTCTTTCTCAATGAAATCCAATCATATCAGGATAGGGCAAGCTACCTTTATATTAGCATTAATTGCAAAATCCTTCCCTAAGCATAAGTACTCAGAAGTCCTTCTTTCCCTAAATTGCTTATTTATGGAAATTCTCATTTTGAGGTAAGTTTTAGAATTACTTATTTCTTTTGAAAGAATGCATCTCCCACTTACTTTCCACCTTTCTCTTCATGCCATGCAACATTTCCATAGCAAACATGGGAAGCTTTGAAGAAATGCCCACACAAGTGCTCAGAGAAGAAATGTCTCCTCATAATATCTTTTGACCAGCTGTACAGAATATGCCATATAGCAAGCATTTTTCTTCCTACATAAATGCTTCTGCCTAAGAGCATTCAGCTCCTATTCATCCATCCTGGATACCGGTAAGAGTCAGGACACCTGCCACCTTGTTATTTGTCCAATATTCATATCAGGCAATGCTTATAGCACTTCAAACCACCTGGCTTTTTTCAGAAGCTTCTAAGCTAGGAAACCGCCTGCACAGCCAGGCCTTCACTAGTCTGAGCTTCCCATGACCTGAAGTTAATGAACATAAGCTTTTTTCCCTTTCCTCTTTCATAAACAGTATTAACATACAATTTTCAGGTTTGTTTTGATGGCCCAATAGTTTGGGGTATCTTATTAGATTATGGACTCAGTGGCAGCACAGAGTAGCAGTCCAGACCACAGAAATCTGACAGTTTGAGCATTAACCTGTTCCAGAAGAGCATGGATGAGTCACAGTTCTGCAGACAAGCTGCAGCTGGGCCAGATCCAGGCTTGCATAGGGAACAACACAGGGCAGGGTGCTGTGCAGTTCAATACCCATCAGTTCCCTGGTATTGAGCCTCAGGGCATTCCACATTCAGCCACAAGACTACATATCAAACATTGGCCCACCTAAGAATTTAAACCTCTGTCTTACTGTCCAGCTCTGGACTATTTGTGGTGTTCATTTCCTCTTCTCCTATCCCTCCTGGAGCACATTCCCAGGCTTTCAGGACAGTTAGACAGTCACATATATACTTTGTCCTGATGAGGCAACCCAGCTGACACATGTAACATATTCCTTCTTGTAGCCCAAGGAAAAGTCCATCTGCAGCATTTTTAACCTCTCCTGGGCATCTCTGTTTCAACAGAAACACAAGAGCATCTCATGCCTGAGATGGGAATATACCAGATAAGCACATTCCTGGGTGTTTGGTATCAAGGTAGAGCCAGAATCCTCTCGCCAGTGTTCCCTCTCCCATAACACTTGTTATACAGCTTATATGACTTGCTGTATCAGTGCAGAGTCAACACTGTCAATTAGGAAAGTAAGCTGGCACAGAAAACCTCAGAGCCACAGGGCAGAACATCGTCTTTGCCAGAGCCTACAGGCACAAAAGCTCTGTAAGTACACTGCAATTACATGCATTTGAAACTAACAGCGGAAAGTATGCATCTGTCAGAGACAAATCTGATAGGAACCTCGACTGACAAGCAAGATGCCTTCTCCCCCCCCAACAGTCCAGCAGTCACTTGGGGAAATAGCAGTTTTGCTACTCAGGGTCTATAGCCCCTTCTAGTTCTTCATCTTGCCTAGAAAACCGTACAGCCTTCCTCCTCTCTCTCCCCAGCCTCCTCCTGGTCCCAGAAAGGATGCTGAGAAGCTAGCTCTCCGTTAGCATAAGAAACTGTCATCTGAATAACCATGTGGCCAAACCCAGACCTACACAGAGAAAATGTCATCTCCAAATCTCACCCAGCTTCAGGAAAAGAATAGGAATAAAACCAGCTTGCAACACAACAGCTAGAGATGCACTACACTGGAGACCCTTTTAAGTGTTTTAATCGCTTTTCAGCTCTGAGGTGTCCGATACAGGATGAAAACATACCATAAGCATGTAGCCCAGAAGTGCTGATCCAGTATAAACTCCCCGAGCCAGTTCACACACATTCCAGCAGTGTTGGCACATCAACTTTGTCCTGGCAGGCTCTGTGCCAGATCAGGTAACCTCTGTCCTCAGCCTAGGTTTATCCGATTGCAGAGAAGAGGTTATGCCAGAGCAGGTACCATCTGTTATCCCACAGCTGGCACAAAACCCACAAAGCCAGCATGAGCTCTGGACTGCCTGTTCTAGCTAGTCTGACAAATACAATGACAGGATCATGCTTGAGGTAGACAAATTTGTACTGCCAGGTGATCTGATGGTACACAGGAGCATTATTAATGATCACTAACCCAGTCAGAAACACTTGGAACACAGCCCATAGCGCAAAGCTATTGATATGAATTCTGCCTAATCCCAAGAGACATCAAAAACAAGCATGTACATCACTGAATGGTGGACCTCTCTGCTACAGAGCAAGAAGGCTAAGAGCATGGTGAGATTTAAAAGGTAGGAAGACAAAGAAGAGTAGATCAGGTTGCCCTGACCAGAATGATGCCTCTACCATGGGCTTCCCTTCCTTCCAGGCTAGCAAAGGACAACTGCCAAAAGTGGCTCTGAAGAGACTTTTCCTTGCTTGCTCTTGGCCAAGCGCATAACCACGCACCCCACGCCAGCTGGCACTAGCTACCACCAGAACTCAGGTTCTGGGGTACAGCAAAGCCTTTTGCAAGGAGTCATTGCAATGTCCTTACCATTGTAGATGTCTGAGCAGGCTGGCATAGATTAAAAGTAGACCTCTCCTAAGCAGACACCCACATCACTGGGGTGGGGTTTTTTTGTTTAGTTGTTCCTTTCATTTGGTTTTGGGGTTTTTTTTCTTAAGGTCAACTCAATTAGAATGAATAAAAATACCCTTAAAAAACCCAGCAGATAGTGTTTTCAAAGGCACAAGAGCACTTTAGAAGCAGATTGGTTTATTTGTTCCATGTAATTTACTTTAAAATGTGTCCCTGGATTCCCCATCAATTGCATTTGAGATACTGCAAAGGTGACCTGGGAAGTTTTTAAATCACATGCTCTATCAGCTGCCACAAACAAGCCATCAGACAGCCAGAGTTTGGTGTGTGGACTAGGGGCATGGGGGTTGTGCTGATGTGTGTGGTGGGGATGTTTAAATAATCTCACTTCAGCTTTCCAAGGTCACATTTCTGGCAAGGACAACAGTGAATGCCTGCAGCCAGCCTTGACTGTTTGAGATTCAGAGAAAGCATCTATAAAGTGGAACAAGACAGACATGTGCAATCTGAAGCTGGTGATCTGTTGAAGCGCAAATAATTTTAAAGCTCTACATCACCCTTCCTTTATCCCCAAAGTTCTTAGCTCTAGAACAGCTCAAGAGAATAAGCAGATTAAATACTCTAACATTCACAAAGAAATTAATACTCAGCTGAAGCTCTCCCATGCAATGTCACATCTCTGTCCTCTCCCTTACCCCTCCAGCCTGATTCACTGTAACATCCCTTGTAAAGGGGCTTGGAGGAGTGCTGTGTGCTGCTCACATCAGGACTGAGTCATGGCATGGAGCACCTCCTCTGTCACATGGAAAAGCTGTCACTGATGTCCCAATGCAGCCCTTTCTCAGGATGGCAACTTTTAGTCAGCCACAGCTGAAGAAGTCTTTTCCCAACAGCACCTCCCATAGCAAAATCAAGAATTCAGATGCTAAGAAACAAAGTGAAAGCTCTTTTGTTCTGCTGCAGATAGGAAGTTCTCTCAGCCATCGAGGCCCTCCTGAAGTTTCAGCCTTCCTGGGAAGGTCCAACCCCTGCACTGCCAACTGCCAGGACCCTGCTGCCAGCTCCTGCAGTCACCCTGCTCTTGCTGCTTACATACAGGTGGACAATCTGCTCCCGCTCCAGCAAACCAGGAGCGGTACAGGGAAATGCAGTAGGTCTGAGCAGCAAGACTTCATCCTTTCAGTCAGGGTAAATCTTTAAACAGAGTGCAGCAAAGTTAAGTCTCCTTCCTTAAGGACCCTCTTGGAGAGGTGAACAACTGTCTGTCCTTCCATCAGCAGCCCTCTCACTGTGGGTAGAGAGGGGAACAACTCTAGAATCTCAAGAGCCCTCTCCTGCGCACAGGGGAATTGTACCACCCTCCCTCAGCTCTTTTTATACCCTCATTCAGAAGAGAAAAATATAGCAGAAGACTGCCAGGATCCTTCAAAGTTTCCCAAATTAACATATTTTTGTACTTCCCTCACTCTCCCCAGTTAAATCTGAAACCCTAGGAGAACCCTGTTACCCTTTTTTCAGACCCTGCTCTGCCTCCACCCTAACCTGCAAGTTTTTGCTTTTTACCAAAGAACCCCCTCTTAACACAGCGTGTCACTGCTTAAATGTTCACTGATTTTCTTTACCTTTTAGCAACAGTAGGATGTGAGAGACTTAACTGCCTGAGGCTGGGAGGAGACTGCTGGAATAGGGTTACCATATTTCTGCCTCAGATTTCTCATACAAAAATATGCATGAACACCAGAGGTCCCATGTTTTCCAAGTGCATCACACCCACTCCTTGTATGTGTGGAAGATATCAACACAGCACCTCCAGAAAAACAGAAAAACCTCTGACAGCTTGAGAATGTCAGACTTAAGAGCTGAGATGAGTACACACAGTTGTCTTTTATTCAGATTTATAGAAATTTGACAACTCTGTTGAGCTTCAGATCAGAGCAAGCTGCCAACAGTCCAGGATTCTTAAAAGGAGACAAGGTCATTTTCTTCTAGGCAGAAGACATGAATATCACCATTTGAAAATCCAAATCCTTCTGCAGTCGATGCTGGAATTCCTAACTCCTGGAAGGTCAGCATTTAAAGGTCTTGTACTTATCACTTACACTTTAAATTTGCACTTCTGCAGCCAAACACTTCCCCTTGCAATCCACTGCAAAAGCTTCAAATCTCCTGTCCATCCAGCAGAAAGTAATTGTTGTTCTAGACACCTGGTTTCTCCAGGGACATACAAGATCCGAAAGCAGCTCCCTCTTTGTCAGTATGCTTTCTCCCTGCTCTATTTCAAACTGTAATCTGCTCTTCAAATTTCTCACCCATTAGAAGGCATGATAAATGCACACCCTGCTGCAAGAAGCATTGCAGACATGGGGTAATTTGTGCACTGCAGAACTGCCGCAGTCAGAGGGGGGAGCTCTGTGCCTCATCAGACAGCACAGCCACTCAAGAACACATCTCCAAGTAATTAAGCTTGCCAGCTTTGTGCCTCAACCAAGCACACAGCATGATGCAGACTGATTTGTTCTGTAGCTGTTTTCAATATGTGTCATACTAGCATTAGAAAGTACTCATTCATATATCATTTCAGCATCCTCCTCTGAGCAGGAGCAGATATGCTGCAGTAATTTCACTTCAGATACGCAATATAAAAGGCAAAAGCTTAAGTACTTCCCTGTCTTACTAAAAGAAATTAAAGACTTCACTATTTCTCTATGTATTACTGGGTAAGACTCAGCTGAGTTTTACCATGTTTTTCCAGCTTTACCACACTAGTAGCAATGTTGCGTTTTCTCACTAGACAAGCCAACACTGTGTCCTGCTCCAAGATATGCAGGCTGCCAACTTCTTAAATACAACTTGACAGGTCTCTTGATATCTCCTAACTCAACCACTACCAACAGAAATCAGCATCTTCACAGGTTCAACTCAGCTGTGACTGCACAGAAGCAGTCAGAGCAGGAAAGGCCCACTATCTTTTAGTTCATTCTTGAGCTAAAACTAAAACTTTTCAAAATGTGATGAACTTGCAAGAGTCCACCCACAGACAGCTCTCTCCTTACTGTAGCTTTCAAGCCCAGAGGACAATGGTTCTCTCTGATTTTAGGCCATGCACTGGTAGCTTTAATATCATACCTCACCACCCATTCTGACATTTCCAGTATATTCCTGTAACAGCTCACCAGCTGGAACATATTCCAGTTTCATAATTTAAAGAGAGGCCCATAAATACTTAATGGGTATTTCTCAACCCTTTTCTTTTAAAAACTTGTCCATTATTCTTGCTTCCACCAAGTACTCCTTTTAAGTCCTTGGCTTCCTATACACACACAAGCAAAAAAAAAACCACACCAGCTTTGGCTATTTCTCTGAAGCTCAAGCTATGTTCATATCCTGGAAGAGTTTTTATTCTGGTGTCACACAACTGGCACTTTTTTCCCTGCCCCCAAATTTCCTCCTTTTTCCTAGTTAATTTCTCATTGAGAAAAAGATGATCTATTTTACCTCTCTCATCCCTGCTTCCCTCAAAAATTCCTTTGCTACTACTTTCAAAGGAATTTGCAAGTTGGACTACATCTGAATGGTCAGAAGATCACCCTTTTTCATAGCTGTGATGTTTATAGACAACTTTTTTAAACCAAAGGCACAAGTATTCCTACCTATCAAGCCCCAGAGCTGCTTAAAGACAGTCACTTGTCCAAGTCTATTGTGACCAGATCGCACTACAACTTTACTTGATCTATACTCATCATCTGTAAGGTTATCCATTGGTACACAAGTCAGTATCTTACAACACCTAAACTCCAGCAACTAGTATGGCAAGACAAGACACCAACTAGAAGTGTCTCTGCATCCAAAATAATTCTTATGCTACTACACCTGACCCTCAAGATGAAAGGAACCCTTAAAAAGATCCTGTCTTACTTTGAAGTACCCCCATTAGATTACAAAACTCTAACTTGATGCCCTGCTGAGAATTTTTAAAGTCTTCTCCACTGTATTCTAAAAGCATATAAGCAAAAAAACCCAACATTTAATGAAGTGTAAAACTAATTATTATGAAATAAAACTAGCTGTTCACAAAGTGGAAAACCATCACATTTTCATGTCCTATTTTCCTCTAAAATGTATTCCCTTCCCATCATCTAGCATACTTTGCAAATGTAAAAATAAATATTCTTCACAGCAGAGTGCTGGCTTGAAGGCTACGAGTCCAACAATAAAAAGCATCACAATTTAATGGCCCTTAAATGCTCAACATCTTTTTCACTTAATGTAAAATCCATCTGATCTAATAGCTGTGACTGAATTACATGTATGTTTTTTCTATTAAAAGTTAATTTTCTGAGTTGGCAGAGCAATACAAGCATTAGATTAAAAAAAGCAGTAATCTCTATAAACTTTCCAGGATTCAGAGATATTTCCAAGTCATCTACTCAAAACAAAAAAAGAAGTCACATACCTGCTTTAAAAAGTGCTATTACATAATAGGAACATTGTGCCAACAATCAATTACAAGCTGCATTACCTTATTAATGTTGCTTTACCATTTCATGGAACAGATCACAAAACACCTCTTGTGAAGCACCCCTCAAACCTCTTAGATGCATTTCATTTACATTTGACATTTTTGTGACCTCCCATTTCTGCCTTTCACTTATCTGCAATGTTTATCCATGAATGCATAAGTATTGAAAGCTTCCTTCACTAGGCAGGTGATACCTCATGCTTGATTTTACCAAACACATGGATTATCACTGCCATGGGAACTTCACTTCAAAACAGAAACAGCCCAGATTTTACCTTCACCTTCGTGAGTAAATTGAGCAAAAAAAAAACCCCACCCCAAACTTATACACAGCACTGCCAAGGGACTTGTTCATTCAGTTTTGAGCCTGGAGACATCCCCACTTGCACAGTATTTAAACAATCCACACCTATTAAAACTCAAAACATTAAGCTTACTTTCTTGCATGCTATGATTTTATAGTATCACCAATACCAAGGTAAAAAAAAAGTCTGAGCTAGCATCTACTACAAGAAATATTGAATTAGTGTTCCCAAGGAAATTGAAATTTAGTTTCTCATTTCTATGGCATTCCTTATCTTGCATTTATTTCTGAAGTAGGACTTTCTTCTGCCTACTGCCACCAAGCTGGCAATAGCTCTGTGGGACTGCTCCTCCAAAAAGCAGCCATTTTCTGATGTGCAACTGAAATATTACTACAGAAGATGCACAATTGGGCTTGGTGGGTTTCTCTCCCCCAGCAAGTAGCAACATCTCAGCTTAATTATCTTGTTTAGTATCATATTAACAGGAAATACAGAGGAGTATTAAGGAGACAAATAAGCAAAACCAAAAAAACCAAACCCAAGACACCCCCACAACTTCCCAACCCCAGCCGCCAATTCACATTTTGTAGAAATGTGGTAATTTTAATTAGTCCTTTAAAAACAATGTATGTCCTGCAATGGATGAAGCCAGTAATCATATTCATGCTTCAAGTAACATGACACTGGGTTGAAGCTGCAAAAGTGACCCTGAAGTCATTTAACATAGTGAGAAGCCTCAGATCTATGCCACTTTAATTCAGCTGCTGGAACAGCAGTTAGAACAATCAAGTCTCAACATAAGAACTTAAAGTGTACAACCTCAGCATTTCCAGGTATCTGTTCTGGTATGGGTCAAGGAGTAGAATAACAGTGAGTATTTTCAACTAGCAGCTTGCTTTTGAAGATGTTTCAAGGCTGGCGTTTGGCATGTTAATCTCCCCCACACCCCCAAAACAAAAAGATGGCAAAAGTAAAATATTCTAACAGAAAGAAATTACTTTCTCTACTAAAAAATAAAAGAGGATGTAAATATAATGGAAAAAGCTTTTAAATAACTAGCCTCACTCTGCAGAAAAAAAACATGGAGATCAAAATACCCATATAGTACACCTGAGAATATACAAAGCTGTCAGAAAATTATCAGTGAAAAGCACTTCACAATACCCTGTAGATTAGCTGACTCAGTAAAGTTGACAGAACATATCTACTGGCAGAGGAAAGGTTTAGACATATCAAATCTTGAAACAGTTCTACTTAAGTGCCAGTTCCTCTTCAGAAAAAAAAAAAGCAATCAAATGTATATATACTCATATATTCCCTCCCCCCTCCCCCCAAGGTCAAATTAGAGATTTACAAGAACCCTAAAGAGAACTTCTGCTTACTAACTCAGAATACAAACAACTCCTTCAAAGATCCAAGGAAGAAACCATTGTTCCAGTCACTATCTAAATACAGTAAAGTTTCACTTATACTGTTGTCATGTTTAACACCTGCTTGCTGGCAGAGCAAGGGAAACTGAAAAATCCTTAACTTAAGATAAGCACTACTTAGCAATAACTGAAACTGTGTTATCAACATTGTTCTCACACTAATCCAAATACACACTGTACCAGCCACTAGGAAGAAAATTAACTCTATCCCAGCCAAAACCAGGGCAACTGTTCATAACTTCACAACCTTACTCATTTCCATGTCCCACTGGCTGGACGAGATAATCCAAATAACCAAGAATTAAATTAAACTAATGGTGAAATTAGAGAGTCCTTCACTTTCAGGTCACACCAGATGAATGGACTTTGGTAGCGCCAAGAACTTACTCTGCAAAGATTGCTTAGGTTACGCTGCTACCTGATTTCATGCTATTAAGTGAATATATTTTCATTAAAAGCAGTAGTAAAACTTCACTGGCTCATCCCCAAACCTCATGAATAACGTAACAGACAGCTTGCCCTGTTTGGTGTAGGAGTGGCCAGAGTCAGTTTACTCCAAAGAACTAAGTGGTAGAAGCTTTGAGTCTCAATCAATGTCGCCAAAATTTTACCAACCATAAACTCTGGAAATAGAAAAACCCAATAATCCCAGCAGACATCTAAAAACCAAATGTGTTACCTGATATTTGAGAGCATTCAAGTGAGCTCAATATCCTTCACTACCCAGACTATTTTGCCAAACTATTTACATTTCTTTACCTTTTACAGAATTGACCACTGCAATAAAACAAAGAAGAAAACATTTTATTGATAATATAATATGGGAGAAATTTAGAAAAACATACATAGAACTCCCTTAATAAGGAAACATACAATATCAAAATATGCCAGAGTTAGTATATCAAAACAAATTCTCTCTAATAAGAGTTTCAAGTAATGCAATCATAAAAGAATTTGGCTAAAAGGTAACATATATATACTGAGATGTTTTCTGTAATAGTCCTCTAAGAAATTAAAGGAAAGCAGCAGTAGATCTGTTTAACTACAGACACATATTTAGTAAATATATTAAGGGTATTTATATAATAAAACCTGCCCTGCACATTCATCACTATGTCTGTATCCTCCTCCATGTGGCAGTTGTCTCTTCAATTCTGTAACAAGACTCTGCCCAAAAAGGGACAAAAAAGGAAACAAACGTAATACTACTAAAAAAAAACAACAAAAAAAGAAACCTAAGCCTGTGAGGTACAGCTTGTTGGGAAGCCCAGTTAACATGAAGCAGAGAACTCTGCACTCTGACTTAAGTCCTTATTTTTCAAGAACATGGAAGAGGAAGTTTGTCTTCTCTGCATCAGGTTGCCAGATTCCTACTTGCTAGTTGTAAGTAAATGCTTTCAACCAAGTAGACTGAAGTTAACACGGCTACTGACAGCACTTACACTGTTTGCTCTATTAAAGCAGCCATACATGTTATCAGGCTCATTTTTCAATTACTTCCTTTGTATAGTCCCAAATTTCATGTTTTCTTTCATAAAACTTACTTATGGGAACATCATCCTTCAGTTAAAAAAATGAAGCCCTGTCTTGTTTAATAGGTAGATTCCAAGCAAATAAAAATTCTCATTTCATTAATCCTTACTATTTGCAACTTTCCCCATAAATAAGATTATAGTACATAATTTACAGTTAAGAGGAAAATACCTTAAACTTCCATGAGATAGTGTTTGAAAATCCAATACCTGAATTATCTAGCATACAGTTTAATGAGCTGCTCAGTCTACACCCATATGAGGTCTAATGAAGAATGAAATTATACAGAAGTAGGACTATTGCATTTAGATCAAAATGCTGCTCTACAAACCGTGACACTCCAGTCCCACTATTTCAGTCTATAGTAATCAATATTACAAAGCATTAATGAAAAGCCTTGGGGGAGAGGGAAGAAATGGCAAACATAGAAGTTAGTGTTTTGATGGAAAACCTAATTTTTAAGTCTTGCAAAAAGCAAAGGCACTACATCTTAAGCTTTTATTTAAATAAAGTCTGTAACTTGGCCAGCCAAGTTACAACATATACCCAAATACCTTTCATCTACCTTTGCAGCTGACTTACTAAGCATGTTGTAGTATGTCTTGATCAACTTATATAACAAAATAGCCACTTTCTCATAATTGTTAAAGGAGATACACAGCTACAATACTTAGCCAAGCTCATTTGAACACAGTTTATTTTTAACCATACCATGAGAGTTCAAGTTATAGGATAAACTGGAGTTTCTGGGTATAAGCCTTGCTTTAATAAGTGGTCAATCAGACATTAAAATAATTTAACTACTATGTCATCATTTTGACAGTCAGCTTATATACCAATTTTAAAAGACGTTCTACATCTTCTATTAATCTAAATAAAGAAGTGTCAGATCTGAAACTCAGTAGCCCTACTTTACTGTTTTACAAGAAGAAAATATTTCAGCTTTGTAAGTTGTTTCATATTTGGAGGTTCTAATTGCAGCTATATTATCATAATTATATAAATCTCATTAAGGTTATCACTACCGTAATCACAGCACGCCTACAAGATGCAGCAGCCTTCAAGAGCAATGGCACTAAAGCAAGTCAGCAAACAAGTCCCTGTCTCATTCGAATGATCTGTAGTAAAGCAGCTTGGACATCTTCATCCATGTGACCCTAGAGCAAGCAAACACTTCGTTAAAATTAAAAATCCCATAAAGTGTCAGCCATCTATCACTAACATTAGGAGATTCTTCAAAATCACCCAGAAGTCTTAACCCATTGCTGTACTTTCACCACTCTCTGGGAAAGTCTGAAATACTTTAGAAATCCTGTTATTTTCTTCTCCTGAGAGAAAGAAGGGTCTGCCTCTCTGACACAGCAATTTCCTTTATGAAAATATGATGCGGGAAAAATTTACTGTTCCTATCCTCTGGACTCCACAGCCTCCTGCTGCAGTAATGGCTCATCTTTTGCATGCTCAAGTATTATCTTAAGTCATAAGACTTGAATTAGTTGATCAGCTCTTTGTTCAGTGAGAGCCACTGGATAAGTCTGCATTAAGTTTCCAACTCCTACTCAACTTCTCTCCAACATTACCTGGGATGATGCAGAATTAGTAACACGCTCACATCACCAGACACCATCACCCTTCAAAGTAGGTTATTGTTACATATAGTTATGCATAGACAAACAGTAATAAGATGGCACAATAAGACTACAGTTGTGTATGTTTGCTTTTTTGTCAGGTCTGCATTCTAAATTAAAACTCTCCACTTGAAAACAGGTACTTGATGCTAGTTTCAAGTTTGAGGTCTTCCAGTATGGCAGTTAGAAACATGTCTCAAAAATCTCTACATTGACATGACAGAGTAAAACAATGTGAACTTGGCACTATCATACCTGTACAGCACTAAGAAGATGTGTCCGATAAACTGAAACTACCTCTTGATGCTGCCTTTTAGCATCCTATAAAAAGAAGACAGGAAGAGGAGGTGAAGCCATCAAGTTTTTAACATCTACTCTTGCCTATTTCTAACTTTGTGGGCTTGGTTTTGTTCCTTATAGGTTAGCCAAAGCAGAATTTCAAGGTTAAATTTAGCTATATCCCCTCCATTAATCAAGAAAAAAAAAAAATCACTGCTTCACTTTTTTACTACTTAATTGTAGCAAAGCAATTTTGCTGAAAGGCTGAGACAGGCTGATCTAGTACGTCAGCCCAGGTGCTAAGATTAAAAACTTGTTTCATCAACAGCATTAGCTATTTGTTTAAAACCACCCAATTTAAGAATGCTTTGCCTTATAAAGGTCAACCTTGCAAATACTATTAAATACGTATCCTACTTCTGTACAGATTTAGAAATAACTAACTTTGCTCACATACATAGCTTTCATTATGAGCTTTATTGAAGTCACAGGGGTTGCAAACGTGTTTGTGCACAAAATTACAGCACTTACCAAAAAGTGTTCCCTTTTACTGTTAGTACTTCATGATAAGCAACACACTTCACAACATTTGCAGACAAAGGGACACAAAGTCAAATCCATTAAGAAAGGACCACCTCACTTGCTTCCAAAGTGAAAAAATAAGTGGCTGGTGGTTTTTTGTGAGAAAATATTATGTGGAACTTGCATACAGAAATGGTCTTGGCATGAACTATAGCCATATATCTCATAAGCACAAATTCTCTCTAAATTTTGTCCTTTTTATCTGGAAAAGTTCCCAAATGTTGCAATTCCAGCGTGCAGAAGGAAGCAGACAATTTTACAGAGAAGCAAGCAGTTTGGGGGGTGTGGGAAAGGGAAATCGTGAATACTCTACTTTAGAAGTCTAAGCCTACAGTCAACCCCAGTGCTCCAGTGGCCACATACATATCTCCTTGTCTATACAAGAAACTGTAAGCAATGCTACTGCATTTTAGACAATACCTTGCATGACTACTTACAGCTAGCTGCTGTTGCAGTGTTTTCACTTGGTTCTGGAGCAGTTCAACCTGCTGGTTCTGCCTCTTTGAGGGAGTCCCAGTGGTGTATGTAAGCTGAGACAAGCCATTAAGAGCTTGTTTTAACCGCTCTACATCATTAAGCAGCTCTGTTATCTTTAAAAAAAAGCACACAAAAACTACATTTAAGTATGTCTCACCAAAAACTAATATTCTTTAACATTCTTTAAAGACTGATGAAGACCAGCAAGCACTGAAGGGTCTTTGTCCCAGCTCACCACGACGCTGGCTAAGAGACTTCACAAAGATAGATGACTTCACTTTCATGACATGCTATCGCTGGTTCACATTCTGCTTCCTAGCATTGAAATTTGTAAGGTATGGACCCTGGAGGTCAGCTAGCAAAGTAAATGACTTATGCTCAAAAGATATTCTAGGCCTAATTTCTACAAGGAACAATGAACCACCAGAAGGCAAGCCAGAGATGCTAAATAAATACAGCTCCAATAGAAGAAGAATGAGCTTATACCCCCAGAGTCTAAAACCCAGCTTGAAAGTTTTAAAGTTTAAATACAACATACAATGCCCGAAACATACAAGGTATTAAAAAAAACTTAGTGTAACACCAACAAAACCAGTACTTCATCTTAGCAGACTTGGGCCAGTCCTGGGTACCTAATGCGCAGCACACAAAGTTGTGCTTGAATACTTAAAGTAGCAATATTTGAAGTCTAGTTAATGCTCCTGACATTTTCAGTTTAGCAGTAAGGAACCGTCTGATATCCTACCTTGTTATCCTTGGCTTCCACCTGCTTTGCAGATTCCTGTATTCTCTTCTGCAAGTCAATAATTGTTGTCAATGACTTATCACACCTTTCTTTCTGGTCTTTAATTTCTTGCTCAATACTGCAACTCCGTAACTGAAGCAACTCCTTTTCATCCTTTAAAGAAAGCTCACTCTTTTTAGCTTGCAAAGCCTCCTCACATGCTTCCTCATACTTTTTATTCATATTGGACAAATTTTCAGCTATGCTATTAATCTGGGCCTCCAGAGTACTTTTCATGGATTTGTATTCTGATATGTCAATCACTTCTTTGCTCTCCAGGTCTGTTAAAGCTTGCTGAGTAAGCTGAATCTCAGACTGCAACTTCAAGATTTCTTCATTTTTAACTTGGTTTTCTTCTTCCTTTTCTTTCAAGGTGTTTTTGATTGCCACAATTTCTTGTTCTAGCATTTCCTTCATTTGTGTATATTCTACCAAAGGTATTGAAGACTTTTTTAGACCTGACAATTCCTGTTGTAGTTCTCCTACTTTTAGTGTTTCTTTGTCATAACATTCCTTCTTACTTCTGAGGGCTTCCTTTAGATCCTCTATAGTGTGACCAAGAGCCTTCTTCAAGGCTTCAATTTGTTCTACTGAAAGAGGCTGACCCTGCATAGTTATGGGCTGCTGGGTACTCTCTTGCAGCTCATCTTTCTCCTCTTTTTCACCTGTGTATTTCTGCAGCAATTCTCTCAATTGTTTATTCAACTCCTCCATTTTGCTTGTGAACATTTTTTCCATTTCATGGGATTTCTCAGCAAGGATATAGTTCTGCTGCAAGTCATTTTGGATAGACAAAACACCATTTTTGAGCTTTTCATTCTCCTGTTTGCATTTCTTGTTTTCCTCCTCGCTTTCTCTGCACTTCTGCACCTGTTCCTGCAACTGTGCTCTTAATTCTTTCACCATGGCTTCAAAGCTTTGTTCTCTGTCTTCAAAGGAGGCAACTGGGGCATATTTTGACTTAATACATTCTTGAATTGTGTCAAGTTCCTTCTTTTGGGCTTCAATTTCTGCATGCAACTGTAAAATTTCTTCTTGACCCCTCTTATATTCAGCCATAATTGCAACATTGTTCTCCTGAAGTTCTTGCATGCCTTTATTTAAACTAGTCACTGTAGTTTCATGATCTTTTAAACTTATATACTCAGTTTGTAATTGATTCTGTAAAAGTGTCACCTTATTTTTCAAAGTTCCGTTTTCTTCATTTACCCTCATGAATTCTTGCTTTATCTCTTCAGTCTTTTCCTTCAGATCTGACAGCTCCCTATTAGTCTTTTCTAATGTGTTATTCAAGACTGTTTTAATCTCTTCATGTGTTGTAGCCAACACATACTGATCCCTGAGAGTCTCTCTTATGACTGTATTTTCAGAGACTAGTTTGCACACTTTTGCTTGTTCATCATCATATTTTTTCTGAAGCTCAGCAAGCTGCTTTTCAAGTTCAATACCATTAGATTTTAAAGCTTCCACTTCTTTTTTGTGCTGCTCTGGAGACAGGTACACAGCTTGGAAGAGACTGATATTCTCATTTAAATCGTTCTTCTCTGCCAGCAACTTCTCAGCTTCTGCTTTGCTTTCATTGTACTTCTTTGTTATTTCAAAAAGCTTTTTGGTCAGGTCACCAACAGTCAGATCATTTGTTTTCTTCAATTCTTCGTGAATTTTTAAAGGCACATTCTGGCTTTTAATTTCAGTTTTTAGCATTTGGATTTGCTGTTTAAGCATCTTGTTATCAACCTGCAGTCTTTCAAGTTCCTTCTGCAGAGTCTGATTTTTCTGTGATAATTCAGAAATTGTCTTCCCAAGTTCCTCATTTTTTCTCTCAAACCCACTCCTCATTTGTTCATGGTCTTCTGGCTTTACATGCTGAGCAAGTTTAGCTTTCTGACTCTCAGATTCCCTCTTTAAAAGCAGAATCTCTGCCTGCAGTTTTTCATGCTCTCCTTCCATCTCTGCTAACTTCCTTGCTTTCTCATTCACTTCATTTGATAACAAACTCTTCATATTTTCAAATTTCTCTGAAGTTACAGAGCGGGCTAACTTCACTGCTGTTTCTTTGAGCTGCCCTTCTAACTCCACAACATTTCTTCCCCTTTTATCTCGCTCCATCTCCAACTTAACAAGTTCCTTCTGCAACCTTTTATTTTCCTCCACTAGCCTTCCTTCATCTCTCTTAAATTCTGCCACCAGCAATTCATTCTGCTTAATCTGGTTCCTTAGTTTTCCCACTTCAGCAGAGGCTCCTTCATACTTCGTTTTCATTTCTTTCAGCTGATCCTTCAGCTCCTCTGTTAGCTTACTATTTCCCGAAGCAGCTTCATTAGTCAGGTGATCTTTCAGAGCAAGAAAGTGGGTCTGCATTTGCTTAACTTTGCCTTCAGAGTCAAACATTCTTTTCTGTACATCTTTTAAAGCATCTTCCAGTTGTTTTATCTGTCCATCAGATTCCACCTTGGTTCTTTCACACTCTGATGCCAAAGCTGTACATTCAGATATCTTGTGAGACAGTTCTCTCTGCAATTTGGTAATTTCTTCTTTTGCTGCTCCATAGCAGGCCCTCATGTTGTCAAGTTCTTTCTTTAAAGTTTCCTTCTCTGAACTGGATGATTGGTTAGGCAGGGAGAGCTCCAGGGGTCTCAGCATAGACCTAGACTGAAGATAAATTGGCACAAAAATGGATACATGTTAACAAGTTTGACAAGTCATAGGCATATGACTTGTCATACACATAACTATCTTAAACCTATGTTGATATGAGTATAACATTTGTCCAAGAGGTCTCTTATCTTAGAAACACACCAATCTATTCTTGCCCATATTACAGAACACATTTTTTTTTTACTGTTAAAAGCTCAAATAAAGTCTTGAATATAGCTCTACATCACTGTTTCCCAATCATCAGACCCTAATGACATTAAAGTACAGGTATAGTATATTCATTTCCCTTGTTATTCATATTTAATCACTCATCTGCTAGTAGAAATTTAATTTCAGAGATTTTCTCCATCCCTCAAGCACGTGAATATAATTTTAAAAGGAATCAGAACAGAGTACGTCATGGTTAACAGAACCTTCCCTCTGAAAAGGATGAGGAAAACAGTCATTTAATTTACTGTCCGCTGAAAGATCTCTCAGAAAAGCCAGTTTTGCCCTCCTGCTATGTGGTCTTCACTACCAACCTTCACTACCGGCCACGATGGCTATTACATGGCATAGGCTTGCTCCAATGATCTCATTCATGTTCCAAGGACCAGAAAGCAGTAGGTAGCTTCCAGATATGACTAGCTTAAAGCCACTTAATTCCCTCTTGGGACACGGTTTGGGTTCTTTTGATTGGTTGGCTTTTTGTGCCCAGCTACTCCCCCCCCCCTCTTTTTTTAATTGCACATCAACTCACTTTAAACTTCAACTAAGAATAAAAAAAGTCATAGGACCATTGGGATAAGGTTATGTAAAACATGGCAGAAGCGAGTGGATTTTTCTGTGTTAGCAGCAGAACATACAAAATACATGTATCAGTGAAATCTGGCAAGAAAGCATAGGATGTACGGATTTATTTCTAGCCATCACTCACTTCTGGGAGCATTACAGCTAAAATACTCAAGTGTAAGAACAGTTTGTCAGTTAGAAGCAATCCCTATCATATATGACTCACTGCAAGGGTCTGATGGACCTTGTTTGTAATTGAATTGTTGCTTTAAAAGGTAGCTAGCTGTCAGCAAACAAAATCGACAGGAAATTATTGTATAGGTGGCAGAAAAATAAAGCCTTCTAAATTTTAGCTGAATTTGAAGTAGAAAAAAATTATGGATATGAAAAACCAATTGCACTTTACACTGACTGTTGATCCAGTAGTCTGCTGATTCAGTTTTAAGAATGCTCATTACAGACCAGACCATTCAGCATCCAACAATTTCACAGCATTTAACAGTCACATATGTAACTCTAGAGGGCACCAGCAGTTAAAAATAAACATAGCAAAGCAAGTGGTACTGAAAATGTTGCATTTAGAAGCAATGCCTAATATACATACATAACTATCTTAGAACTCTCTCAAGTGGTAAAATATTTTACCTGCGATTCCACAGCAAACACCTGGCCTTGTTTAAGTAATAAATCTTCTTTTCCTAGATTTTTCAAAGCAAACAGCATTTAGTCTCTGTTTAAAAACAGTCACACATGATCACAAGAACTCTGATTTTCCTCCCTAATTTTATTCTGTTCAATGGGACTGTGCAAGGCTACAGGTTGGTGTTTAAGTACTTGGTATTACAACAACTTCTCCTTAATTAAGTCACATAGGAAGTCTGGACAAACTCCTCCTAAGGAAAAAATACCCCTACTATACCAGGCTAGGTAAATTGTTCTGCAAAACAGTTATGAAAGCCACCTTGAGCTAGCTGCATGTCTGCACATAAACACACCAGGGAAAAGCATCCCCTTGCACTCCAAATAAAAGATCCTTCCTGACAGGCAGCCAACCAGCTCTCACAACAGCTCATGACAGATAAAGTAACATTTTAAGTTACACAAGTGCAAGACAGGCCTGTAACCACGTCAGATGCAAAAGACTTCAGTTTCTGGAAATGGAATAATTTCTAATAGAAGTGTAAGCTGAGGTCTTGCCTGTTTAAAGCCGTTTTCAAACCTGCCTACACTCAAGCTTTCACAAGGACCATAGTTTTTTTGTCACGTACACATGAGTGTTTAAGATATGAAGAATGGAAAGAGGAAGGCTCAATTTGAAGCACAGAGCTTGCTCAGCTCGTTTTTCACGTTATTAGAAGACGTAGCAGAGTGGCAATGCACATTTCACAAGACCAGTCACTTGCAAGCAAGACTGATCAATAGTGCCCTAGCACTCGCATACAAACACAACTGCGCCCAGCTGACTGTATTCTGAGGTTTGAAGTGTGGACACACACACTTATTATGCTTGGCTATAGTTAAGATCAACAAAAGAGAGATGACAAAAAAACCCACCCTTTGTCTATGTATTCTAACTCTGCATCATGCATGGCAAGTTTTAAGAATTAAATACACTTACTGTTACCAAAGTTACTTCCAGATGCCACAAAGTCAACCTAAAAGCAAACAGCAAGAAACACAAAAATAAAGCTGAAAATTAATTTCAAATTTTTACTATATGTTAAGCTAGGGATTAGAGGGCAGGGAAAGCTTCTACATTGAGATAGCCATTTAAGACCTTCAACAATTTAAAATTGCTTAAGTATTTACTACTGCAAGTATCAATTGCTATATCACATTTCAAATCGGTTAACATACTTCATAGTATTTGAGTTTAGCTTTGAGAGCTTCAATAGTTCTTAAGCTTTCTTCCTGCTGTTTTTCCTTGGTACTTAGGATTTTCTTCAACTCATCTTTCTGAAAGAGAAAGAGTACAAATAGGCAAAGCCACAAGAATGGCCAGATTTGTAAGGTCTTGAGCAACATTTTAAAAAAGTTTAGGGCAAACTTCAACCAAGATCAGCACTGAAAGAATCCCTAAATTTTTGGTTCTGAAGTTCTTCCACAGCACTGCACCTCTGCAAGAGGAGTCTTGAAGAATGAGTCAAGGGAATATGCACCAACATAATTTGTTATTGTTTAATTTATTCACATTAGTCTTGCATTACTGAAAGTTACTAAAGAGATACTTATAATATTAAAGTCTACTTTAAAGGTGCCATAGGCATTACATATACTATTTGTAGTAACAGAAAAGCTATGCAGCTGTATAAACAGAGTACATATAAATGCTAAATGAAATATCTACTGCTAGCTAGCTTTTCTTTTAACTATAGTTATAAATACCATTACTTAAATGTGATAGTCACTTCCCCCATTTGATACTTCTATTACACTTTAAGGTGGTATATCGTACCTCATTTTCAAGATCATCTGCAAACATTTGCTCCTGCGAAAATAACAAAAAAATTCCCCCACAAATCATTTTTTCAATAATGGTTAAGGGGCTTATACACAGTTCATTAGTTGACAAGTCTACCCCAGTTTCTAATGCTACATGCTTCTGCCTGTTCCCCTTTCATTTACCTTCTAACCTCCGGCAAAAGAAATAGATGAACAAAAGTTAAGGATGTTGGACGGAGCAATGTCTCTTGACATGCATACTAGGAAACTGGAATATCTCTTCAATTATCTAGATCATACACTAGTCAGGCAGAACAGTACAGTTTTTCAGTAGAATTTTGCTGATTTGGGGAAGTGAGTATGACGGAGTGAGTCTGTGGGTTTTGTTTGTTTTATAAAAGCAATGCTTAAGACAGAAGTTCAGACAAGCCCATGATTCCAAGAAGAAATAGCCTTTCTACCCATGTGCTACATTTAGGGGAAAGCTGCACACTTTTTAAATGTACCTCTACAAAAATACAGTGAAAGAACAAATGTGAGCACCCACAAAGCAGAAAAAAAATAATCCTGTTTTTATTTTCTTCCTCAAACCTCCAAGAAGGAACTTTAAAAACAGAGTTTTAAATTTGGGTGAGAAACTCCTTATTGAAAACCTTTGTTTCTGTTTTTGCCAACTGAAGATTTTTCTCTGTGTTTCCACTTACAGTAACAGCTGGAAAATAAGCAGTGGTTATGATAGAAGTAGTGACACACAACACCTACATTTAATTGTGCAGATGAAGTTTACTCTCCAAATTACAACATGCCAGAACACCTCGTGGTTCACATTACATTGCAAAGGATAGCCATAAATGTTATTGCTCAAATTTATGAGTATTGCTGCATGACTTTGTAACAGGTCGCCTTGCATTTTGAGTATAATTACAAGACCAAAGGCTTTTGCAGAAGAATATGACAGTGACACATACAGAAATAATTCACAGGAAAGCAGTGAAGACCACATCTTAATTACACATGCTTTCCTTTCTACTTCTACCAGCCTGTCAGCATCAGGTAGTTATTACAGCTTTCAAGTCAGGTTATTCCAATACTAGGTTTACCTCATTCAATTGTAGTTGTAGCCCGCTGATTCTATCCAGCAGCATCCTTTGCTCCTCTTGCACTTCTCTCATTCGATCTTTCAAATCTTGATTTTCTAACTCCAATTCCTTAAAGTAAAAAATAAAATTAAAAAACCACACACCACCACACTACACACACACACTGGGAAAACTAATGAATCCGAACCAACAATTTTAACAGTCATTAAAGACACCAAGCCTTGCCTAACAAGTCCCCTAACGATTTTGTGGCCTTACTCCAGGTTTGTTTCATTCTGAAGGTTTACATAAGCACAAAATCCACAGTCTTCAAGCTTTTCAGCTCTAGCTAGTTCATTCTCTTATAAGTGTACATACAGGTTTTGGAAGTATGAACAGAGTAAGATTACATTCAATGCTGACAGCACTCAAGAGGCTGCTTATCTGCTGTCTGTTAACAAGTAAAAATAACTAATGCTAAAACAGTTCCTGCAACTCAACCACTGCAGCCAAAGGTGTAATGAAAAAGCCTCACCAGCATGAGCATAGCAACCTTTAAATGAGCTAACTGTTCCAGCAGCCACAAGAATCACTCTAGTAACATCTAATAAATCCAAGACATGAAAATTATAGGTCTTTGCACCATCAATCAGTCCAGTGCTCACATGCAAACAATAAAGCATGTTTAACTCTTGCCTGGTAATCGCTGCCTTAACCGTGGTAACTACTTTAGCTCAAACCAGAGAAGTTGCATTTAGAGATCTTTATCCTTTTATTACAGAGCATTTCAGAAGGAAGGCCTTAATTTTTCAGTGGTTTGTTCCCCATAGCTTAAAACATCGTTTACCTTTTTGAAAACTGTAATGACAAAGTAACAAGATGAGAAAATTAACACAAGTTAGTAGAACAGTTATGATACAAGCTGTTTTTAGCAAGACACTTAAACAAACAGCTCTCTTGAGAATGTTAAAAAAAATAAATCTTCCTGGTTTGTGACCCTATGATTTTACTGCAGGCAAAAGTAGTAGACAGAAGGTTAAGAAATGGGCAGGGTTAAAACATGAAGAGACTTGCAACTATTTGTTACACAAACAAGTGGTTTTTTCCTGAAAAAGTTTACAGCTTATCTGCTTAATTGCCACATTACAGTCATGCAATTAAGTTTTAAGTAAACAGCAATATATATGACCTTTCTTAATGGCAATGCTAATGCTTACTTTACAAGCACATCTTGTCTTTAGTATGTCTGGTTTATTATGCATATGGGAATATTCAAGTCATGGAAATCCTTCTTGCTTACCTGAGCATTATATTCTTTCTGATACAGCTTGACATTCACCTCCTCCTGCGCATGCAGCCGATTCCACTTCTGTAACATATTAGTAGTCTGTTACTGCAACAGTAAAGTATTAATTTATATTCCTGTTGTGTTCTGCAGACATCCATTTCTGGGAACAGTGGGCTGCTCTCAGCCTCCATTTCAGCTTCCACTGGGGGGCAATACTACCAACACTCCCATTTTGACAGATTGCTTCTCAGCAAGAGGTCACTCATGATCTCATCCAGACAGCAAATGGGATGCTTGTCAAAACTCTAATCCTGAATATGCACATCATCGAATATTTTTCAAATAGAAATAGCCACACCATCTGACTAAAGGGAATCTTCTCAACTACATATGAAGTTAAGAATTCAAAAAATACTGAACTAGTTTTGCATCATAGCACAGTCTTAATCACTGTCTCAACAATACCAGCGATATACTGCCTTAGGAGATACTTAGTATAAACAGCCTTACCTTTTGTTCAGGTTGCCCTTTCTTCATGGTATCTCTTGCTAAAAAAGCACCACAAAAATAGGAATTTTAAAAATGCACTTCAAACTCATGCACCACATTCAGCTAATTCTATCTATTTTCAACCTTGGGAGGACATTTCAAGAAATAGATTCACTATCCCTCCAGTTAATCAAACATGGAAACATTTACAAATACAAAGTTTTTCTATAAATAAGGCTAAATAACTCCTATGATCAATACTGCAACACCAGGTTCAGCAATGTTAATACCTCGAGGCATGAGAGCCCGCATTTACTTTAAAAGCTTTACTAAAACCAAACAAAACCCAAAAACCTTCCTTCCACTCCCAAACAGGCAGTTTATCACCTTTTTGTTTAAAGGACTACAGCTGCCCGCCAAAAAACAGTTCCTGAAGACATAGCAGTGGGAAGATAGACAATTCAAACAAAAGAATAACAGCAAGCTGTTATAGCTGTGTTCTCCATACCTTTGCTGGAATCCTCAACGGCAGCTTTTATTAAAGCCAAAATGTCAATATTGTCACCAATTCTGGCATAGTAAGCACAGTCATGACCAAGGCCATCAGTCAAACTAACATCCGCACCATTTTTGAGCAAAACTTCAACTGCATCCTTGCAGCCGTATTCACAGCCTAACATTAAGGCAGTCCTGAGGATGGGGAGAAAGACTGCATTCAGAGACTCAGGGATCTCACGCTTTAATGGAGCAATCACTTACAGAAATAATCCTTTGTACACTTAAGTCTAATCATGGAAACTTGAGTCAAGGAATCTTTCCTCTATCAAGAGAGCAAACTAAGCTTTAAAAAGTCATTTAGTCAATGTTTAATTATTTGTTAAAAAGCAAACAAAAACACTGTAATAGCAGTATTTTCATGAAACCCAGCATAAACCCACTGCCTTTGAGAGAACCACCCAGTGTTTTGAAAACTCCTATGACTTCAGCTTCCTCTCTAGATACAAATCTCAATAGACACAACAAATACATGACAAGAAGTTTAGACAAAGTTTGGGGAGGCAAGTGCTTGGGAGCCCTGGCAATACCTTCCAAACACTTGCCAGCTTCAGAACATGCAATGCAAGTACCCATGCTTTGTCCCATAGCAGCCTCACATCCATTGGCCACCAGGTAGCCATCCTCCAAGAAATAACTGGCAGAAGTAGCAGGTACAACGAGAAAACCCCTCCCCTTGACCCCCTGCCATGAATATAGAAGCAAACTTTTCAAGGCCTTTAGGTCCCTTCAGAACTCCAACAGGACTCAAGTACTTCTTGGCAGAGTACCACTTTTGCCATGACCCATTTTGCATATTGATCCCAATGGGTACAAGATCCAGCTTTGGACATACAAACCCTTAAAGAACCAACTGCAGTTTCTCTGCTGGCAGTAACAAGCCTATATGTATTTTAGATGCAAGAACAAGCAATAAAAAAGGCCACACCTATCTGTGTTACTGAATTGGCACATCTGCTTCTGAACCAAACCCCATGTTCCTTTCCACTGAATTTAGTATATTTATTCTGTAGCCTGAAAGTCAAGGGACAGCTTTCTACCCTTTAAATGTCAGCAGGCATTCTGACAACCCTCTGCAAATGTTACCTGTTTTGTTTGTCCCTGGCATTAACATCTGCTCCTCTGTCTATCAGAAGTTGACAAACCATTGGACGACACATCTGAGTGGCCAGCACTAGTGGTGTCCTCCCGTCCTGAAGAGAAGAAAGGGGAAAGAAATAAGGAAAAGGAGAGAAAGCAGAGAACCCACAAGAACTCCGATAGGGTTTGTGCAGGAGAATGCTATAAGCAACAACTTACTCCATCTTTTGAATTCACCAAGGCCCCATGATCACACAGTAGCTGTATGCTAGAGGAACAGTCTGACATAGCTTTCAAGAGAAAAAGAGCAAGCAAGTTATACTGCTGAAAACAGCCTTTGTGAAACCCCAAACACCTCCTTGGGTGTATTTCTTTCACAAAAATTCATGCAACTAAGTTAAAGCAAGACAAGGCTCTGTGACTTAGTTCTCACATGACCACCTCAAGAGTACATGAAAAATCAAATGCTACTGTTCAAGACACTGCATAGCATAATGAGGATGCAGACAACCAAGAGTAAAGGTATCTTAACCTACTAACACCATTGCTCTAAAACACTGCTCGTTATATTTGCTGAAGATTTTACTAGACAATTCATGGGCATCAGAAGAGAGAGACTTTCAGACCTACAACCTCTGCTAAGACTGTTAACAAGTTTGTTACTGATGACAAATGTCATGACAACATAAAACTTCTTCTCCTACTACAGTCACCAAAATTAAAAGGAGAAGAATTTGGCCCATCTGAAAATCAATCCATTAAATCTAGATTTCATATTACAGTTATCAGAAAAGCAAAACCTTTTACCTGCATCATGAAGAGCAGTTCTTCCTTGAAGATCCACATTCTCTGTTGGACAATTGTACTGTTAAAATAAGTAAGCCTAGTTATCAATCAGGAGTCAGACTGCACTTACAAAACATGAAATGTTTTGAGGGTTCAATTAAAACAATAAAAAGTGATTTAAGGAAAAAAAAAGTAAGTTTGTAGTTTGTAAATATAGTGACATACATGAAAGAGTGAGCTACGGGTACATGCGCTTTAGTGCTCTAAACACATTGATCAAAAGTTGTAGACATAAATTAACACCGTGCAAAGAAAATGTGCAATTCACAGACTTTTCACAAACACCTTCAAATGTTTGTTCACTATGGCTAAGATTCTCCACTACTTGTCTCACTCCTTCACTACCAGTATCACTACTAGTTCTGGCACTCCACAGAAAATGTGCCATTTATGTCTGCATGGAGACATGCATCAAATAAACAGAAGATGAAAAGAACCCATTTAAAGTTTAAAAAAATTCAAATGAGCATAAACTGACCAGGAATAAAGAAAAAATAAATATCACACAAACCTAAGACGACCCCCAATATTGTTTCATTAATGAAAGATTATGGATATAAACACCCATCTTTTGAAGGAAACACTAGTCTTGAGCAGGCCTTTCAGTATTACTGTTTGTAAATGCAAATGTATTCAGAAAAGGAGCACTAGTCTTTAAAAGACACACAGCTCCATTGTCTTTAAGAGGTAGAAATGACAACTTTATTTTATTGCCTACATGAAGAGAAAAAGTGGTTTTTTTTTTATTTTAGCACTCTTCCAGCCACAATCTCTTATTTAATATGAAGAGGTCTTTTCCCCATGACTATCTTTTTTAAAAAAGAATGTAATTGTTTAAAAAAAGAGAGAAGTGGCATGTCTCAATATTGAATCAGTATATTTAAGAGTACCTTTCTTCCTCTCAAGAATAAAAAAAACAGTGACAACAAACAAGTTGTATTTTTCAGTACCTGCAGCAGCTTCTGCAAACATAAAGCATGTCCGTATTTTGCAGCTAGGTGCAATGCGTTTCTACCTAAAAAGAAATATCATCAATTCAGGATCTATTTTGAACATGCATTAGAAATACCACACACAACTTCAACACACCTATGTTGTTCCTCAGAAAGTCTATTACTAATCATAAAACACTAATGCATAAGAAGTTAATTTGTACTTCACTAAAGCATTGGCATAGTTTATTTCATCTGAAGAAAAAACTGTCATCATCCTCCTCCATAATTCTATACACTTCACTACTGCTCATCACATGCTAGATGTATGAAACTTCAAGATACATATGTGTCATTAGACTGCTAGACTGATTTCAGGACAAGAGACAGTTCAGATCAATATTCACATGATTTTGGATACAACAGTCCCTGTCATCCCCCCCATCAATTCCATCAGTGCTATAACTAAGTCATATCTCTTGTTTATACTTCACTATTTGTTACAGTCTCTTCTTATTTTAGAGAAGCTGCAACCAAGGGCTCAAGTTCATTACTGAAATTAATCTCAAAATACTGCAAATGACTCCACATAAGCATTTAAAAAAAAATCTGTCACATGAAAGGAGAAGGCTAGGTATTTCTGTAATGAAATTGAAAACAAGAGAATATTAATTAACCATGTTAAATTATGAGGTAAACAATCTAAGGCAAAATTAGCAGCCGTTTTTAACTACCTCTTCAACAAGACCTTCACACAAACTCTAATATCACACCTGCAAATCAAGAAGGTAGCGCAGACACGCTCTGAATTTTTGAGGGCTCAGTATGGGTGCACAAACACCTACTATATCATTTAATTTGAATCCTCATTGCATACAGTACTTTACAAGTCTCAGTGAAATACACTTAGTATTTAAATGAACACAAATGCATTTAAAACTGTTCTTACACTGTTATTCTCAACCAGAAATGCTAATCTCACCAGTGAGTCCAGAGCAGACTATATATAATACTGTTATAGCAGCACAAAACCAAAGTTCTTAAGTTCTTCTGCATTCATGAACTTACATGACAGGGCATGACCAGTTTCCTCGCAAGTTCAGCAACAAGTCACAAAGATAATCAATTTTTTTTGCCAACTACAGGAAACTACAGAAAGGAGGAAGATCTATCCTGTAGTTCAGCTTAATTCTACTCCAAAATAAAAACCAAGCTGAGAACTTTTGCAAGTTGCACTTGGAAATTTGAGGAAGCCTACCTGCAGCATCAGTGGCTGTGATATCAACTCCATGAATAAGGATGGTGTTCAAGCAATCCAGGTTTCCCTTTGATGCTACAACATGGAATCTAAAAATAGAAAATACCTTGCTTGAGCACAACTGTTTTATACACAAAAATGGTAGCATTAACCAGGAAAGTCAAAGCAAATAGCTGTATACTGAAAGTATTATACAATACAAATGCAGCTTTGGACAGCATCCAAATCCAGTTAAGCGTTTTGCAGATATTACTTTAAGGATTACTTCAAGAAAGTTATTTACCTTCAATCAGTGAACCAGGTGAGAAACTAATATGCTTTCCATTTCTCTTTAATATTCAAATCTGTCAGGAGCAAGTATTTAAATACTGATCTGCACTTTGAAGTGAAGATTGTTTGAGAATTTCACATTCTAGCCATCTGGTATTCTAGTTTAGATGAAACTTGAATCTAACGTGATGTATTACATAGATTTATATATCAAAATAAGAGTTTTTACAGCAGCAACAAGATTTAGGAATTGAATAACTTTCAGTAGCTTTCCAACACCATTATTGGAGTACTGGAAGCTACTTACGCAGATCTCCCTTCCACATCCAGTTTAGTAGGACTGACTCCTTTTCTGGCAAGGATTGATGAAACCTTTTCCACATCGCCCCTTTCAGCTGCTTTCATTAACCTGTCATCATATTTGTTCCAGTCTGTGTTCAGCTGTAAGACAGAATTAGAAAAGCAAGTGACCTTATAGTACACTATCGATCCACTAAAGGAACTTCCATAAAAAAGGCAGAATCATATGCAATTGGGGGTATACAACAAAAAATATAATGGTTTCCAGAGTTGTACCTGTTAAGATGTTTAGAGTTATTTATGTATAACATCACTGTAGGATTTCAATCAGGCTGTTAGCATTGAATGTACAGTGCTCCAAGACAGTCTGGTTAAGTCACTTTGGTCCTAAAGGAGACCTTTAGGATCAGACCTCTTTGGTTTTCCTCATTCCGCTTTGTTCTAATAGAACTAGAACTAAAGCCACACGCAGTAGATCCCATCCTCATTCTCAAAATGAAGTTTTCAGAGAGTTTCTCATATTAGATTGTCTTTAGAGGGGCTAGAAGGAGATGTCTATCTGCCACGTGAGGCTGCCCAGACAGCTGTCTTTTCACTGTATCTTTACTTTCTCCTCTCTCATCATGGATACTTCCATCCTACCCAAAAAAAAAAAAATCTCCCCCCGCAGTGGTTGATTAACAAACAAGAAAAACTGCTACATAGGGCTGTGTTAAACTAAGGACTTCACACAACAAAGGAAAGGCTAGCATGTGTACTCACACACATACACACTTTATAGAAGAGCAACCTGTTATATCCCAAAAACCTCTCAGTGTGTCTAGAAGGGACTTGGAAGTCAAAGAGGCAGGGAACCCCACATAAGATCAGCTATAGCTCTGCATTGTTGTCCTGGTAATTGTCAAAATCTCAAAAGCTCAACTAAAGGAAGAGGTAAGAGTGTCCAAGGAGACCTGCAGTTCAGTCCTTCATTAATCATAGAGAACATTTTTCCTAATGCCTAGTTATCACATTTTAATCTCTCCACCATGCACTTAAGAACTCCCCTTCTCCTTTTCTCTGCAGCAACTATATATTTGAAAAGCTGTCTCTCCGTAGTCTCATGCCCTTTAGGAAAAGCACATCAACTGCTCTTTCACATCAGCAAGGCAATTAACTCCATTAACTACATGAAAACTGGAGGGTTTCTTGTTCATCTTTATTGTCAATCATCTGAATTGTAATAGTCTAAATAAAACAATCAAGTGTTTCATTTCTATATATTAAATATCTGTACAAGCCTCAAAATTTACAAATTAATAAAAAAAGATGCAACGCAAAGGAACAGACAAGTGAAGAATTGTAAGTAACGGATCCCAAAATAGTACTGCTAACAATTGCTAATCTAAGTAATCATCTTCAGTATAAGCTTTCCAGTATTCATTAAAATAATTATTTCATAAGGAAGCAGGCAGATAAAACACAGCCGCTACTATTTTCCCCCTCTATCAACCTTTATATAAGTAAAGGTACCATAGAGAACTCAACAGGTGAGCTTTGCGAGATACTTCAACAGGACGATTATGAAATATATGTAATCAACAGCAGACTTCAGTTTTCATTAATTCAGCAACACATGAAATATGTACTAAAATTGAGCCCTCCCTAAACCAAGTTCACATTTATCAAGAACATTTGAGCTTCCCAGCTTTACTGAAAGTTACACTGTTTTTCATGTCCAATGCATAACCAAAGTTGATGAAAGAACATCAGAAAAGCAAAAAAAAAAGCAGAGACCCCATATTCCCCTTACCAACACATACAAGTTGCTTTTCCTCAAGCATTCTTTCATCCACTCACAGGGGTGCAGAGTTTGATGCTGCTTCCCACCCCACATAACCACAGGCTGCTGCCAAGGAAAGCATCCCTCCCCTCACCAGCCACTCTCCCTCCACTTTGTGTGCCTCAGGCAGGGGAGCACACTCATCCTGCAGCTGCCCAACAAGCTGACCCCTAAGAAAACATCCACAGAGAGAGAACTGCCATGGAACCAGCTCACTGACCTGATCCACTTGCAGCCAGGTAACAAGGAAGGAAAGGCACTAGCACACAGTTGGGGACAGCAGTGGATTTGGTATGACACCAGACCATACCCCAACCCTGCACAGTACAAAACCAAATGCTGAAATGCTGCAAATCAACATAGGTACACACATGATATCAGTACAGAAACATACTTCCTAACTCAACTCACTGAATTTGGCCATTCTTAAAAATAGATCTGAACCAGCTCC
The DNA here is from genome assembly GCF_964188355.1 of Buteo buteo. Classification (NCBI taxonomy): domain Eukaryota; kingdom Metazoa; phylum Chordata; class Aves; order Accipitriformes; family Accipitridae; genus Buteo; species Buteo buteo. Next base: position 11,414,810 of record NC_134183.1, read on the forward strand.
ATTATGTCCCAAGCAGTTTTCAGATTTTAACATCAAATGTATGTACTAAAAATATGCATAGGACACAGTTTTTCCCAACCGTTCAAAGGGTCAAAATTTAGCTAAGTGTGATATTCAAGAGATTAACATCTATTGAGCTGTAGAAAGAAATTAAAAGTTTATAGTTTTAAATTGCTTGCAACTACCAAAGCAATGTAGAGTGCAAAGAAAGTACAAGTCAGTTATAAATAGACCACCACACATTCCATCTCAGACATTCGTCACCCCCCACTTTTTCCTTGTTTACTTCAAATTTAGAATTTCAGGCCACAGGCCAAGCATCCCACCCCAAAACACAGAGCTTGTTCTCTTCGTTGCCAAACCATCCTTTCTGAATTGCTTTACACTTTTCAGGAAATTCTGTTCTGTGACAGAAACCTCACGGCCAAGTTAGACACTGATGACTTGATATTCAAGAAGCTTTTAACAGAAGGTGGTGGCTTATAAAGGAGTATTATATTCAAAATCTACATGGCAAAAGAATTTACTGATAACAGCGAGATATACACAGCCTGTAGGTACATGAAGTTGCTTATCACTAGGGATCAGAAGCTCCATGCCTCACTGAATAAAGCACATTAAAACTAGTAATTTCCAAAATAGAGCAGCCAAAAAGTAGCTGAGAACAAGTAGCTGAGAACATTTTTGCTTCTTTAAGTGAGAAAGCAACCTTTCAATCCCATATCCTTCATGTTGGGTTCATCACAATACACTCCTCCACCTCCTTAAAGCACCGAACACATTATGCAAAAGTCTTAGCAGTCTTCATGTGAAAGCAAGAACAACAATAATAGGTAAAAACCAAAAGCTATGTACAATCCTCATGTTAAAAAAGTTACATTCTATCAAGACAGAACTACCTTCTCCTTAAGACTATCTTACTAGTAAAGACCAAATTTCTTCAAGATTTAATGGAATAAAGTCTGGAAGATCCCCAATGGAACGAGCCAATGCCAATTAGCCAGTTCTCAAAGTGGCCAGAGCTGCAGCCAGCAAGGTCTTGCCTTGCACCAGAGACAGGGTTTGCAAGGTAGGAGATACAAACAAAGAACAAAACCAAAAATGCACTGCCACCACCCTGCATCTATAGAATGATTTGTATAATGGAGTTGTAATCATGATTATCTTTATTCCACATTCTCACGATAAACAAGATTACAGTAATCATAAAGTCTTAGCAAGTATTGTACTGAATAGGCTATTGCTAAAAGTGACATGAAGTAATAAAAAATAGACAGCTAATGAAATTACAACTACTAGTGCTGCCCAGCTAAAGTGCAGTACTGATTTGTCAATCAATTAAAACATCCATTAGCTTAAAAGCCAAGCCAGCCTGGTTGGCATAATGAAGTCATTGCATTGGTGACATTATTGTTCACAGCAAAAGCTGCACCCATTGCTGGGGGGAAAGACAATATTCCTCTGCAGCTTGGCAAAGTTTCCTCTGATAAGCAACCTCATTATGCAACTTTTACATTTTATTTTCAAATACCTTAGAAACTGTACATCCATAGCATCAAGCTCTGTTCCCTCCAAGTTCTTTTGCATATGGCACATTTCACATCCTTAGAGGAAAGCGATCACATCTTGCATGTTTGCCACTGGGTTTAGATTGCCAAGTTTCATACTTGCTGCTTATACCTGCTAGCACAAACTCTCTCAAATCTATAGAAAACCCTTCATCAACCATTCCTTGCACCCATTTCATAAATCTTCTGATTAATAAGAGCATTATTTAAAAAAAAATTTTTAACCCTGTGGTTATAACACTTAAGTAAATTGTATCCATTTCCTATGATGTACTATATTGTCACTGAAGTATTTCACATCTAAGGAAAATTCCTCACAGGAAGAATTGTTAAAGATAGATATAACACACATTAACTAAAAAGAAACTGTTACAAAACACTTACAAAATTCAAGCTTTTGCATTTTTGCAGTTGTAGATTTCATATCAATGCCAGTAATTTAAGATACCTACTGTGGTTTTAGCTGCACAAGAAAACCAACAAGTCATCATAGAACTTGCAGCTTCTTGCTGCCAGAAGCAATCAGTTTATCTTGCATCAAGTTATAAACCACTGCAGCTCACAAAGCAACAAGCCAGAGTTCAAACGGGCTGCTTCGAGAAACATATTCTCTCCACCACCCTGAATTCATCTTGCTCCATCCTTCACTTAGCTTGGATCCCCAAGTTATTTTCCCCATCTTCAGGATCATCTTCAGACTTCATAACTCTTAAAAAAATATGGGCTACCCCCAGTCAGAGGCTGCCTGGCTAGTGAAGCCCTTCGTGGATCCAGCCGCCTGCTCAGCCTGTCCCTCCCCAGCAATCCCCAAGAAAACCCTCCCAGAGCTTTTGTTTCTGCGTTGCAACAGACTGCCAGAGTGACTCAGACTCACAAGTAAATATTGCCCAGATCTGAAATATCTTGTAAACAATACGTAGACAGTCTCATCAACCCAGATCTATTTTCTGATAATCCAGTACTTGATAGCCAAGCAATAGAAAGCAATAGCTATTAATACATTCCCCACATGCTCATGCCCTGACTAAGGCATGTTAGATTTAATGTTAACTAACAAGACAAGCATGCATGAAACTTTACTACAGTGTTGTTATGTTCTGCAGACATGCAAACACTCACTTTAAAATAACAAACACATTAGTCAAATTAACTGTCCACTGACATTAATGAAGGTCATACTTATCACCACTAATAAAACAGAAGGACTGAAATACTCTCAGGAGTAATTTTTTCCCATTCCACCACACCACAAAGCTGAAACCAGACTCACGATCAGACTTCAGACAGTTACGACTGCAGAGCAGATGGAATGCATGATCCTATTTTGACAGAAATGTAACCGATTTTAAATTAGAAAACACACATGCCTCTGCTTTAAAAAAAAAAATCTCCTTTTACAGTGATGAAACCCATTCTGAATAGAACCTGGTTTCAGCTTACTGCTGCTGCCAGTCTGTCTCCCAAGATGTTAAACGAGGAGTCACAAAGGCTGTGAAAACATTAAATAGACAGCATAATGATTAACAGTAGGAAGATGTAGAGTCTCCTTTCACAAGTTTTAAATTTAAATGGAAATCTCCCAAGTGCCATATTTAGAGGACTAGGTCAACACGACAAGCAATGCACTGTTTTGTCTGCAGACAAGAAACAGTGCATAGCCAGAAAAACCACATACACACACCCCCGAAGGACACACACACGGGATCACAAATAACCTATAAATGGACCTTCTCAGTACAGAGATTTTTAAAATCACTTATTCATATTTGCACAAATTCACCCTTTCCCAGCAACTTCTGAACTATTCCACACCACTTGCTGTGAGCACCCAGCCCTTCGCCTTGCAGCACTAACATGTTTCTTGGAAGAACCTTCCAAGACTTCTCTGCAATTAGTGTCCACATGACAAAGCCACTCCAAAAGAGTACAGTGATTACCAGAATGACTATGTCATCTCAAGTTATCTTCTGACTATCTTCTGACCAGAACCAAGTCTGTCTCCTCAAGCTAAAAACAGCATTTGGAGGAAAAAAAAATACACTTCAAAAGTGACATCAACAGCAAAAATAAAACCACTTAACTGAAATCAGTTTGGTGAGAAACCATGTAGGTAGTAAGACGATGCTTTCCATAGTTTTTGATTTATCCCAAAGGTTTCACTTGTCTCCTTTTTTATCTGCCTGCAGACATTCCTCATGACTCATGAGCCGCACTCATCCTGCAGCCCCTTTCTACTGAAGATCCTCCCAAGACACTCTTGACCACAAGATTTAGGATTGCTAAACCACATTCCCCAGAACTGCCCAGCTCAGACTAAGCACAGACAGCAGTTCTCGGGAAACACAGCTTTCATGGCTCCATCAGCACTGAGCACTTTGGTAAACACAGCCTGGCTACAGACTCACACCAATTAAATTCTTCTCCAGGGAAGCTCAATCTCAGAGAGCTCTAAGGGTAGAAACTAATGAAGCATGCTTGTGTTGCATTCTTTCAGTGTAACCGAAGTTTGGAACCTAATTCAGATTTGGTTTCTCAGAACAAAGACCATCAGATACACCAGCAGTGCAGATCCCCGGACACACTAAATTACCAAGGATACCACAGGTGCCTACCTAGCTAAGGCCAATATTGCCCATTTTCTGGTAACACAGAGCACCTGTTCTACCTAAGCTCAGCCTGCCAGGAATCCTTCCCAGCTCCAGGTCTCCAAAGACAAAGGAGTATCCCATCTCCACCATCTGACTAGGATCAAATACAGTACTTGTTCCTATTAGCTTGTATCTGGTGTGCTCTCAGTTTAAGGGCTTTATATTGAGCAGATACATTAGGCATCTGCAGACACTCTGCACATCCATCTGCTATTATAACACCTTCAGGAGTGGCGCAGAGATACACATACACACCAGCACACTCGGAAAAAGAACAAACTGAAGAAGCACAGAAAACTTTTTTAAAAGCTCTCCTAGCTTTCATTCAATGATTTAAACTTACTGGGCTAGAGGGATTCTACCCACACGCTTAATTCAGAATGAATTGCTCTAACTTAGCCAGTTTTTCCTCAAGCCCAGGTAAGCTTTTAGCATCCTCAACACCCTTCGGTAAGAGACTGTACAACTTAACTACATGTTGCATGAACAATTACCTACTTCTATTCTCTCTGAACCTGAAAACCCCTATCTTACCAGGTATTTAGCAGATCAGAAGTCAAGCCACTAACTGAGAACAGTAAACAGCACAGTTCAGAGTCAAAGTTTATAGCAGAGTCTAGAACTACAACCTTTGAAAACAAGCCTGTTCCTCACCTGCCATTACAATTAAGTATTTAAAGATGAGAGCTGCAAGAGCATTAATGACTGCCACTGGAGATATTTACAGTCAGGACATAATTGGTACCAAGACTAACTACTCTCATTTTTCTTAGCAAAGGAAGACAGGATGTTCTAGCATTATCGCGAGCAGTGGAAAAGGCACACCACTGCTGGCAACGAAAGCCACGGGGTGCTATCAGCAAGGGTAGTTCTGATAGGCTGAAAGAAATAAATATGTATTTGTACACTGCTGACAACCAGAGAAGCAATTAGCAAAGTTAATGTTTAAAGTTTATTATAGTTATAGGATATATATTTATCAATAAACATAGCACCATACTTAAGGAGTCTGAGCATGAAGCTACTGGACATCATCTCCCTCTCAACCAAAAGAAAAGCAGGTAGAGTCCATGAAGCTGTGCACAGTATTACTGCACACCCTGTCACCCAAGTGTCCCTACTGAGGAACCTGGAGCAAAGTGCTTCATCAGTGATCCCAAGACACAAGAGGACAGAATAATACTGGGGTTATGGGGACCCAAACAGGACAGACAAATTAATATACCAACCCTGAAGGCCTTTGGAAAGCAATCCATAATACTCTTCAATCCCAGCAGCTCTTCTGCTGAGATTTTTCTCAACCCAAATATTCTCCAGAGTGAAGTCCTAGCAGCCAGAAGGGAACTCCCAAGACTTTTCATGCCAGCAAGAAGATATTTCTGGTCATCAGTCTGAGCACAGTCAGTGTGGTACAAGTCCCATTTGAGAATGCACTTACTGTTTTTAAAAAGACAATACAGGGCCAGGGACACAAGAAGTATTAGCCTTAATATTGCAATGAAAAAAATTGTGACAAGTTAACTTGTTGCTGAAATAGTATTGCTCAGGAAACTTCCACCTGAACTCAGAATTGCTCATCCAGAGTCTCTAAACACTTTTGCCTACATAGCTGCAGAACACAGACTACATAAACAGCTTATTTAAATAGAGCATGGACAATCTTTAGCAGTCACCTAACTCACTTCAGAAACACCAGCTGTAATTCAAAGCAGTTCTTAAACCTTTCAGCCTGGAAGCTGACATAAACCTGTGAAACTGAACACAGCTCCTCATTACTGCTGGGCTAGGCAGATAATCCTATTAACAAAAAAAAACCAAACGGGACACATCCTCCTCTAATGCCATTAGCAAGTGACATAAGCACATAAAACACACTGAGAGCAAAGAGCTCTGGTAAAACACTGCCATCATCCCTTACAGCAAGTGCTCACAAATATATGAATGGTCCTAAAAATTATGTAGACAAAAACAGTAACACCATACTTTTATGGAAACAGTTATAAAACTACTAAAGCTGCAGTTTCTCAAGTCTGTGAAGGCCATTAGATAGAAAAAGTCTTGTCAAAGAAGGACCAAGAATTATTTTAGGCCTATCTTTGTCACAAGATATTAATTTTTCCCATTTAGGTGTCCTGCAGAGAAAGACAGGCACTCACTGACAAAGGGGAGTTACTTGAGAAAGGTACATTTGTCACGTAAGACAAGCACAGATGAGAAGGGCAGGCTCAGCACATCTATCAGCCCACACATTTAATTTTCCTGCTCATTCTACAGAGGTCAGAGTACATTTGTGATCAAAAACTAATGTCTGAACAGACACACCCTGTGATTTTATATGGCACAAAATGACAATTGCTTTTGAAGTAGTTTGATTTATTTAAAAACTGCACAAACTGGCAAAATGAAAGGATAAGGTAGACTACTGAAACTATTTTTCAAAGATATTCACCAGGCTTAACTTCCCACTACAGTACAGATGCACATCAGCCAATACCCATCTATCTCACAGACTTTGGCTTATCTGCAGTTGCCTAGAAAAATACTGCAGATACCAGGTTTGAGCAAGGGTTAGCTCAAATGAGGGGAGGGGGGAATGGCATTTTACATTTTATAAGCATATCTTGCTTATCAGGATATGTCTCCATTCACATACAAATGTTCTGGAGTTTAAAACTGCGGGAGTAAGATGTACTGTTTAGTCTACATAAGGGAAAAAACAGACACAGCTTGAACACAGGGTTCTTGTTTCACCCAGCACCTTATGTTATCACCTCATTTACCACAATTTCTCCATCCATGGAAAATTATCAAATGCTACAAAGTGGGCAATGCTTAGTCTAAACAGTGATCAAAAATAACAGCCTTCCTAGGACTGCTCTGGTTTTGCATTGCTCAAAATGCTTGTATCAAGAATACGTATTAACAGTTGTGCTGTTGCATGTCTTGTTTAAATGTAACTGCATCCTGTAATTAATAAAGGTAAAAGTCTCCTAATAAACAAGTTAAAGCAAAACAAACAGTAACCATCTAAAACCCCACCATAAACGTTTCTGATTTTACCCTATTCTTACAGCATTTTCCTTCCTACTACAAGTTAGTACATCCCATCAAGATCAAATTACTAAGTATCAAAAAAGTATTCAAATCTACTTCTAACCATCTGTGACATGTCAAATAGTCCTCTCAAAACCATCATAAGGGCTCTAAATCTGTGTCAAATAGTACATTTCTATCTACAAGGAGCAACATGCATGTACCTAACAGCATAGCCAGTTTCCCTATTCAGCATGGCCGGGGTAGGGTGAAAAACCACTAGCATCAACTTCAACAGCACGCAAGCTACAGTGGAAGTGTCAAAGAACTCTGCATACAACTCCTGAAGGATGCAAAGTCTGCTAAGATTTAAAACAATGAAAAATATTTTCAAGTTTGTTTTTAAACACAACTTCCTCGTGTCTCTTTGCCAACATACAACTCAAGTACCCTGTATTGATAAAACATCTTCAACTTCTCAGCCCTAAGATACAGATCAACTTGGACACTAATAAAAGTGATCAAAACTACTTACGCACTCCAAAAACAAACCAGTGTTTTTTGCAGCTGCATTTTAAAACAGCCTGTTAAGTATATTTTATGGTAACTGGGGCCAGACTTACACAAGTCAAAGAACATTACACCCTTTTACAGCAATGAGAGCATCACAGCTTTCACCACAAAAATAACGGGGAGCCCTAGAAGCCTAGGTCCTGCTGCAGCCCAGCTTTGCCCCTGCAAGTGCCCAACAATTACAGAGTGCCCAGGAGAAAGTATTTCCCCTTTAAATGGGGAGAAAGCAGCAGCAAGGTCAGAGTCCAGCTGCCTTTGCCATTAAAAGCCACATATCACACCACCTTCCTCAAGGCAAACCATTAGTTTGAAACTACAAGCTCTCAGGCAAGGACCAATTGATTTGTGTACTTCCATTTATTAATAACAAAGCATCATAAAATATTAGGGGGTGATGAAACACGACACGACTGTTACATTCATCATCCAGGGAAGCAGCCTGAAGCACATATGCATGAAGAAAGGAATACCATGTTACAGTCCCGACTCGATCCTGTTCGGTCATTAAGTAATGAAAATATGGAGACAATATCAGTCTCTCAGCTGTTACAAGCATTTGTTTGCTAATAAATATTACTACTGAAATACTGACAAAGCACTACGTAAGTTGTATCTGAGCAAAAGGTCAGATGAACTTAGATAACCAAAGAGCCTTATCTGCATAATTATGGCTGCAAATCAGCTAAGGATATTTAACTTGCACACAGGCACTCACTGTACCTCCATTTTTTTTTTAAATATTTAATTGCTACATTCCAAAATGATAAAGCATTCATAAATACTCCTTTTTAAGGAGCCTGAAAATTACAATGCACCTGTAAACAGGCTGCACCACAAAGCTTTTGCTGAACCACAAAAATTGACCATCTTGACTAACCTTGTGTTTCTTCAGCATCAACCACAAACATCACACAAACAAGCACGCAACTCTAATTAACTAAATGCAAATGAATCACAAGGGGTTTTTTCCAAGGAACATACACATTAGCACAAGCCTTAGTAAAGCTTCCTGGAACCCAAACATACTCTAAAGAATAACCACAGTCAGTCTAGGATTTGACATTTGAATATTATAGTGTTGTTGATTCTTGGCCATGCTGCCTGAAGATGGCATTGTAAGGTCACCTTAGGTTGCCCACAACAGACAAAAGGGAGGTAGGGCAGAGGGAATAGTAACTTTGCCCCGGCCAACAGCAGCAATGCTGGAAAAATTCTGCTGATAGGTCATAGCACTGTGATCAGCCTGACTGACAAACACTGTTTTGTCTTTGTACAGAGCAGAGTCATGACAAAACGCCATGAAAATCTTGTTTGTTTACAAACAGACATGTGCTACCAGCAGCACAAGTTTTTTTCTTTTGTTTAATAAGTTCAACACAAAAGTGATCTTGAATCTTTGGTTAAAATTAGGCTACCAAACCTGTATTTCTTACTTCATTTCTTCAGTTATTAATGTGCATTCTACAGCACACTAGTGCGACAAATCATTTTTAACAAAGTTATTCTGCTGTACATACAAAGATAGTGTTGTTGATTAATTAGCAAATTCAGACAACAAACAGTATTCTTCCATTCCCTTAATAAAAGTGATCAGATCAGAACAAGAGGTAGTACCTCCCCTCCCTGCTGCTGACAGGGCAGTAGTAGTTGTTTAATTGTGTACTGGGTCAACCCACAAAGTTCCACTATTTACATAGAGGAAAAGTCATCCATTTAACAGAACTGGACAGTCTCCACATGAAAAAAGTGTGAACACAACCTTAAACAAGTTCAGCTGTCACTAACTACAGCACTTGTACAGGTATTAATTTAATAATCACTGATCATCATACCAGGGCAAGTACTCAGGTGTTTACCTTTGTTTCTTGCACAATGGTTTCCGCTAATTATATATGATGTTCAGTTTCTCTTGATTAAAAAAACCCAACATCATTTTTCCCAGAGGGTAAAGGATTGACAGAAGTTTTTACATGGTTTTACATCTGCTCATTCTCATTACTTGCAGGTGCTCCAGGCAGTGCTGCTGATTTCTGAAGTGCATACATACCTCAGACCATCTCTGCCTTTAATGTCGTATCTTAGGATGCAAACAACTCCAAAGAAATGCAGATCTGCCACTGCTCAGTGATACAGCTTCAGCTGTGCTCAAAGCACTACCAAGAATCCCATGTTTCACAGTAAGTAGCCATCCTCTGGCAAGCAATCCAGAAGCCCCCTTTCCTAAATTCCAGACTTCATTATAAAGGACAGAAAAGTGAAAACCCCCACATTAACAAGATAATGCACCTCAAATCTAACAGAACACCTCCACAGCTATTTCCCGAATGTTAAAGAAATAAGTAGGCAATCTTTCCCCTCCCAGGCCAAGAGTTAGAATCTTACCAGTGAAAGTCAATTAGCAAAGGTCTGAAACATAAATAACTGTAGAACATTAAATCAATCTTTCCCCAAACATCTTCTCAAGAAAGACCAACCAGTGAGCACTTCATATTTGCTTCTTGTACATACAGCTACAGACAGAATTCCTAACTTTACTGGAAGAACACATTTCCTAAACACAAACATACTCTTATTATATCAGCATGTATTTTGGAATCTCAGAAATACTAGCAGTGCATGCTGCTGTGGTCACCCCAATAGGACTGACTAGATTAATTAAAATCTATCTTCTAAATGTTGGTGAATGAGGCATCATTTCTGACTGAAAGTGAGGAGCATGCCCTCAAGGCTTTGTGCTCCACAGAAACTGGTGCTAAAGTTTCCAGCCTGCACTGCTGCAAATGATAAGCATGTGTCTCGCTATTTGGAGCACTGAAGTTACTTAACAGGCTGCTTAGATTATTTTCCAAGCATCATCAGCCAGCTGGAGTTGGCAAAACTAGATAAATCCATTTTCAGACAAAACATTTTGGATAATTGTGGGATTGGTAACAACTACCATTTTTTCATTCTGCTGCTTTTCATGGCTTCCCTCCACCACAAGACTGGTAATAAAGCCATTTCCAAAAGATCACCATCAGAAGACAGAGGGCATGCAACTATTACCTTGACCTGGAGGAAAATTTTCAGAAGCATGATGAAGGGATTAAGTTTCTCTCCACCCCCCAGGAAATAGCACTGGGTGGGAACAGGAGAGAGGGATGAAGTTTCTCAAACAGGCAACTCTTTTTACACTTGTTTCAAGCAGGATCTATAAAGCTCACACTGGCAGGATTCCCACCCACTTCCCCTCCTTCCCTAGCAGTTAGAAACAGAGACACAGCTTTACCCAATCATCCCCCCGCTTCAGCCTCACTATTAACACCCACCCATGCAGCTGAATTTTTTTTCCCCATATAGAAGGTTATAAGTTGGTGTTTGATTAGCCGGTGGAGTGATCATGTAACCAAAATATGTAATAAACAGAGAAAATAAGTCCACCATGGGTACAAATGCCAGTTTTTAAAAGATCTCACTGAAAGTAATTTCCCTTCATATCTTTTAGAATAACTTCAGCTCTTAAAAGTATTAAGACTGCTCAAACCTACTTTGAAAGGAAGGTTTATTGAGCCTTCACCTATGGAAGTGAAAAATCTCCACATCTATTCAAAAGCAAACATGAATGCTGTAAGTGTTTGTTGACATTTAATTATTGTAGGCTTATTTTGAAATAACAAACAGTTCTGAAGTATAGGACAACTAATGAATAACATAAACCAGTGCCAGCCCACACATTACAAATTATCATAACAGAATTCTGAATCACTCCTTTGCACAGTGGAATGTTCAGCACAGTGATGCACTTCCACACGGAACTGTCATTTCATCAGATGAATTTGGTCAGCAGTTTACAAGCCTGAATATCGACATATCTTTCAAATGAGCTACTATTTTCAAGTAATAGCTTCAGATCCAAGACAAATGTGCAGGAGTACTTTAGAGATGGCTAATACCTTAAAAGACAACTGATAAAAGTCAGTGTATCATATTAACCTGCCCTTTTCCACTATTTCATGTAGCCAGCGGCAAGTTTAGCAAATCGGCACAGGAAGACAGCAATAAGCTTAGGAGTGCAACTGCCACAGTAGACTCCCAGGGAAGCATTTACTGAATGGTCACAATTAAAGATGATTTACCACACGAAGTAATTTCCAAATATAGCTTTGTTCAGTTACAAAGACCTCTCTCATCAAAAGGCATCTGCAGAGATGAATGAAGTAAAAATGAAAACCAATAAAGCCATTTAAAGCCACTTAACACCAGCCTCAATTTTGGAAGCCATAGAGAACAAGACGATTCCACCATCACAAAGGTACCTTATTTCCAGAGGTTGCAACAACCCCAGGCCCAGTATTCCCAGACTAGATGATCAGAAATCACAACTGTGTAAAGTCACTAGCCACTTTGAAAGCTTTTTGTCCACTTTCTAAGCAAATCCTCCTTCTGTGCACTAGGATAAGTGCTTCGATGTTGCCACAGAAATTACTAATGTTGAACAAGCTACTAACAATGCCATGCACGCAGATCTCGGCAAGCCCCAGGGCAGGTTGCCAGTCAAAGCTCAGCACTGGCTCCCAAGGCTCTTACAGAGAATTAAAAAAAAAAAGTGTTAATTTCTGCTGAGGCCAGAAAGCAAAACTGAAGGCAGAGGTAACATGCATTTGCATGCTTGTTTTCCAAGCTGCAGGTCATCTAGGGCAGCCTGAACAAGAGGCTGGGTGGGTGCCAGATGAAGTGCATATTCTCATCCCGCTTTTCCCCATGCCAGCGCTCAGAGATCCTCTCTCCGCTGTGCCTCCTCCCCACACACAGACCACCGCGGGGGCTCACTGCCTGCCCTTCAAGCCCTTGCACTCAAACCCCAAGGAACCCCCACTCCTCCAGCAGATCTCCAGCTCACTGAAGCCCAACTCCCCCAAATGCCAGGGTGCTGCCCCTCCATGTCTCCCCCAGAGAGCTCACTCCCCACAGATCCCAAAGACTCTCTTCCCCCCAAGTCACCCCAAATCTTCCACGCTCTCTGCCCCCAGCAAAGCCTCGGCTCCCCAGGGAGCCGAGACTCCCTCTGCTCTGCCCCCACGCAATGCCCCGCTGTCCGGCCCCTTCTGCTCCTCTCACCCCAGACCCCAGGCACCCCACACATCCACAGCCCTCCCCCTCCCTCAGCTCCCCAGCCTCACCCCCAAGCAGAGCCCACCCTCCCCCCCGGAGCTCGCCTCCCCAGCGCACCTCCCCGCGGAGCTGCATGCCCACCGCCCGCCCGCGGAGCTCAGCCCCACCGCTCCATCCCCAGGTAACCCCATGGGGCCTAGCTCCCAAAGCACCAGAGCCCCGCAGCCCCCAGCCCCATCTCCCCTCACAGGAGCCCCCGGGCCCTCAGCCCGCCAGCGCAGGCTCCGACCCCTGGGGGGGGGGCTCTGCCTCCCCTCTGCCCCCGGCCCAGCCCTGCCGGCACCCACCGCGCTGCCCCCGATGACCGCTTCGTGCTTCTTCAGGCGGGACTTGAGGCTCTTCATGGTGCGGCCCCGGGCGGGCGGGCGCGGCACCGGCCCCGCGACGCGCACCCGCCGCCGCCGCCGCCACGGCCGGGACGAGCTGGTCCCCGCCCGCCGCGGCACCCCTAGCCCGCCGCCCCGCCCACCGGGGAGTCGCAGCCAATCGCCACCCGCCCGCGCGGGCGCCGCGGCCAATCACCAGGTGGAACAAGGGGAGGGACTTCCTCATTTTAAAGGCCGCCTGAGGGGGGGTGTGGGTGGGAGCGGCGTGGCGGAGGCGGAGTTTCACCTCGTGCGGAGCCGCCCGCCCGCCAGGGGGCGCGCCGCGGGCGGGGCAGAGGCACGCGGCAGGAGGTGCGCCACTCTGGCGCCAGGGCAGCCCCTCAGGGACACCACTGAGAGGGCGGTCGGGCGCTGCTGTTCGGGGTGCGGGCAGGCTGCCCCGGCGTCTGTGCCTGCTCCCCGGGAAGAGAGCGCCTCCATCCCTCCGGGTTGCCGGCCTGGGGAGGGAGAACAGAGCTCCCAGGCCTGGTGGCGGAAGGGAGAGGGTAGGAGCCTGGCGCACGTACTTGCCAGGAGCAGAAAATGCAAACCGAGAGCTGTCCTTGCAAACGTCTTCCCTCTTAATAAACGAGGCGTTTATTCACAAGAGATCTTGAAAGCTGAGTAGAGGCAGCATTTAAAACAACGTAATTAACTCCCTGCTTCTGCGTAAGGAATGTCTGAGGGTGGCAGTTTGCTTGTTTTGGTCACAGCTTTGTTCAGCACGAAGTCTATGTAACATCTCCTTTTCATCACATTACTCACAGCCCTGTCACACACAGTGGCACAGCACCGGGAAGTTTAAGGTCATGCACAGTTTTGAGGCTATTTAATTACAACCCATGGATTGTGTTTAAAACCTTGCTTATTACAGCTGGATTGGAGCTATTCAATCAATATATCTCTCTAACATAAGCAGAGCTCTTGGTAAATGTCACTGCTTTTTCATCAATTCAGGCAAACTGTGGATTCAAACACTTAGGTTTCTCTGTAGGTGGCCTGTTTAGACGGAAAGATACTTGATGTCTTTAAATACATACTGTCATTTCGTGCACATCAGGGTTGCTGGAAGGTACCACCATGCTCTGAAATTAAAACCTTCACCAGCAGAGTCTAACCCCGAGCCTAACCTCATCAAAAAGGGATTAAATCCAGATCTGAACTCTTCAGAGAAAGGATGTTCATGGTCTGAATGCCATTTAATGGTTTCAGGGTTCTTTTCCCTAAAGAGCCCTCCTTTCAGGCAACATCTCTCCTTTCAGGAGCCACCTCCATTCACCCCGTGGATGCCTCCACACTTTCAAGGCACTGATGGAAACTCTAAGACCAGCATCTCCTCAGACAGAAGCTGACACCTCTCAACACCTCTGTCATTCAGCTGGCCAGAAACCCCTCGGGCTCTCAAAGGCCTCTAAGTCCCCTTTGAACCTTGGTTCCCACCACTTCAGCTTGGTATTGCCATCCTGTCACCACTGGCACAGGTAATCTGACCCTGCCTGGCACTAATCAAAGTGACGTGGTGGGTAAACTGACAGTAGCAGCTGGAAGCTGGTGAGATCAGGATTCCCCGGTTATTTTCTACCCATGGCAATACAAGCCGTGGTTTCCTTTAGCTGAAGGTACAGAATTGAAAAAGCAAATTCCTAGAGCGCACCCAAGCCACAGCACCTCCAAAGGGTGTTTGTGTAAGGATCTGCACAAACATGAGCCAGCAGTGTTCATGTCCACTCACAAATCCAAGCACAAAGCTAACCCCAGCACCAGTCTAACCCAGGGCAGATGAACTGGTTTGAGTTGTTCAAATCAGAACCATTGTCTGCTGAGTTGTCGCAGGAAATAGTTGGGTCATTAAAAATAAGTTTTTATTACTGAAAGTTTCAGCTTTACAAAATATTTTCTAACTTTCAGGACCAAGCTAACAGCAGTAGCTTTCTCTTCCCTCCACCAAATCTATGCTGTTTAAAGGAAGCTCCTTCTGAGTCACTCCAGTGACTCTCCAGGGAAAGCAGAATTTTAAAAATAACTCCTTGCTATCATGTCAGTGCTGAGAAGCTGCACATAGCAGTTCCAAGTACTCAACCAGTTCCAGAGCCATTCCCTGTCCCCAGATAATCAAACGCATATATGCGTTTGCACCAACCAGCTGGGGCTCTGCTCTTCTGAAGGCTCAGCAGCCACTGCAGGAAGAGGATGGCATCTGCCTTGTGAACCAGCTTCCTGCTGCTGGAGTTGATCGTGGGTGAAGCTTGTCCCCGTCACACCACATTTCTCACTAGCCAGCTCTGTGCAGAGTAAAGCAATCAGCCAGATCAGCCAGAGAGGAGCCTTTCCCTTTTTTCACTTCTGTCAAAGCAGAAAGCTCCCTATCTGAACACCATCTTTCAGCCCTAGTGCTGCATGTGTCAGCTCAAGAACAAGATGTTTCACGTTAAATTACTAGGGACTGACTTGTACAATTGACTGGCATCCAGGCCGTCCAGATTCAGGAGGGAACCCAGCTAATCTTACTGCCTCAGCAGCACGTACTGCAGCTCTCACCTTTGACTCACCAGCCCAAGCCAGGCCATAGCAGTTCAGTCTGGACAGATGTCCATGCTTTGGCCCTTCCCCTGACCACAGAGCCAGAGCTGCTCCCTGATTCTGGACACATCTACCACAGACTTTTTCTCTGGACTTCTCACTTTGCTTTCCAAATTAATTCAGGCTGCTGCTGCTGCTAAGATTCTTGGCATGTAGTTCCCACTATATCACCCCTCTCCACATCCCATCCCCTCTCTGCCTATTAGCTAGATATATCCTCATTTGTTCTGCAGTATGCTTTCACCATCACTCTATTACTGGTTCTTGGCTTCTATCGCCTCATTCCCTACTTGTCTGGCTAGACTTTCTCCCAGCTCTCTTATAAGTGAGACGAGCCAATACAAGCCAATCTGCTATGGCTTGTATTTGCTTTGTGTGGGCACAAACAGTAGAGCACAACCTGAGGGTGGTTAGATAAGGTCACTTCACTGCTGACAAACAGAGACCAAATGGAAATTTGTAGCTCTTGCTGGAGATTTGTTCCACTCTCTCCCCAGCTCCACATATTTTTTTTCTCTGTGACTTTATCCTTCAAACCACAGGTTTCTTTGGAACAATGACTGACACTGACTGTATGTCTCCTTGTATGCTGACATAGGGTTTGGTGGATGCCCGTTAGATGCTCACGCATCAGCAATACTATGTACACGGTAGCCGCTGTCCACACTCACCGCTGCCATGGGTGGCCAGCCACAGGAACTGTCAAAGTACTGCTGAGCACAGCAGGGCTGCACGCACTAATACACACTTGGTACCGTTTCAGTAACCGTGGCTAAAATCTGATCTAAGCAAGCAGCTTATGTAGCTCAGAAACTATCACACTGTATCTGCTCAAATGTTTCATTTTTGTGACAACCTTTGCTTACAGCAGCACAACAAAGGGTATATTTATTCCAACAATGTTTGTATGATAAGTACTGAGTTAATGGCACACAAAATTTGCTGGCCAGTTCTCTAACAGGCCTGGGATCTAATTAATCTCTGGCAAGTTCCCCTGAAATAGAAGCAGTGTTGGCCTGCACATCTAGCAGTCGAGACAAACTAATTGGAGCCAAGCTGTACAGTGAGATAGGAGGAAGAAATAGCTTCACCATGGTGGAGCTTTTTTTCAGAGTTACAGTGCCAAAGTCTGCATTTCTCTCTATTAGAAGAGCACCATTTGTGCAATTCTCGTACCCACAGTCAGAGTTCAAGAAGTATTTGAACGAGAGTCACAAACCAGCACAAAGCTAGGTGGTCGTGCACTCCACAAAGTGAGCTGATGGGGACTTTCTGAGCTTGTGAGCAGCAGAGACGACTGAGCAGTGGGTTTCCATACAAACTGTGACTCCCAGACCTCCACCTATCCTCAGTTACATCTTCCCTGCAGCCACACACGGAGGTGTCCGGGGAGCATCCTCCGAACAAACCACCGCATGGCAGCATCTGTCTCCAACAGGAGTCTCAACAAGCTTTGGTTCTCAGCTATTTTGTAAGACAGAAAAGCAGATCAGTGTGACTATATTGCACTTCTCTAGGCATTTGACTTATCAATCCATTTGTAACAGGACATAAAAATCAAACCCCAACATGACTGAAAGGGAAACGCGCTCCTCACTTTCTCTTTCTACCTGGTCATTAAATTACCCGGCCGCTTCCTGCATCACTTGCTGCCTTAATCATCCAGATAAATTAATCTCCATGCCAGGCACACGCGTGGAGGAGGACATAATTTTATCTCCCTTTGCTCTTGAACCCATGAAGAGTCACAGTCTTCACTGCAAGGATACAGCGAGGCCTTGTTCTCCTAGGGCATCTTACACCCCGTCTCATGCCCAGGCTCACAGCTGGATGCAGTGCACCTGGCAGAGGCACACTTCTCTGTCCAGGGCCTTTCTGAGCTGGGTCTTCTGCACACACCAGACGTCTCCTGGGAGCAGCCTGCAGCGATGGCCACACAGGACCGGAGCACACACGCAGTCACTGGCGCACCAGGCAGACCCCGCAGCCTGGCTGCTCTGCCTGCTGCCTGACTCCCAACTTCCCCTACGGCCGCTTCTCCCCATCCCCCAGAAGCGCCAGCCATGTGTGCACAAACCTGCCCACATGTCTCACTGCCTCTGTGCTGGGGATGGGGAGGAGACGCGGACGCAGGTATGAACAAGCAAGCAGTGGGAATTCTTTAACAACACAGAGCCAAAGCAATCCAGTGTCCAAGCTTTTGTTTTACTCCTTTCACCCCCATTTTGTTCTGGGTTCCAAGAAAGGGAGAAGGGAGGAAACATGTTCAGATGGAAACCTCCATGCAGCCAGTGTTTACACACTGTGCTCCTGAACCAGTCTGGCATGATGCCAAGCTTAGGAAAAAAACAAAGCATGTGCCAGCCTCTTGGGAACTGGATTTGACAAAAGCTTGGCTGCCAACTTGGCTGCTCTAGCTTATTACTAGCGGCTATTTCAGAACAGTGCCTGACAGTCACAGGAAACACTCAGCCCTGCACACGAAGCACAGTGCCCAGACTGAGCGTGAGACTGTGCCTGTCATGAAGAACTGCCTGTGTGTAACCACCATGGCAGCAATGGGAATGGAAACAGGTGGGATACAACCTTCCAAAGCTGTACGGCAGGTGAGAAGTGGGTGTAGAAACTAGGGCTGCTGCCTGCCACCAAGGCAGCCAACAGAACAGGCTGTCCTATGTATTCATTACTGATTAAAAGACACCCCAAAAGAAGATAGCACCCCAAAGGAAGGGAATCTGTTTCGGTAGCAAGAGTGGGTAAAGCTCAGGTTGTGGGTGAAGGCTGAGACAGAACAGCTCCTCAGTTTTTCACACACAAACGTGTTTGCAGGCAAGTGGCTAATTTCATTTTCATGACCGTGTGGGACTCTAGTTCCAGTTGTAAGGGGAAGATTTTGAAATATTGCTGGGGAAGGTATACATGTAAAGGCATCTTATCTTGGGTCTCCAAGCCTTGCCAAGCACCTGTGCTGCTGAGAGAAAGCAAATGTGTTTTCAGAGAAGTGAAATTGTTGTGATGAGGCAACAGCACTGAGAGACAGCCAGTAAACCTGTGTTTTTAGCACTGTGGTCCACACCATCTGTGTCATAAATTATATTAATTAAGCAGCACATTCCAACAAGTATAAGGGAGCTGAATTTCCAAGTGAAACTGAAGGCAGTGTGTCACATACAGACTGCAGTGTTCACCCCAGAAAGCTGCCGTTGAACTCTGTGTAACACACACTGTGGTCGTATCCGAGGTTGTGAATACTGCATAGCCAAAATTAGAAACAGAAGTGGGTGCAAGAGACACAACAAAAACTTCTCGCGTTCACACATGCATCAGGAAATCATTGCCATTAGATTCTGGTTCCCCACACCACAAACAAAAGTGGGGTTTTCTGCTGCCTCTGTTTATCAGCAGTAGTAGGCAGGAGCTTCAATCACATACTGCAACCCCTGTAACATAGGAGCTTCTATCTGGGGGCCTCCTGGGATGCCACAGTACCATGGGCAAATCTGCAGAGAGTGAAACAGCAAACACTCTGCAAACTGAGAGCCGGGTGTAGCCCTGCAAGGCCCAGTGGATTAGCAAAGCAGTTCAGGAATGGCTGTGGAGGCAGAAAACATGAAACAAGCATCTGGAAACATGGAGATCCTGAACTCATCCTGTAAGCACTCCCTGACAAGCAACTCATCTGTGGGCTGGCTTACAGCAGAGACCTGAAGGGGAACTGCAGGGGCTGTTTCATTCTGGCAGGCTCTTAAACTGCCCAGCTGCCCAGCAGCCACATGTTCTGCCTCCGCTCAGAGCAGAAGCAAAGGGAACTTCACTAACCCCCGTGCCTGGACCAGTGCTTCTGGGGCTGTACCAAATGAAATAGCAATGGCAGGACAAAGCCCTGTCACCCATGGACTGATGTGGTCACAGAGATAAAGCCTTACCGTAAATATGGTAAATGGGAGGACAGACAAATAGAAGGGATAAAGAGAAGTGATAAGGAGCCTAAAGGAATGTAAAGATCAAAAGGAACTTAGCCAGACCTGAATGCTTTCCTGGGCCTGATAGAACAGACTAGCCAGGGAGTAACCATGCTCTGGTTTAAGGACTGATTCATTCAGTGAAAAAGAGAGAGAAAAATGTGTCTCTGTGGGAACGTATAGCGTGCAAATCCATCTGACCACTAGCAGAGCTGCAGACAGGTCTTCACAGAGACGATAGTATCTATGGGGAGCCAGCCCCGTTCAGAGGAAAACATCTCAAATAGCTGTTTGTCATTAGCACATCTTTCTCCATCCTCACTGGATTGGTTTTGCTGGCTGGCTACACTGGAAACCAGAGCTCCTAGGCAACACAGGACGCAGTTTCCAAAGCTTTAGCGGTGGAGTCAGTAGCAAAAGGAAGGCTCTTCCTAAGCTTCTTATCCTTGTTTGTATGATGTCTGGGGTTGGACCATCAACAGCTCGGAGCCTTGTTTAAGCTAAAATGGATCAACAGTGAAATCAGAGCCCCTTGACCTTCAGTAGCTCCCTCATACTCTATCTCCTCTTGGGAACTCCTGTCAGCACAGGAGAGATCCTTGATTCATTTTTAGGTTGATGAGGAGCAAAGCAAGCAGAGTCTGAGGTTAGCAACCATCCAGGCATGGATTTGCAATGTAATAATAGCAACCACAGCGTCTCCCACAATAATCCTAAACAGCAGTGTCTCCTGAAGCCACAGAAACACCACACAGCTCTCCAAGCCTCACAAAATAGCTTCATTATCTCTGCCATACTTTGTCCACTCTCCATCTGGTCTGATCAGCGGGAAACCAGCAGGGTTTGAAATCCTGCCTTCTGCTGAGGTAGCAGCTGAACCTGCGCCAGCAAAACCAGGGGCAGCCCGGCATTCACAGGAGGAGCAAGAATGGAGCTGCAGCAGAGGAGAAAGGGGAGGCGACTGGGGGATGCACAAACCCCCGGGGTAACACAGGGAGAACCGGAGTGCCTGGGGTGACCAGCGAGGCTGGCACACGGCTGTCAGCTAGCACCAGCGCTGCCCAGTTCCTGCACCCACCGGTTTCATTATACTCCTGCAAACTAAATCTTCCGCCTGCATTTACTGCTCCCTCTTGGATGCTGGCCGATGGTAAACGGGGTGTGAATTTCCTATGAATGGGATTCGATTCTGGAAAGGAGCTTTGGCTCATGCTAGGCAGCAATCTGTACACAAATCCGGGCGCTGATCTAGCTGTAGAGCAGAGGCCTCAGCCCTTGGAGCAGTCCTGGAAGAAGGTGACAGGCACACTGTGTCCTAATTCCTGTGCCTCCCCCCCAGCATGCTGGACAAAGCCACCAGGCAACAAGAGGCTGCCTGAAATACCTGCCCGTTTGGTTCAGCAGCCGCGTAACATGAGCCTGCTCTTTGTGCTGCAGTGCTGCGAGAGCTATTCAGGGATGGATTTTCTCAAAGTCTTGTCATTTCAAGAGAGAGGAAAAAAAATACTCGTGGGTCAAAGCATCCAAACAGCCTGAGAACTACTCTGAAAAGAGTCCTTTCCTCTGCCCCTTTTACATGCTTTTGCATGTGCCAAGTGCCAGGGTGCACTCCAAGCAGACACCAGACACTGTCTCAACAGTCAAGAGCCCCTCCAGCACCACCGGGATGGCGCATCTCCCCCAGGAGAGCACGTATGCCTCTGAGCATCCCCCACAGCTGCTCACTGGCTCTCGAAGAGCTCACTTCCCTGGCTACATGAGCAACTTCTGCTCCTGGACTTGGTGCCTAAATTCAGGGCTTACTATAGCTGGTGAGACTCCAGCCCTGCTAAACAGCTTAAGTCTTCATCTCTCTTCGGTTTTGTTATTTGAATATACTTGTTTGCCCACTCAAGTGGAGTGAGCAATCTGCATTGTAACTCCATCGATAAAATAACCTCTGTCCTGCTAACAGGGCAGCTTCCACTTTCAAATTCCTTCTTGCATACAGCCAGGGAGGCATTCAAGAGTGGCCTCTGCAGCAAGGGCCTCTTGAACAATAAGCTATAGAGCAACGATCACCCCCGTGTGTGCAATTGCACAGCACTGCTCCCTCTTCACCTCCCCTGGAAGGCCCAGGCAGCTTTGCACAGCATGTGCAAGGCAGCGTAGAAGCACAGGTAAATCCATTTCAGTTCCAGTTTTGCTGGAGTGGAGTGAACTCGTCCGTAAGGATTTCCCCCACATCCTATTCCACTCCACAGCAGACAACTCCCTGGCCACATCCTCCCTGCATTTCCAGCTCATATGAAAACAGGAGGAGCCCGAGTTCCTTCAGAAATATTAACTACAAAGACTTGGAAAACAAGGGTCAGGGATAAAGCAAGCGGTGAAAAGCATTGAAACTAGGGACTGAACAGTCTAACACAAAATAATAATCGGTATTAAAAAATCAAAAGCTGAGCATACTGAATTCAGGTGCAAAGCCTTTCCTTCTGCAAGCTTCCTCACCACAAGGCAGGTCCCTCCAGCGCAGTGTGTTTTTCAGGGAAATCGGTCCCTACAGATGTGCTCTGCCTGCACGGATGTAGAAGGAGACTGAGATTTGTGTCCTGGTTTGCACACTCAATTACTGCTTACCAGGATCAGGCCTGGAGAAAAACCAAATGTACTTTCAGAGTCCCGTTAGCCATCCAGGCTGACTGCATCTCATGCAGACCCATTCAGTCACCCGCCTCGCCATGACACAAGAGTCTGGCATGCTGAATCCCGCTGATAGATGTTAGCAGGGATGTTTATGCTAAGACTAATAAGCTGCCGCTTTTATGTGTCCTCAGAAGAGTGTTGCAGGCTGCCTGCACACATCGCTGTGCTGATTTACAGCTGCTGTATATTTTGACATTTTTGTTGTTCGTACTGATGAGGGAAAGAAAATTACTTGTATTTTAAATAAAAGCTTAAATCCTGGAGCACAAGACCCAAACATCAGGGAAGAGAGCCTGTTGCCAAGCCACCCTAATCCGAGCACTTTCCTCCTCTGTATTTAGCATTCCTGTTAATGGAATTTGGACTACAGCTAATGCTGATTAACATTTCCATGTTAGTTATTTCACATAATCTTTTCTCCAGCTGTGGCAGAGACTAGAAACACGCCATTTATACTTGTTCAGTCGCTGATTAAGCGTGCTTTCCTAGCTCTTGCCAGCCAAAGCCGCTGAGAATGAAAGGCTACTATGTTTAACCAATCCTAATATGGATCAATTCCTAAGCACAGGAATGGTGTCCTTTCCCTATAAATCTCTGCCTGGATAACAAGATTTTGATTGCAGGCTAATCCTGGGGTGGGAAAACGGCGGTAGGCAATTGGTATGAAGCACAGGAGGCAGAAGTGTGGGCACAAATGAGCACTGCACTTTTTAGTGATGGAGCACTGGTAACCGCCAGCCCATAAATAATACATCTAATTTTACACCTGCACTCATTCTTCCGTGCTGGGAATTCAGTGCAGATATACTGCAGCCTAAAATTAGAGCAGGTTACAGACATGATCTTTAACATGTTAAAAGTAGAAACATGCCGATGGATGCAATGTCCTCACCCCATCACTCCAGTCTGTTTCCACTCGGGCTGGCAGGAACATACCAGACACCACTCGGGGGCACCTACAGTGTTTGGTTACATGGCTTGGGCAGCATGGCGCAAAAACGGCACCCGGTGGGACCGCGTATCCCAGCACGGTGCTCTGTGCTGCGCTGCCTTGGAGCTCTGATCAGAGCAGCCCCCAGCTGCCACTCATGAGGTGTTGGGGTGTCACAGGAAGGCATCCAGAGGAGGGGCTCTGGAGGTCGACCACTGAAACTTTCAGTCACCTCTGTCAAATGCCAGCTCTGCTGGGCAAACCTGCCATGCTCCCCATCTCAGTTCTGCCTGGCCGCATCACTCCCGCAGCCTTCACCACTGCTTGATGGCATCATGAGAGATGCAGGGAGCTGAACAAGGCTGAGCAGAGGTGAGAGGGTCCCCAAGCCGATCCCTGGCAGCCCTCCATGACTGCAGACCACAGCTGCCAGATGTGAGGTCCCTGTCCTACTGCATGTTATCCTTCCAGCATCGGCCTGCTCGACCTCCTCTTACCTCCACCTGCCTCGGTTTCCCCTGCTCCTGTGGCAGGAGTTCTGATTTCATCTCCTCAGCTGCTCAGAGGACTTGCTCAGGCACCAGCTTGGGATTATTCTGGGGTAGCTTGGCTTTCCCTCATTTAAAAAAAAAATAATAATCCAAAACACTTTGTGACACACCAGTTCTTAGTCAAAATTAATTTTTATGTATCATTAATTCTCCCAGGTTGAAAAAAAAAATAACACTAGCATGTATAACTGCATCTGTTTGCAAGGTATTATTTGGGCACTAGAGGTACCTCTGCTGCATGGAGATGAGAAGAGCTGTTTCTGGAAAGCAGAGGGTGCCTTGCAAGCAGCAGGGAAGAGATGCTCCTTCAGCTCTGTGGACCCTTACACCCACCATGGATGTTGGCTTTATGGGAGGACTGGCACTTTATTCATCTTGACATGTGGGCAGATGAGGTTACGGCTGCCACACAGGTTCAGCTGGGGCAAAGAGACACATCAGAGCAAATTACGGGGAAGAGCTTCTGATGTGAAACTCCCATGAGAAAGAACGAACAGGAGAAACTACTCCCCAGCCGCTCCCAAGGGCTAATTGCTGAGAGCGATGGACCAAGAAGCATGCAAGGAAGGCCCAAGCAAGTAATTATCCCGCCTCAGGAGGAGGATCATCACCTTCATCTGTAGCCGGGTTCAAGTGGAGGCTTGGAGGTTCGCACAGGTCAGGGCTCCCAAATGGCAGCCCCACCACGCTGATTTGGGTGCGGTGGAGATACCAGCTCTGGGCTGGGCTGGTGGCAGGACCAGGTTATCAGGACTAGCAAGGGCTGCTGGCAGCAGGCAGGACCTCAGACAGCCCTGGCGTTCCTCACTCCCGGGGTCCGCAGGGGTCACACGCCATCACTGATGTACTTACGGCAATCCAGGGAGTAAACAGGGAAAAGTGGAAATCCCTTGAAACTCAGCACAGTCCAGTCCTCACCACATAGCTCTCCCATTCTGTCCTGGTGGAGCAGCAATGCTGGGCAGCCAAGAGCGTCAGGAACCTGCCCTGCAGTTTTAAAGGACCTACAAGCAAAGGGCCGACCCGTCCCTTAAGCACCGAGCATCTTTGCAGTCTGGGGAGGGGACAGGGCTCGGCAGCTGAGGAAGCTGGTGTGAAGGGAGGTGACCAGGAGCCCAGCTGGGAGAGACTGCAGATCCCCCAGGTCCCCAGCTGTGGAAACCTGCCCTTCCCCACCGTTTAAAGTGGGGACGAGAGAGAGACAAAGGAAGGAAAAAGAGACTGGAGATGTATGTGCCCTCAGTCCAGAGGAGAAGGGAAGATGGTTTCCCTTTGTCCTCCAGAGAGCCTTCAGGAGAGGACAAAAAGAAATCCCTTTGCTGTCTCTAGCTCTGAAAAAAACCTCTCCTTCCTTTCTGTTTTTCACAGATCTGTGCATCAGCCGTGCAAGGCAGAAGCTGTGCCTTCAACAGGGCTTGCTCCAGGGCCTGACTCTGCCTTCAGAGCAGCATCCAGGCACAAGTTGTCAGTACTCGCCGTGGTGGCAGGGGCACGGCTCAAGGTATGGCGGCAGCCAAGCCAGAGAGGAAAAACCTTCAGCTGCAGTCAGTCACGTCTGCGGGGCTGGGGCTAGGCTGCCGTCAGGTATGCTGCACAGGGAAGCAGCACTTCACTTGGATTATTTGTTGTTGGAGCCTCAAGGAATTAGAGAGTGGGGGTTTTTTGCAAGCTGTAACCATGCAGGCAGGAACTCAAAACCGCCCTTCTGAACCCTCCAGAGGTATTTTGAAATAAACATTTTAAAAGGTTTAAATCAATGGCAGATTTTTCATGCGGTATTTGTGGTGAAGGGAATGGGATGGAAATCACTAATTACCTTCCACTGATTAAGACCAAGCTCTTCCAGCCACGCCTGCACGACAGCTGCCCCATGGCACGCGTCCCCACGCTGCCCCATGGGACCCGCGGTGAGGTTGGGTCAGGCTGGCAGCACCGCCAGTGGAAACCCTGAGCCGTTTCATGCCGACTCGGAGATCAGCCTTGGGCACGTACGTCTACCCTGACCCTGATAAAGCTGGGGTTGTTGGGGCAGCTGCCGGGCTCGCAGGGACGATGCTCAGCCTGTTTCCATGGAGAGCTCAGCAATAAAGATAAGAAGAGATGAGGGAAGGGTGGGAGCTTCATTAGTCTGATTCAGGGAGCTGGGCCCCTGGATAATAAATCCTTCTTGTTTGTAAGAAAGGGTACGCCGGGTTTCCCCTCTCCACCCAATTAAAAAACAAAAGCAGTGATAGCAGCAGCAGGAGCGTCCGGCTGATAACGCGCCCGCAGCTCTGCAGGGCGGCTGCCCTGGCCACAGAGCCAGCACACAGCGGGATGCCGCCAGGCTGGCCTCCGCCATGGTGAAGCCACTTTCCTTTTCCCTCGGGGTGGACACAAGGGCTGTCGCAGGGTCAGGAGCGAAGACGGATGTGCCACACCATATCCTATGCACAGGCTCTCAGGTTCAGGTGTGCCCATACCTCACCAGAGGCCCACGGACCCCCATCTGCTGTGCCGGGCACCCAGTAAAGCCAATGCATGAGGAAACTGCAGCAAGAGGACAGCAGGTGGGAATGGGGCCACGTTTCATCCCAGACACCAGCTCGGTGCTCCCGACAAGCAGGAGTCACGATCATCAGCGTGCCACAGCCTGAGAGGCTGCAGGCTCAATAGCGATAGTAACAACATCCAGCAGTAACAAATGCAACAACAGGAGAACTATTCTCAAAACAGCAGCTAGTGGCTTTGCCAGGAACCATCCCCAGTTAGGGACCAGCTGGCTTTTTTTTCTCCCAGAGCACACACTGGCAGCACGTCTGTCCCCACCATGCCCCTCTGCCCCATGCGGCACAGGTGATCCTCACCTCCCTGCATCCCAGCCACCAGCTGCCCTTCCCCTTGTTGCTGCCAGCCTCTGCCCCGTCCTGCAGCCTCTGCCCCCGTCCGATGCCCTTCTGGGCGTTATTCAGCTGGCGGCACAAACCGTCTGGGATGCTGTGGAGAGATTTGCCAGTCACGAGCAGCCTTCCCACCTAACTTCTCCAGCCTCACCTCAATGTCCCCAATACGCTGAGGGCTCTGGCATGGGGGACAGGCAGCTGTGGGCTCTCAGGGTAACATCAGCCCCTGCTTTTATGTCAGCATCTCTGCCAGCCCCGGGGAGGCCTGTAAGGCACCTGCCTCTTCCCTGCCTGCTGCCCCCAGTCCTCCCAAACATGTTTCCAGCCAGGAGCAGAACAAGGTGGAGAGGGCAGGGACCCAAAGCTGTGGTTGCCCGCGGTGTCACTCCCGGCTAACTCTGCGCTGGCTGGAAGGAGGGCTGTCCCGCACGGCATCTGGGCAGGGATGCTCCATTACCCCATAGTCCCCCAGCTAGCACCTTTCCCAGCCCTCCCAGGGCACAGACGTAGCCCCAGTGGGACACATCCAGGCACCGGCTGAGCAGCTTTTCCCTCTGGTGACACTGCAGAAGGCTCAGAGCGGGCAGGCTGGGCACACTGCACCATCATCCCCAGCTGAGCCTGCCTGGGCAAGGAGGAGCACTGTGGGGCCAATTAAATAGGTCTACGCTGAAATGGCACAGGGACCAAAGTGAGAAACCAATGGTGTTTTGAAGGCATGACAGCAGCTCGGGAAGGTTTCTGTCTTTTAAGCGTCGTCTCATTTTGCTATCGAGGGACTCAGGACTTCCTCAGCCAGGTCTGTGTTCACCGACTACAGCTCTAAAACCTCCAGGGCAGAGGGAAGGCAGCCCCTTCCCCATGCTCTGGCTTCCTACAGGGAAACGGCCGGGAGCCCCCATGGGTCTGAGTGGACTCTGCTCTGCTCCCCAGCTCCAGCGTGCCCCAGCACACCCCGGCAAGCAGCTTGGCTCTCCTGTCTCTGCCGTGCATGCCGGCTCCTTCCTTCCCGGGGCCAGCAGCTGAATCCAGCACCCAAAATCCGGGTGGAAAATGGTCCGTGTCAGAGCGCGGAGGGCAGCTGCCAGGATACAGCCCAAGGCCCAAACGGCAGCGTGCCTGGCACAAAACGTCTCCCTGCCCACACAAAAGCTTTAGGCAGTGTCACACGGCAAACAGACTTTAATGAAAGGTATGCGCAGGCATGTCTGGGCACCGGGACGCTTTCGCAAGCCGTCCTCGGCAGCTGAACGCCTTTGGGGAGTTGGTGCAGGGCTCTGCCGTGCACCTGAGAGCTCCTGTGCGCTGCAGTTAGAACAAGCTTTTACTTCCCAGAGGACAACAGGAGGCTGCACAGAGGGAAAACATCTCGGCTTCTCTGCCGGTCCAGCACCGCCAGGATTCCCACCCGGGGATGTACGAGGGGCTGAGTGCCTCCTGGCCTCGCGATGCTCTTGGAGC
Source organism: Buteo buteo (assembly GCF_964188355.1). NCBI lineage: Eukaryota > Metazoa > Chordata > Aves > Accipitriformes > Accipitridae > Buteo > Buteo buteo. The sequence goes on from NC_134183.1 coordinate 11,443,200, forward strand.
CTCCTCTCTCTGTGCAATCGCAGCGTCGTCATCTCACGCTGTGAAAAGGCGCCTGGTGAAGTTAGAAAGGCCAAGACCTGCAGTGTTTCTGCCATCCCAGGCCTTCGCTGGGAGGATGAGGCGTTTCTAATGGGACTGTTTTGTAGTGATTGGGGGAATCACTCAGAGCTAGCAGAGGTCTGGGAGCAGTTAGAAACACCGTTCTGAAGTGGCAGGTAGCCACATACTGGCATTTTGAAAGGGAAGAATTTGGGGGTAAAACTTTTTTTATTCTCCAACTTTAAAAAACAAAACCAAAAAAAACCCTTAAACCTGCTAAAAAGTTGGTGCTCCCCTGCTCCCTGAGGACATGCTTTCCTGCAGCTGCCCCACATGCCCCTGGGGAGACAAGGAAGGGAGAGAGTAGGGCAGAGAAAAAAGAGAAAATGAGACGAAAACCAGTAAAGAACTAAAAATTGCATGGCACCGTATTTCATTTGCAGAATTTGTTCAAATGCACAATTTGCCCACAGACTTTCACAAAATTTCTTACACTTCTCCACAGAATCCCAAGTAGCCCTGGGAATTCATGTGATTTCCCAGCAAGTCTGCTCTTCAAAACGCTCATGACAGGAGCAACGTGTCGTGCCCCAGGAGGAAGCAGGGCTGCAGCGCATGGGTCCCTAGCAGGTCTGGGACACCACCCCGCAGGAGCCTTTGCTGCTTATTTCTAATGAAAGCACCGGGGAGAAGGAGGGCTGGTCTCAGCCACCACTTTCAGCCCATGACACCGCACGCTGTCACCCAGTCTTTGATCTCCCTGCTGTCCAGAAGATGTGAAGAAGGGAGTGCACACGTGGGTTTGTTTTTTCTAGCTCCATTAGCTGACCTAATGAAGTAATGACATCCCTCTGCAGCCCTGGGAGAAGGAAGCGTTTCCAGGATGATTTAGTCGCTCCTGAAAGGCTGCTTTAAAGAATAAACTAATTAGCAAGCAGGCTTCATTTCTGGATTTAGCAACCCTTCAGTGCAAATTAAAGGTGATGAGCAGCGTCTGAGCTGAGAGCTGCACGCAAGCCTCGCCGCGCTGGGCGCTCCTCGTCATCCTGCGAAAGACGGGTATCTGTGCAGGGTTGTGCAGATCCCACAGGACTCCCACCCTCCACTGGCTTGTGTTGCCAGTGGGTGCTGCCCAGCCAAGGGCTCCCAGACCAACCGAGCAGCTGGTGGGACTCAAGGGTGATGCGAAGCCATTTGGGAAACGAGTCACGGGCAGCTGGCACCCGCCGTGGGGGTTCTGTGCGTGTCAGGCATCCCTCCCCTCGCACACAGGCAAGGACGCGCATCTAAAGCCTGACACAGGCAGGGGTGCATTTTTAAGAGCATTAAGCATTGCAGGCACGTCCTTGCCTTACCAGTCTTACAGTGGGAAAACCGAGAAGAAATGCTGTGATTTTTGCACAAAGAAGGCCAGGCACAGCTTCAGAGGAGCCACCCTCAGCCGTACGCCCAGCAGGGCAGCAGCAAGCAGCTCCGGACAGGAGTGCAGCAGGGTGCCGCATCCCACATCTCCCGGAAAGTGCCAGCGTGGGCTGTGATTTCTCAGAGGGAAGGACGCCCTTCAAAATACTCAGGGTTGGTCACATCTTTCTCCCTGCTCTTTCCCAGGGACGTCCTCCAAGCAGCTGCTGCTCAGGAGCAGGAGGAGGCAGAGCCCCTTGCCTTTCCACCTCCCTCAGCTCCCTACCCTGCTGGGAGCTTTTGTTAAGCATCAGCTGAAGGAGGTGGTAAAGGAAACCACCCAGGCCATTTATCTGCTGGGGTTTAGCTTCCTCCTTTACTCACTGTAAATCTTTCTTTAAAGATGCCGACCTTGGCTAAACAACTGGGGTTTCCTCTGTGGCTTCTGGGGGTGCCCCAGGGCCCCCTCCCTTCTCCGGCTGCAGGTGAGCCCCTGCAGATATCTCGACCCCCTGGGCAGTAACTCCAGACTTTTCCTTTCTCTCCTTCCTGAGCTCCAGATCAGTCTTTGTCCTTTACACAGATATTTAACAGCAGCGGGGAGGTTTGGGCAATGCTTTGGAGAGGAGCAGCAGTCTATTGTCACAGCTTTCAGCATAGTGGGCACCAGATTTACTGAGCAGGGAGGAAAACCAGGCTTTCCAGAGTGACATGATGATCCTCAGAGTATCTGTTCCCGAGATATGCTGTGTCTCCAGGTTCTGAGAGCTGGTGTAAGATTCCAAGGAGGAAAAAAGAGAAAAGGAATGCCATGGAAATTGAAACCTAACAGTGCCACCCAGCAGCAGCTGCTGGAGGATCCTCGAGGGGAGACACTGTTTCTGGCAGACCCAGGCACCCCCTGCTCCTTCCTGGCCCCAGAACAGCTGCAGAAATCTGATTTACTTGGAGAGAAGCTGATTACAGTTTCCTGACACCCAGGAAGACAACGCCAGCAGCAGACCCTGCGGTGGGGCCGGGAGGCTTCGGAGCCGTGTTCACCATGGGGGCACCGGCGGGTCCTTCAGGGCGATGGGCCGGGGGCACTCGGGGAGCATGCTCCGGCAGGTGCTTTCCGCGTTCCTCCACTGTTCAGCTCGCTAATTCCACTTGGTGTTACTAATTAACAGGAGCGAGTAGAGCAAGGCTTTGGTGTAATCCCCGTGTGGCATTAGAGTGCGTGTAAAGCCCGGCGAGCACCTGCACGCAAAAGCCTACAGCAGTTAACAGGGAGCCACATGTAGACTTAATGGACTTTGGCTTGAGCTCCGCAGGGGGACTATTAGCTCTTTACTCCCTGGTGTAAGCTCCTTATCTGTTGCACGAAGGCAATGCAGGCAGCTCCAGCACCCCCGGCTCCTTCCCTCACCCGCAGCAGGACCGAGGCCCCGCACGCTGGCACAAGCCCTGCATTCATGGGCAGCCGAGGAGGGCACGCACTGCCCCCGGTACATCCCAAAGCACCACGGACACCGTGCACGCAGGCCACGGCAGGAGAGGACAGGGAGGTGTTAGTGGGGGGAAGTGCTCACCTGTAAGGATGCCACGGCTGAGCTTGAGCAAAGTCGCAGGGAGCACTCTGCTACCTCTACTCCTCTCCTGGCCATCCCGTGGAGTCAGAGCAACAGCCGAGGTAGCCGAGCTCACGCAGGGGGACTTGCCCTGAGGATGGAGGAGCGTTAGGATCTCATTTGACACAACTGCTGCTGTGCTGGGCAGACTCTAAATGGCAGCAGGAAAAATGAGGTGAGGATGCACCCAGCCCTCCGCACCCCACAGCGCAGGAAATCGCCCTCAGATTGGAGCAAAGGAAGGAAAAAGGCGAAACGATGCATGGGGCAGGATACACAGCTGAAATGCCGGCCACTGTGCAGCACCGCCTTCCAGCCACAAAGTCAGGGTCACCCCAAGAGGCACAGTTAATAATCACTGCTCATCAACAACCTCCTAAATAAAATAATTTTCCATGTGTAAGAGGACCTTCTTCGGGAGGTAACTTGGCCAGTTAAGCTCCCCCAGGCCCGGTCATTCTGTGCCATATGCCAGGAGGGAGGCAGGGGCTCAGCACTGGGCTTGTGGTGCCCCCCGTCCAAAAGCCTCCCTTCCAGGCCACCCGGTTTGGGCTCAGCACTCCACATTTGAAAACATTTCTTTTTCTACAAACAGCGCCTCAGCTTCTCCAACGGGCATAACCCTCTCTGAGGCACCAAGGCATACGAAGCTCTGGCCCCGTGAGTGCGCACAGCCTCGCCGGGGTCTGCATCAGCTGGAGGACAGACATACGGATACTGGCACAGCTCCACTCACTCACTCTTTCCCCATATCTAGCTCAAAAGAGACTCAGCTAATGAGGCAGATGGGTCCCCACCAGTGTTCTGGCCTTAGAGCTGCGAGGTCTCTGTGCCTTGGGACAGGCTACACGTGCCCCACAGCATTTGGAGCAGAGGATGCTTTTATTTGAGTGGGTCCAAGGCATATGTCATAACCCTTCACCTTGAGACACACACAGCCTGTACTTCAGCAGGGCTTTAACTCCAAGCTTAGCATGAAATTTCTGCCTGGAAGCAGATGATTAATGCCTCAGGCCAGGAAGAGTTCACCCTTCCCAGGAGGAGCTGTAACAGGCAGAGGTTTCCCAGCCTAGTGGGGCCACACCGCACCAGGCGCATCCTCTCCCTGGGGAAGCCAAGCACCACAGGAGCAAAGCCCTGCAAATCTTCCACTCCTGCAGCCAAAACGTCCCTTACCCAAAAAGCCCTAGGCCCAGAGACACGGGGTTGCAGGGCTCATAAAGCCTCAGTGCTGGCCGAGCCTCCGCCTGCCTGCTCACCTTGCTTCCCCACACAGCAACCCAGCACACTGCACGCAAACACAGCCAGGAAAAAAAAGAGCAGATAATTTCTCGTGAGTTCAGCACAGAAGCAGCAAAGGAGGAAAGCGCAGCAGGCTCCCTCCATTCGAGAGGAAAATTTTTGCCACTCATGCTAGAGTACAGGCCTTGCCCAAGGGGGGCTGCAGGCTGGCACCACCTCCAGCTCCCTCTCCTACCCTCATGCGGGCCGTCCTGCTCTTGGTTTTCCAGCAGGCTACCAGGGAGGTACCCAAGTAACCACCAAGGGATCACCAGAAGATCCGTACAGGCCTTGGGTACAAATACTGTTCTACAAACATGAGCGCACTGACAGCAGAAGGTTGTTTTCACTCTTGGGGCAGTTTGGCAAAGGATAAACCCATTGTTTAGGCTCAGAACACAATCTTGGCTCTTCATCTGGGTAATGGCCATGATAAATAAAGAGCAGTAGCTAATGAGCCTCATGAAGCCGTTCATTAAACACTGAGAAGAGCACACAGAGATTGTAACAATACCAGGCAGCAAGTGGAGCACGCATCTTCTCGCGCCCACTTGCATTTCCCACACAGCTCCAGGGCTTCTCCTCCCACCAGCCCGGAGCTGGGCAAGGGAACCCCCAGCCCCCTTCACTACTCTGCCTGCCCCTACCCTCCCTCTGGACTGGATTCCCACATGGAAGCACTGCAGCTGCTCCCTAGCACTGGCTCCGTTTCCATGGCAACTTCCACTCACATCATTGCTCCATATTGTTCTTTTCCATTTCACAAGAGATCCCTGCTGCTCCTTCAAATAGTTCATTATCATTTGTGCTCCAGCAGACCATCCCTCAACCAGCACCGCCCTATGTAAACCAGAATCAATTTACTAAGCATTTGTGCCTCGGTACAGAAGGGCAGGCGGAGGAGGGTGGGACATGACCCAGCTGGATTCTTGTCCAGGCACCTACCTCAGGAGACGACCCCCAAGAACGGGAGCCTGCTTACACCTTCCCCGGGCCCAGGCTAGCCCATTCCCAGATTTACATCCCGGTGGCTGCTCTGGGAGGGGTGCAGCCCGCGTGGGTGTGGGACCCTCCGGGCCAGCGGTGTGCCACAGGGCAGTTCCGCAGCCTCCCGCAGGAAGGGCACGCTCACACCCACCAGCACCTGACCAGCCCTTTGGCAGGGCCATTCTCAGATCCCCAGATCCTGTGGTTTCCTGCAATAACATCTGTGATTAAAACCTGGTATTTTGCCTAGAAATAGCAACTACTTAGACCACAGCCAAGTCATGCGATGCTTTTGATAGCTGTGACCAAAAACCTAATCATTCCCATACTCGCCCCAAACAGCACTGCCTTCCTGGCAAAAGGCACGCAGACTGCACCCGAGACAAAGTTTAATGCTTTGCTATACTCGGGAGATGAAACCACTTACAGAGAAACTCTATATCCTGTCCCACAGATGCAGAAGCAAGGCAAGAAAGCATTTGCCAGGCAAAGCAAACCCGATGTACTGAATTTGGTGTAGCTGACTTCCCTTCTTACTGGGTTGGGGAATTCTGAGCTTCTAAGTAACAAAGGGTGTAGGCACAGTTTACAAACAGAAAGGAGTTACCATAAAATTGACCTAAATGAGCTGTTACAGGAGAGTTTCTTAATAGGCCTAGGGGCAGAAGGAGATGTAGACAGAAGACCTGAACAGGAGATGGCTCCCAGACAGAATTTGGCTGAGAGGGCTGGAATAGCAAGTTTGTAACTTCATGATGCCCGAGCACAGACAAGCTGCCTTGGGAAATACACAGGGAGGCAAGGAAGAGAAACAAAAGCTAGACTAGACAGACTTACACAATAGTCTAAGCCATGTATTGTGCAGCTCAGAGCAAATTCCATTAGCAACCTTCCCAGAAAAAGTGTGGAAGCTTGCAGGGAACTTGCAACATCAAGAGTAAAGTTTTACACGCCTGATACTGAGAGTTCAAAGCCAAGTACAACACAAATCTGCCCATGAAAATAATATACACAAGGCACCTTGAAGTGTCAGACCCTCTCATATCAGCATTAGTTAAAATTTCTCTTACTACCTATTTCAGCTTTTGCCACAGCTTTTTTTGCAATGGTACTTAGTCAAGAATCAGGAGCAAGAGTAACAGCTTCCAGAAGGACATTAAAAACAGCAGCCAGAGCAGTACAAGTCACAGCACACTTCACTTGCCCTCCAGTTTACCATTTAAGATACTACTATACATGGAAAATTGAATTAGAATGGGAAAGTGATTGACAGAAGCCAGGCAAAGAGTGCTCTCAGGGTTCAGGCTTTTAAGAAGCAGCCTTTTAAGAATTCTGCAACAAATGTAGTAAAACTGCATTATCACTACTTACAGACTATATAATGATCCCAGAGAAAAAGAATCCACTTTCCCCACTGGAACTGGATGCATGGGCTTTACTAGTCCTTAGGATTAAAAAGAAACACAGCATCTCCCAAGTTAGTACTGCAGAACTTTATACTACACTTAATACACTTATGTCATACTTGACAGGACACTGTCAAAAGGTAGTGACTGATGCAAATACAAATATTAGAAACAACATTTGAAATTAAAAAAGTTTATTTGAAGATTTGTAAAACAGCTCTTTGAAAGACCAACATTTCCAAGACACTACAATATGATAAAGCATTTTCCTATTGTTAGAATATAAAAAAGTCACAGTCCTTCGACCACCTAAATAAAAGCATACATTTATGGACCAAACATTTTACTTCCAACACCAAGAAAGTAAATGGGTTTGAAAGTCAGACTAATCAATAGCACCAACACTAGATGATCACAAGCCCCATGGGTCTGAGAGTCTGCATTTGTCATTACTACACAATAAAGCAGGTTAGTGAAGCAAATCTTAATGTCAAAACAGACCTACAAGCACTGAAGAGTTCGTACAATGAAATATCATAATGCATTTTTTACATTCCATTGATGCAAACAACAGTAGCAAGCCAGAAACACCAAAGAGTTCCCGTTAAACTCCAAGCTTCCATTTCAGGACAAGAAATTTTCAGAACTTACAAATGCCAGTTCCATTTTAAACACACAACTTTATTCACTTTATGTTTACATAATTTGTGCAATAGAGACATGTGCAATAGAAAGGTGAAGAACAAGATGTAGAAGTGGACAGTATTACAAGGATCCAATTATCACTTCACTGTCAAGCAGCATGGTATTATACTGCTTTCCGATGATACTCAGGAGGGGCTACTTCATAGTCACTGGCGCTAAACAATGCAGAGGAATTCTTTGCTAAATACCTATAAAAAATAACGAAAACATTAAATTACCTTCTTGCCTAAAGTCTCCATTGTTTAGCATCACATAAGCTAATTACTAGGTGTTTGCCGAGACCATAAAACATGATTTCAAGAGTAGAAAACCAACATGTATCTACTAAAAAGTCAGCTGTGTAAAGCAATTAAAGATTTGACAGCTCACACCAAAAAAAAAAATAATCATCAATTCCAGACAAGTTGTCATGCAACTCTGGCTCCAAGCGAGCACAGGGAGGTTAAGATTAACAGGATGAAACAGTTCACATTTGAGGTTCAGTCAGCTGCTGTACCAAGAATCCATTTACTACTGATGGTACTCAAAGGGGTAGAGACAAGGAGTAGGAGACTATGAAGTTCTGTCTGCATAAATATGGTACTTGAATGATGGCTAGAGCAAAACAAGCAACAGTCAACTAAGCGCAATAGCAGAAGATAAGCATTAAATGCCATCACCCCTCATCGAATGGACTCGGGGATGTAACATGTCTACAGCACCACAGGGTACTCCAGTGCACTAAAGCTACAATGACAGTCTGTCCCATAAATAACATTAGTAAGGTTCATCTGTTTTTAACATTTGCTCAATTGTTGTTGAGTAACTGTTGTGTAATTTACTAGTTTGCTGTAATTGTCATCTGCTTTTTATAGCAACTACAAATAAATGCTTCAATATTTATTTTGAAACCAGTAGTAGACTCAAGACAGTTTAAAAGTGCAGACTAACAGATACATAAACACACATCTAACTAGCAATAACCTCACTATTAACTGGAGAGAAATTAAAACCAGTCTTACTCATGTTCTGTACAGCAGAGTTTGAGAAAGCTTCACCGCAATCTTTGGTGAAGATACCACACACAGGCTCAAGATATAGATATTTTATCTATATATCTATCTATATCTCTGTGTGTTATTTAACAATTGTTCACTGAAAACAGGCCACATTACAAAAGCCTGTGCTTACTGAACTTTTCCTTTCTTGCTGAAAGACTTAAAAAGTACTCACTTTAAGAAGTCATGCAAATAGTTTAACAGCAAAGCCAGGCTCTTCTCATCAAGAGGAGTGTAAGCAAGCATAGCTCCAATTCGTACTGTTTCAAAAGAAGTAGTACTTGTTAGTTATAAACAACAGCTTTAACAAGTATTTAAGTACAGTCTAGAACCTTACAGTTAGCATATAAAAGCAGCCCGGGAGCCTATTCCAAAATATAGAAGCTCACCTAAATTAACTAGACTACTGAAAATCCATTTCCATTCTAAATCCCTGAGTGGCTCTGAACATTTTAGGTACACAGAGTAAGGAAAGAATGAAACCACATTTTTCATAGTTGCTTGTCAAATTTCTGCAGTTTCACATCCACTGAATCTCAAGACAAGAAAAGGAAGCATTCAAATACTTCTAACTGCTCTTCTTCAATCTCTGGAGATCATACTCACCAAATAACCTCAGTAGGTGTGGAGCACCATAGACCTGAGACATTGGAGCATCTGGGTGATCTGCTAAAATTTCAGCATATTGGGGCCTCTCAAACTTGTACAGCAGTTGAGTTCCCAGCATGACGTTGAAGTATTCTTTAATTCCAGCCACAACTTCATTGACTGCATACTCCCTGGTAAACAGAGAAAACGCTGCAAGTCTTGTTCTAGTGACTGGATGGACACAAGATGAGACTTGGCTCAGTCAGTCCACCAAAATCATAAAGATCTTTCACAAGCCTTCAGATTTTTCAAGGAAATTTGTCTGGAGACCTTAAAATGTGCAGCACAGGGAGCAACGCTTTTCAAGACCTCCTTTAAAAATGGACTGTTCCGAACTCAGTAAGAATGTAGGCAAACCGAGAAAAGCCTTGCTTTTAGTCATCTACTCAAAGAAATTAACTCTTAGAGAGTCCTTTCAAGCAACAGTAAATATTTTTAAGAACACTTACCCACTCTTCTGTTTTCAACCAAAGTTAATCCCAACTCACACCAGTTTAAAAGTGCAATGCTACTTTAAATAATCAGACTGAACTCCTCCTTAATGGAAAGGGACAGCCACCAAATATTTCAGGCAACTGACCCTTTCCAACTAGGCCTCTCAAACTCCTGCAGGCCTCCAACTTCACAACTAATTGAAGAATAACTGTATAGGAATTAGCAGTGACACTGCACATCTGAGAAGTACAACCCTCACTCCACCCTGCAAACAAATTTAGGACAGACATTAGGACAATTACATAAAAGAATGTTAAAACACCCTGACAAGTCAATAATATGCTTCCTCTTGAATGGAAGAAAATAACTTCACATTTCTAGTTTGTCTCCCTTTAAAACAGGGAAGCTTCATTCAAGAATAAAAACACACCTTGTTTGCTGTCAGGGCTGGACAGCTGGTGTAATTACAAGTAAGAATCTTCAAAGCTATCACCTCAAAGTAATTAGCTTTGCCCATCTGATTCTTTTAACAAGTCATCATCTACCTCTCTGTCCCCCACCCCTCTACCTCCGTGAGAGAGTCCACCCATACAGTAACACTTTGCTCATCTGCTAGGTAGCTTTTTTGATAGTTTGTTCAGCTTGTACATAGCAAGTACCAATAACTTTATTCACCCAAAGTAGGAAGCCTGAGCTAGAACGAAGGGGTGGAGAACTATTCACTTGACTTTTATCAGCTTCCTTTAGGAAAAGGCCTAAGGAACATGGGGGAAGCAGAAATAATATCCAGAAAACAGAACTGCATTCTTGAATTACCTCCTCAACGGTTTCTAAACTCCTCTATCACCTTGGTCTTGGAACATGAAGCTGGACATAGGGCTGGGACATGTTTAAGAACCTTACTAAATTCTCCATGAAATACAGGTCGAACAACAGCAAGAGAAATATTGAAGGTTTGAAATGGCCACCACTTACTTGTTATCAGTATTTCCTCGTGATTTTTTGTAGTTTGCATAATCCTCTAAAATGGAGTCAACGTTCTTCTTGGCCGGAAGATAGAAGAGCTACACAAGAAGCGAAACCGAGCAAATACGAGTTTTCTAATTTACGCAGACATTTATATCTGCATGCTAACTTTAAATCAACATACATAAGGACATTTCTAGAATAAAACTTACAGGTTCAGATATTAAAGAACACCCAACTGTTTTAATGGTGCGTACAAAAAAAAAATCCTGTAACAGTGACTATATCCATGTTTCCATTTAACACTCACACTGCTCAACAGCAACCTGATGATGAACTACTGAAGTCACCCCAAGAGTCAAAGGTACGCAGCAAAGCACACACATGCCCCTACAGACCTGCTTACACCAGGCCACACAGCAGTTACAAAAGCAATGGTGATAATTTTTGCCTATTCTTCTGTCTGCTCCTCTTCTTGCATCCACAGTTCAGCACCTGGCACTACTATTACTGCAAAGCAAATAAGCCTGCCAAGCACCTGCCAGAAAGTTTTCTTGCCTGCACAGTCTGAAGAATATTAGAGCTACATTAGAGCTTACAGAATTGAAGAAAAAATATTCCCAGCCATGATTCACGAAGGATTAACTTTCATCTTTAACACCATACACAGACCATCTGTACCCACAGACACTAGTTCAGTTGTATATGGCAAGGCTCAGTAGTACAGCAAATTCACATACTTGGGAGGTTTTTTTAAGCATGGGACCCTGTTCACTTATCCATTTCCTTTCACAAGAGCACTACAGTCTGAAGACATTCAATGGGAAAAAAAAAACCCCTAAATCTCCAGAACTGGAGTCAGCGTAACACACAGCAGTGCTTAAGCACCTTTACTGCTGATGCAAGTCTAAGATTTGTATTCACCAAGAAAATTAGCCTTATCCACATAGGACTTGAACAAGATTTTTACATGTCTGGGATTGCAAGAACAGAGACAGTACCTCAGAGCAGCAGTAAGTTAGAGCATGCAATTGCAGCCTATCAAACAATAACAACCAGTTTTCAACAGTATTTTCTATGCTTCTTGCCAATTGTAGTAGTGGTTTCATACAAGAAACAAGTAATGATTCATTAATACTTTTTAAGTTCATGAAAGGTTTTTTATACTTTCAAAATTGAAAGCAAAGCTTAATTTACTGTATCAGGAAGCTTTATATGGATCCAGCCTGGCAGAAGTTAAGAATCACTATCTTACGTGGCAGCTTTCTGTCAGAGCTGTAGAACAACTTAAGATACTTGCTGAACTTGGCAGTAACACATAAACAAGGCAGGAAGAAGCCGAGGTTAAAAGAGGCATCACATGTGATGTTCCTACAGACCAATTCTCTGCCAACTAAGTAAACTGTTCAAAACCTACCAGCAGGCCAAGAATGCATAGAGTTAACATCACACTTAAGCTTTAAGTATTTAAAATTATTTGCCTTTCTAGCTTATGCTTGAGTAGACCAAGTCTATTCTACAAATTTACATGCAACTCTGCTGAGCCACAGTCCTACTCACAGGTGACCTTTGGTTAAAATCCAACTGGAATAAGAACTGTCAAGTAAGCTGTCAGGCTGCTGTCAAACTCCACAAGAGATTTCACTACACTGCACTTGAAGAGGGTATGAAATTCTAGTTTTAGTGTCCTCACCTATATATGGCCAGATTGTTCCTTTGACAAAATTACCTGCTTTTGCCTGGTGATCAAGTCCCAGTCATCTACCAGCCATGGTTTCAGCTCTTCTGGGATTTTCACCTTTACTTCAACTCTGTTCATAAATGTTTCTTCCTGAAAAAAGTGAAGCCAGACTAATTACTTTCAGATAACTGTCCAAGCTAAGAGTCACCCATATTCCTTGTTTTCACAACTGACATACACCACTGGACTGAAGAATTACTACAGTAATTTCTGTAGGCTCCACAAGGAATAAGGAAATAGCTTAGATTTTTCAAGGCCACTTGGGAACCGTAGTTTTGCAAGTTGTAGCATTTCACACTGCTATACTGCAGGAAAAAAATATTGGTGCCTGTACTTCTGAGCAAAGTAACCTTCCTGTTTTCTATCCAAAATCCTGCGAGGGAATCAGAAGTACATACACTTTCAACCGTTGGATCTACTCGAGCCCTCTTCTTCCTAGGAGGCTGAGGAGTCTCACTGGTACTGCTCCCTTCTCCAATTCCTGGAGCTGTACAGAAGACAGACATTATGCTGCTTAAGAAGTCTAATAAGTCAGTAAGAAATACCAGTAAAGAAAGATTTAAAAGAAAGATTTAAAAGTAAGACTCAGACTTCTCTCAGGCCACCTTTTCACTTGTGTTTTTGTTTTAAATATTACTTGTATTCTGGAAGTCCCACATATTTGTGACAAACTGCTGTATTTACACTTATCTGAAGATGGAGGTTTCTGCACTAAAACCAAACCAATATGTCAGTATCTGTAATGTTCTTCGGAAAAATTTTTGGAACCAGCAGCTCAGCTTTGCAGATATGCCACATCTCCATCTCAATAAGGAAACATAAGTTTCACTTATGAAATTATTTCAACAGATCCATGGAGATACACTTTGCTTTTAATTTGCAAGAGGACAAAATCTTGTCAGACTTAAACAAGTAGTTCATGTACAAACCAGAAAAGTATGCATTCCTCCTGACCAAGAGGAAGAGGCATCTGAAGTCCAAGATGAACAACACAAGGTGATAGTAGGTAAACTTAACTGAGGCAGATTTAAGGTCTTATTCCAGCTAAGAATCCTTCACTAAGGATATCCACTTATATACAAAATAAAGGAATACTTACTTTTCTGTTTGTTCTTTTTTGTTTTCCTGCAAGAAGAACATAAATTATTGCAAATATAAAGACAGCAGTATTTAAAGAATCGAAAGTAGAAAGCCAGCAAAATTGTCCACCAAGTTCAGAACAATGAATGAATACTCAGTAGCCTATGGAGTATTTAGATAAAAGCACATGAAAGAAATGTCAGATATGACTTAGCATCACAGTTACGACACTACAAGATTTTTCATGTAACTGGTTAGAATTCACCATTTTGGGGGGGGGCAGGGGGGAGTCACTAAATTTAAACCTACAAAACCCCAGAAGGCATGCCAAGAACACAAGTATTTAAAAACAGTACTGACTGACACTTACGCAAGTAACATCTACACGTTTCATACTTTCCAAGAGCTCTTGGAAAACTACACTAGGTTTTAAGTGGTTTATTTCTGTATTTCAGGGATCACTTTGAGACAGAATATGGGACAAGGAAACAGAAGTGCTGGGAATTATGAGATAAATCTCAGTCAACTTCCAGTTGAATTATCTTCCAGTAAAGTATTGAAAAAACTCACACAGGTTTACCACTACAGCAGTAGAGGAAATTTTACATAGCACTATCAGAATTATATGCATGAAGCTGCATGGACTGCCTACAATTCCATCATCAACTTTTAGGGGAGATCGCGATTACACTTGCCACTTATTAGAAATATTTGGAACAGTACTAAATAGCATTGTCCCTAATATTTATCTTCTTCCAAATGCTTCTCTCAACACTTACTGTTCTAATTTACACACTTCACACTTCTCTAACGTCTCTATCCTTAGCCTTTATTTTTATTCCAAATGAAGAGCTGTACTTCCAAAAATTTTAAAAGAAACCTGAAATACAATGCACACGATACATAAATATTCAGATAGGTCAAGAGTAACAATGACAAAATTAAACTGTCCTAACAGGTATTTTTGTTATTATCTGAACTTTGTATATTTACTAATTAATATTTTCTGAAAATGGTTAAGAATACTACTAGTCATGTTTCAATTTGCTCACTATTAATAGGAGTCCAGTTAAACCTCTCAAAAAAAATGGCAGATTTTGTAGATAAAACTCTTTACCAGTACAAGATTATTTCCTTGGAAATTCACCACTATCTCAAGTGACTCTTGTATTCAGGCTTTGAACTGGGTTTATCTGAATCAGGAAGTAGGGTTTCTAGGAAGGTCTGAAGATAAGAAGAGTAAGGCTTTTTTCAAGCTTCAAGTCAAACAACCATTAGGCTTAAACTGGGCAGAATAAAGACCATCTCTCTCCAGGAAGAAGGAACAATTGAACAATTGCCAAGCTGAGTCACTGAAAATGGACTTCTGTATTGAAGAGAAAGTCTTTTCTTCCAAACCTAGAGTCAACACGGAGGAACAGGGAGTCCTTTCCAGAATTAAAGTCACAAAATAAAAATAATGTTAAGCATTAGTCTAGGACCAGAGTCTTAAAAAATCGGGACAGGGAATATAAAGTACTTAAACTACCACAACTAGGACAGTAAACCACATCTATGTTACTGACGCACAAAGTCTAGCAAGAACCATTGTAGGCAGTTGCTTGTGCTCTCCCACCTCATTCCTTATATTTCAAGTCATATGCCTCTGCTTCAAGTCAAAGCAGCCATCTGTTTGCAAAGTCTAAAAGACAAATCTGAGTTAGAGAACAAACAGAAAGAGCTAAGGTTAGAGACAAAACATTAGCATTTGGCAGACTTTTGATAGCCTGTACAGCAGACTGTCTAAAGTAACACTCTTCATGAGGTGAAGACAGCTGTGCAAGGTGAAGTGCTGCTGTTGTGTACAGTCACTGAAGCATGCAGTGCACTTGATATCCAGAAGAAAGACGCAGCATCTGTATCACAGAGGTTATGGACAGCCCTACTGACAGAAGTTGTAGCCCAAGATGAGCAGCACTTCTTAGATAACTAGATTCCATTAATCAGACCAAGCAGACTCATTTTGAGACATACAGCTGAAGAACACCATGTGCGTTCCTCATGATGGCAGATAATGTCTTCCTGCAAGGACAAATGGAACACAAGTCCTGAAGTGACACAAAAAGGCGAAACATATCTAGGATGGGTTAAAACATGTCCATTTGTGCCACTTCACAACTACATTACGAACTGCAAGCCCTATACTGCTGTATAGAAGCAGTACAAAAACTTAAATTGACTTCTCTTTATATAGCAAGTACAGCTCAGCTGCTATTCTTCATTCACGTATTTCTCTATTGACTAGCATTTTTCACTGAAAACTGACAACAAAACTAAAAAGCAGCATGGAGGTTTCAAGGAAGCTGCTGTTGAAAGAGTTAATTAAAAGACTGAACAGAAGTGCAAGGTGCTGAAGACCTTGCAGTACAAACTTAAAGGATGCATCCCACTGTAGTCAGACATTACCTCCTCAAAGCAGCAGGGCCAGCAACCAGTTCTGGTAAGAAGCTAATCCAGCCCTTGTTGCAGGGTTCTATTTTAGCAGAACAGGAACACAGAGCTATAACAAGAATATTCAACTATTGGGGATCAAAATGTGAGACTGAATTAGAAAGCCAAAAATAAATGAACTACTGACATAACCATCTGAAATTGTGTAGAAACAAGATAATCAGTAGAAAACAAACAGTATTACAGCTTACAGAACAGCTCACAACAATGAAATGCTATATATCAAAAGTGACAGACTTGGAAGGAAAATAAGCAGTTCATGCCACAAAAGCATGGACTTCCAATACTGAACTCCCAATCTCAGTATCCAAAACAGGAGCGTGTACACGATCAAATGGTAAGACTAAAGAGGATGCCATAGAAGACAACATACTGAAAGATTACACTTCACCTTTCCACAGAGATTCATCAGAAGAAAGATAATCTTAAGTATCTGTCACAGAACCTTGGATACCACCTCAAGCAGCCAGCAATCTTTGCACAAGAGTTGGTGTTAATGCTCAGAGCTCTAAACTGGAGCGTCTTCTGGACATATCTAGAAAACTGTCAGTAGAAAGTAAAAATAGCTTAGAAAATAGAATTCAACACAGACAAATGACATCAGGAAAAAAACAAGACTTTGGATGGTTTACTTACTCCACAACAGTTAGCCCATGACCTGGTAGATAAAAATGTTGTGGACAATAACAAGTATTTTACTTTCCCCAAATCCATGTGCCTTTTAAAGGAACTTAGAGGTCTGTCAGAACCTCCCTACTATAGCTGGTTAAGATATGAGCAGCAGAGAATGAAGGTAGTTACGACTTGGTCTCAGGCATTTGAGTTCAATACATTTGTAAATGCCAGAAAAAGGAGATCAGGTGCCAGTTTACTGATAAAACAACACTTGCAACTAAGCTATATGAAATCAAAGTGTCTCCTAATACAAGCTGTATAATAATAAAAAATTAAAAGATTCAAGTGTGAAAAGTAAGAATGTTGGAAAAAAGCGTGAAATTAGCCACTATTGCTCATGCAGCTTGGTCACTAACTTAGCTGTGAGAAGAAGCATTCCTATGAAGATTCAATTAAATCAAACATTATTAGCAAAAGGAGAGAAAGAAAAGTCAGGATTATATACATATATGACTCCTGTGCCTGGTCAGGCAACCCAACCTTAGAAGGCACACAATAGAACTAGAAGAGGTAAAAAGAACAGTTGGTAGTGTACAACAACTTCTGTATCACGAGTAACCAGGCAGACAAGGGCTTTCTCAAGTTGACAACTGGACAGGAAGAGGAGGGGAAATGTGGTAGAGGTATCACTAGCAATAAAAGGTAAAGCTTGAAGAACTAATCAATCTTTCCTCAAGACAGATGGAAAAGACCAAAAACCCAAAGCAGCAGACATTAAAAAGACAGAAGGAGTCATCCTCTTTCCTCCCCTCTTCAACACAGACAGTACTGAATTAAAATGAGAACACGCTGCCACAAGATGACGGGGATGCCAGAAGTCCAAACAGTTCAGACGTTATTACATAAATACAAGAGAGTCCTACAAAGGGTTATTAAACCCATCACATGGATACAGCCTCCAGCTCTGAAGTCTCTTAACGGCAGACTGCTAGAAGCAAAAAGGGTATTTGGGGAAGAGCATCATTCTAGGCTTGACTCAGTTGATTATCCCTAAGCATATGTTACTGGTGACCATTAGAGAGCCGAACAGGTTAGGAAAATCTCCAGCTTGGGCCGGTGTAGCCATTCCAATGTTGTTACAGGCCTAGACAACTGGCATGTAGACATATTCATATGCTGCTTGACATTTAGAGGACTTGGAAGTAGCTTGTGAGAGCTACTAGCTGTGCCAAAGATAGCAGAGGATGCCACAGGAGACAAGCAGCAGGAGCATATGCTTCTGAGTAATATGTTCAGATGAAGAACAAGACTTCTATTAGAAGAAAAAACAGTAACTCCCAAGTTGAGATAGTGTTTTGAGAGCATCTCTGATGAGACTGCTTGCATATAGTATCATTTAAAAACAGATGCTATTCTCAAATTTATTATTCAGTGCCGTATCTTCCCTCCAGAACACTCTCAGTTGCCCTTCTTATTTTCCAAGCATCTGTTAAGTCTGATTGTTTACTGATTTTTTGAAAATTAATCATATTAGGCCCATGAAAGGTAGCGTAAACTCTTAGAAGTTGAAGTTCAGCAGAGCGACATATAAAACAGTCTGCAGAAGCCAGTATCTGTAGTGTTCTATTTCATTTTTGGCAACTGCTATACCCATACAAAAATTTTTTTCTATGATAGCTTCTAGCTAAAATAATTATTTTAAAAACAAATGTATACAACCTGCATTTCATGCATATTTCTATTTCATCAAATATTGCTTACAAATAGCCCCAAAAGCTTTTTGAACCAGTTGCTGCAGTTTACAGAAACAGTTATTCTGAACAGACTCAAGCCAACAATAAAAATATAAGCACATTAAGGACCAAGTTCAAACCTCACATTTCTAACACTATCTAACATAGCAGCCTTGCTCCTAAGACTTACAGAAGACAGTGCTGTTTGTTACTTATTTCCAGAAAAGCAGAACTCCAGGCTGCAGTAAACATGCAGACCAACTGTAACCCTCTAGAACTATCCAGTTTCAAAAATCTGAAGTCAGTTGTCCTCCACTTCTTTTTAAACAGCGGACACACTGAATGCATTTGACTACTCATACTGTACCCTAACCCAACTGAAAAGGTATACATTTCAGAGAAACTAAAAAGAGGTGGTCCATACTGGCTTTAAAAAAAACCAAAATGATATACTGCAGTACTTATAATTGTTAACTGAACTGCTACCAAAGCTTACATTATTACAGCTGAGGACTTTAAGAGTCTCTGAAAGAGAAATCTATGAAAGCACGGAGACTTGGATTTCAGGATGAAAATCCTGGTTTGACAATCCATCCTTAACTCACCGCGTCGATATTGTAGGGGTCTCCAAACAGCAAACAGTATGCGCTCCATCTCGTCTGAAAAATCTAGGCACAATGGGGGTTGAGTTAAGGAAAGAATGTCAGACCTAGTGTTTAGCCTTAAAGAGAATCTATTTAAGATTCAAAAATTTACCTTTTTTAGCAGCATATTATAGTCTTACTGAACTGAACATTCGTGGAGGATAAGCTGTGCTTAGATTGTTATTTCCTTTCCATTATTGTTTGGCTATCTGAAGAATAAGTTTCAAAATATAAGTTACCTTTCCCTTTGTCTGATCCTCCAAGAATGCTACAAAAGGTAAATTTTGAGGCCCAAATAGGTTGACAGTGTTACCCTTTTAGAATAGTTGCGTGATCAGTTTCTCCCCCTCCCCACCATCAGTACTTTATGTATCTACAATGACCTTAGATTTACAACAAGAGAACAATCCAGAAGTTTTATTTTGGAACTGTTGTTTGAGATTTTTCAGAAGCCATCTTGCCTTTAATGGTAAGCAGGATGTGAGAAGCAGTAGTTTGGTCAATAATACATCAGTATCACAACCCTGCATCACTGCTAGGATAAGTCAAAGTATTTCCTCTCCCTCGGCCTCCAAATAGGGAAGAAAAATAGGGAGACTTTGTTGAAAAGAAGCACAGGTCTAATTTAGAAGGATGCATTGGATGCTGATAATGGCTAGAGACTAGGAGCAAGATCAGTGCAACAAGCATATGGGACCCTGTTATAAATAACTTTCACAATGCAAGACTGCTATTCTAATGACAGGTTTTACTTCCTCCCCTTTACAACTCTGAAAATCCACCATCAAGGAATTAATTTTTCCAATCAACTTGAAACAGAAGTTTTAGAGAATTAGGTTATCATCTGTTTTGCTATGCTGGAAACAACCTAGTGATGACAGCAAAAAGCAAAGCCACTCCCTTTCCCCAACTGGTTTCAACCAGAAAGTAAAGACAGACCTGGTAATATGCTTTCAAGCTTTAGAGTTACACAGAGGCTTAAGAAGAAGTCATTTCTACTGTGTGGGTCTCCCTTGGATGCAACATTATTAGGTGTTATTGAGAGGATTAAGCCAACTTTGATTTCAAGCACAGGTTAACATTTACCATTTACTCAGCCAGAGAGAACAACTCATCCCACTGCAATCAGTCTGAACTACCAAGATGACTAAAGCTGACAGTACGGGGAACCCTAATCCTGAAGTTACTATTGGGATGTTCTCTGTAATGCAAATTGTAGACATTTACAATTGAGTCATCACTACCTGTGTCAAAGTTACACATGAAATTAATTCTACTCCCACTGACTAAAATGCAAGAAGACTCAGGTGCAACAACCACTTAAGCAGTCAAATTAGTAATGGTCATAATTTAGATCTGCTTAATTAGATTTTAATGACATTCATTAGGAACTGTCTAAACAGACATTTGGTTTGGGTTTTTTTGCCACCCCCAAATGAAGACAAACAGGTGTCTAGGTCCCTGTCAGAGGTCCATCCTGAGCTGACAGAGCACACCAAACCAGTGGTGTTAAAGCACCTCAGAACCTACAGCGACAAGACCACAATGGAGCATGCATGCAGCATTATGGCCAGATCCGTTGGACTCCCCATCCCAGAGACCAATTTACAGCCTTGGCTAGGCTTTGACTAATCCCAAAGTGAAATCTGCATTCAGGATCTAGAGGGGGGGAAAAAAAAAAAAAAAAAAAAAAACACCAAAAAACCCAAAACACACCACACCGCCAAAAACCCAGCTGTTTCCACTACTGCTGCACTTCTCAAATCAATGATACATATTTTGTAACATAAAATTGCCCATAAATGAGACATGAAATCTGAGGCTGCTGCCAAATGCTCTTTGTAGGAATTGATGTCATTTCAGCAGCTTCCTCATGAAGACTAGAATCCTAAATGAAGTTAGGAGTTCAAAATATCACATTAGTAATGACCATCTTCATAATTAAGTGTAGTACTATCCCCACCAGAAGAGTTTCATGGCACATGAGCAAAGAGCAGTAGAGCTGTACTGATTGCATGAAATCTAAACGTAACACCATGCAAGGCTATTCTGAAAAACAAAAATGATGGAATGAAAGAAAACTGACAGTTACATCCTGAAATTATTTTTTCTAATAAATGTCTGAGCTTGCTTCTGGTCTCTTAAGATGCAAAACCATTTTTAATAGCATATGAGTTTAGTTTTGTCAAAAACAGCAAAACAAAGACTCTTTAAATGCAGTTTTAACAATTGTACAGTAAGAAGGCAAGGTATTTTAAGGATTTTATTCAAAAGTGCTTGCACGAACTGTAAAATTCTATATAGAAACTGATTTCAATGAGACACACAAGCCTTAAGAAGACTCACCACTTTTTGAATGTCAGTTCACTAACTTAAGAGGAATAAAGTGCAAAAAAGCACAGAGTGTGTCTACTCAGTACCTTGATTCAGTATTAAACACTGCACAATCTAAGAAGGCAGTTTTAATAAAATACTTCAACAAAGCCCTTTTTGATATGACAAAAGCGAAACAACTTTTGTATGGGTTGTGTCAGAAGTAATGTAGTTTAGCCTGCAGAACCATTCTAAGAAAAATACTATTTAAAGATCAATAGTACAACTGACAAGCAAAAGTTTGGGAGGTTTTTTGGGTGGGTTGTTTTGTTTTCAGGGTTTTTTTGTTTTGTGGTTGTTTTTGTTAGTTTGTTTTTAACTAAAAAGCTTCTTACACTTCAACATTTTTCTGCTGCAGACCAGAAGTCTTCTTGCCCGGAGCAGCACCTCTCATCTTCCCCTCTGCATATTGTTCCCTTTAAAATAAGAGTAAATTCGTAAGAAAGACTTTAATGGAAAAAGAAGCTTTTTTCCCCTTAAAGGGTAACAGGTTATGCAAAACATTTAGATAATGTCTAGTAAATGGCTTTGCGAATCAGTATGCGTCACAAGCAGGAACAAATTCAACTCAATACCAAGAAAATTTAGTCTTCTTCATACAACACTTAGCAGTATGAACACCCATTTCCTCCCCCTCCCACCATCCTTGTTATGCTGACTCATGCAGAAGCAGCACACTGCTTCTGAAAAATATAAACCAGCTTCTCAATAAAAGCATTTCTATTAAAGAAATACAATATTAGCATTCATAAAAATCAAGGTATTTGTAGGCATCCTGAAGCTGTCTGAGAAGATCCTTACCACTTAACAATACATTTTAAGGATACTGCACAAGGGTCATTTTTAGCCACCTAATTTCCACATTACAGGATATACTTGCAGTTAGTCAGGCTGCCTCTCTGTCTCATCAACCCGCTCTTCCTTAAAATCTCAAGTCACCATTTTAAAATTAAGTAGCAGCTTGCTCTTTCTAAACTGCTAGAGGATGAAGATCAGAACACCTCTGTAAGCCAAAGCATCTCAAGAATAAACAAACATATGAACACCCCTTGAAGGTTTTATTTTTTGTTTGAAACTCACTAACTTCCCTTGATATATAGTTGTTGGATGGAAGCTCTATAAAAAAAATTTACTGACAACAATTTCTAACAAAAATACTTACTGATTGGCCTTTTGAAGTTCTTTTTGTTTCTGCAAATTGGTATCCACGTATTTGAGCACTCTGCTTTCTGGAACCCATTCATCCCAGCTGAAAAAAAATTTTAAAAAGTCAAATGATCATTCAAAACATTACATAATTGCATTCTACACGCAACAGTCAATTAAAAGCTTCACAGAATTTGAGACTGAACTCTGCTTTCGTATCAAGTCATGGACTGGCACAACTGAAAGTGTAAATTACCAAACGCATTCCCCACTTACTGAAGCTGTAATGATTTTTCTAGGGAAATGTAACCCTCAGTCATTTCCAAAGAGTTTCCCAAACTTGAAGGATGGGCAATTTAGGAGGGAGGGGACTGTCTTTAATTTAAAAGAAGCATCTCAGGAAAATAAAAATTTTCTACACTTGCTAAATTATGGGACACCTGTAGCCATAACTATATTATGAAGCAAGTTTCCTTTATCTATTCCAACATTTTATAGGTTAACAAATTCAGCAATAAGATCTTACTGTAAGAAGAAGAGCTCTGATTTCTGTCTGTGAAGGAAACCAAGATGGCATGAATATTTGAAGAATCTGAAGTGAACGATTTAAGAGAACAGGTGTTGGGGAAATTGCCATTACGAGCAAGAATTCCACTTTGACAAAGAGTGGATAATCTGAGCAATCTGACAATTTATTTCAAATAAAACACATTAAAAGTGGCCAAGTTATTCTGAAGTATGCAAGGTAAAACTCTTTATATAGAGAGTTCTGTGTCATTTTCATTTCATGGCAATAGCTGCCAGTCTTAGAACATGGAGGTGTACAAGAAGTACAAGGTCTTCAAGAGTGTTAAGACAAGGCAAAGGCAAGCTTAGCATCCAAAAGTTAGAGAAACATATTTTCAGCTGTACACATTCTAAGACTATGTTTTTAGGTTAGTGCTTTGGTCAGATATTTAAGCCACTTGTCTTACTCCTGCCTGTATAGCTGCAAGAGACCTTCAAAAGAAGTGCTATATAACTGTGCAGCACATTATACTGTATGACGAAGAAACTTTTTTTAGTATCCTAACTGTTGATATTTGCAAAAAAATTAAGAAGTCAAGCAATTAACAAGTAACAAAGGACCATAATTATAGAAACCAAGATTAAAGAGTCATATTGCCCCAGTTGTCTAGATCTTGCAGCAACGCCACTTTTAATGTAGTTAATTGGAAGCTTGAAGGCAAAAAAAACTCAAACAGCGCAAGCAAGAAAAGCAGGAGTCACGACATCACTTACGGCACCCTTCATCAGAGATAAACAAGGAGAGGAAGTATCAAATTTATGCTGCCTCATTAATATACAAGAGCCACCAGAAGAACCAATTAGACTCCCTGTAACTGTCAGTGTTTACAATAAAACATTTATCTGTGCATTCAGCAGGGAGGCTGTGCGGATGCATTTAAGAAGTTACATACTAAAACATGAAGTTCAGCTTTTAGTCATGTCAGTGAGATCAAGATACTGGTGACTAAGAGTCTTCACTCTAGAGTCTGCAGCATTAAAATGAAACAAAACAGGAAAGCGCTCTCTGAAAAGAATTCTGGAGTCTGAAGAGCTGAAGCTTTTAATTGCTAAGAAAAACCCACTTCTAAGTTCAAAACCTAGTGGTAGAACAGAATTCAAATGAAAGAAAAAAGACAAGTACATAAATGCAATAATGTAATGAAAGTATTCACCTTTAATGGGCTCAACATTTATTTCATGGAGATGCCTTTATTCTTCAGCCTCTCTCACCTAGAATCCTACCATTTTTGCAGAAGGGAAAAGTATTTCTAACTTTACCTCAGCATGAGAGGCAAGAGCTGAAATACAGGCTAAGCCTGCTGCTGTGAAGGACTAAAATAGACAGCCTTTCCCATTCTGAACACAGCCTTCAGTAAGCCATGCTTCTCCAAATTTCTGCTACCAAACTTCTTTGCCAAAAGTGGTATAAAAGTAAAGTCCACTGTGTATTTGAGTAGAGTTTTGCTCCACCTCAGTAGGGGTTGCCTCTCCTACCAACACGTAACAAGGAAGTTTCTGTACTAGCTACTGCTGCCAGGGAGGAATTACAGTAACTATTTTCAAACTTGAACAAACAATGCTATAAAGCATCACCATTAGTCTACTGACACCCTAAGCCAGTTTGTCTATACAAAGCTCTGAAGGGTTAGTTAGGCAATGTTTTCTTTGTGTTACTATAAATCATTGGCTTATGTATAAAAATCATTTAGGTCAATTTCAGAAAAATCTCCTAAGGACAGGGACATGGTAGTGCTAGTCCATCAAGCTCACATTCAAACTGACAAAGCCTGCGTTTTCCCCGTAAAGGACAATGAAATACTGCTTTCATTTTATGCAATACTTACTTTTTATTCCAACCACTGTAATGGATAAAGTATTTCACTTGCTTGTCCTTTATGGCAACCTTTACACACTGGAACAGAGAAGAAAGTTCAGTCAGTATCAATGAGAACAAAGAGATCTGAATGAGCTTTGCTTTTTTAGCTTTCAGAGTTTAAGCATGCAGAGATTTCCATGCAAGCGACTGAAATACCAGCAGCTAT
Source organism: Buteo buteo (assembly GCF_964188355.1). Taxonomy (NCBI): domain Eukaryota; kingdom Metazoa; phylum Chordata; class Aves; order Accipitriformes; family Accipitridae; genus Buteo; species Buteo buteo. The sequence continues at coordinate 11,468,128 of NC_134183.1, forward strand.
TTCACAGCAGAAAGTAAGTTCTCTAACACAAGTTACTGCCTATTTACAGATTTGGAAGGGCTAGGCAAACAAGCGACTCTACTCAGCTATCCAAAGGGACACCTTCATTCACAAGAAGGATCAGAAACCCCTGAGGATGACCAGAAGAGTAAACAAGCAGTCACTTCACTACCCCCAGGTTAGCCAAAAGCCATTCACTAGAGAGCTTGTTCACATGCAGGCCCCTACCTCACAGACAGGTAAGCTGGCTGAAGTAGAGGAGTCTTCAAAAGTAAAATAAATAATATGGATCTCTACAGCCACAGAGAGAGCATTATATTCAGTAAAAAGATTTGCAGTAAGGGCTTTTTCTAGGTTAAGAATGTATACATGAGGTAAATAAAAACAGTTATTTCCATCAAAAGACTGGCCTATGAATACAGTAACTTCCTCATACACTGATATTAAGGCAAGACGATTAGAAGAGAGAATACATATATAACAGGGTTGCTCCAACTACTCCACAGTATCATTCAGATTCAGAAGTGTCCCTCACAAACTTTTCTGCCTTACAGTTTAGCACAGACCTGGTCGCAGCCTGCAAGACCCTGCCTCAGCTCAGAGGAATATGTTTGGGTGAGCTGGAACAACTGTGCATGCTGCCCAGTAACAACACAACTTCCTCCTGCCCCTACAGTCTGGCACATAAGAGCTCAAGCTACCACGTTTATGTAAAAGAAAAAACACAGCCAGAGACATGCCTCTTCCTCAAAAAAAACCAACCACCACCACCAACAAACCAAACCAAAACCAGCCCAGAACAGAAACTACATAACCCTAGTTAGTTTAATTATGTGCCCAGCACATGTCCCTGAACTTCTTGGCTATACCAAATTAAATCCACCAGCTTTGGCACTTCATCCAGAAAGTCGTCAAGTCTTGTTCTGGAGATGTTGAGATGTAGGTGCTACCGTACCACTTTAACAATGAAATAATGAGGATGTTGTAAAACATGAAGAATCGCCCTCTTTGGCTCTAGCTTTTAGTCCCTTTTTCAGGATTTTTTCCACTGAAGTAAAAAATTACTCATAGAAGTCATAATTGCTATTTTCTTGCCGTGCTAATTGAGTCACCTCCTAAATATTTGAGAGGCCAGAGCCCTCTGCTACACAACATTTTCTCAAGACCACTGTGGTGACCTCAATGTGGTATACCCTCTTCCATTAAAAAAATTGTCAACGAGAGGAACATCATATTTCAGTACTAATCTCCAAAATGCCATATACGGAACTTAAACGCAGTCTCACCCAGACTTGCAACTAGGAGTAAGGATATCTTAGTCCTGTTTACTATACTACTGCACCAGTGGCTCATTTTGACAGACCTGAAGTTAAAAGCCAGCCAAATACAGACTGCGTGCTTAAAAAGTGTCTACTTATTCTGAAAAATGTAAGAACTGAGCATGAAGTAAAAGAAGATTCAAATGTATTTCTGTACCAAAATCTTTTTCTTCCAGCTGGAGGTTAGAAGTGCCTTAAGTGAACCTCATTTAACTCTGCATTGTACAGAGAGGTACAAAGCGTTTGCCATAATTTTTCATACTACTCTAACACAAATGAGTGCTTCTCTCATCATCTTGCTACAGGAAGCCAAGGATACGGTCATCAGGAACAAAACTTATGTATTGAGAATCACAGAAGAAAAACACATCAAAGGAACAGGAGGAAAGCTAAGGTTATTATTCATTACTACCTACAAAGAACCTTTGTAAAATTAAACCCAGTTCCTTCTGCCATTTCAGGAGCCCAGAAGGATTCAGACTCTCAATATAAATAGTCAGCCAAAAGCAATTGTGCCAAATGGGAAGTCCCTTCCAGCACCAAGCTGGCAGAGCCAGTTCCTGCAACATTCATTCCACTCTGTGTAAAAGAGAAGAGGGGCACAGCACAACATGAAGAAGCACACCACTGTAGCAGCTCCGGGCTGTTAACTGACCAAAGAGTTAAGATTGCTGCTAACAGAAGTTTGTTTCCACAGAAACAGAAGCCTTGATTGCTCTCTTCTCTGTACTAGCACCTGGACAGGCACTGGCAGAAGACAACACTCTGAGCATACATTCACAACGAACTTGTCCTCCAGTTATAGAGCAAGGGAGAGAACAGAGCAGAATCACTCAAGAAAATGTTTTAGACAAGTATGTCCCCTGTCAATGCTCTGGACATTATTTTAACATTAGAATGACTATTTCCTGATAGCATGAAAAGAGACATCAAGCATTGCTAGCTGCCTCCCTACTAACACCTCTCAAGTTGTCCTATCAGTTAATATTTACTGACACTAAAAGCAGATGGATTTAAACTAAATCTGTTTAAGGTGCCCCAGGCATTTCTGCAAGTCTTCTAATCCACACAGCTACAAAAGCCCTCTTTTTCAATTTCAGAGGAAGTGGAAACAGGCAGTCAAGTTAGGAGCTATACCTTCAGTAAAACAGATGCCATGGCAGTGACATCTGCTTATGGCCCACAAGAAATGCGCATCATTGAAAGCGTGCAGAAGTCTGCAACTGAAGCAGTAGGAATACTCCTCCAAGTCACAAATTTGCAATGCACGGTTTCTGCAGTTAAAAACCCAGAACTGAGAATGCCACTTCCTTTGTCACTTTAATCCAGCATTATCTCCTGCAGCATTGTTCCATTTGAAGACCACTGATTGTACTCAGCCACCTACATCTCTGAGGAAGCTCAAACTGCAGCTAACTTACTAGCTCATGCATTAGCACCAGCACCAAGTCCTATGGGCACAAATGCTTTCCAGTGTTCTGGGAATACAGGTGTATCAGATGTTCAACACTAAGACCACCCAGGCTTTAGTAGTTAACCAGAATAGCTGCATAGTACCACTGGGTTTTCTACAATTTTTCTATAATATAGAGCTCCAGGATTTAAAACTGTTTTCATACATTATCAGGTTTTTGTTCATTTTAGTTTTAGTCCTTAATCCCACCTAGTGAGGCACAGTAGGTAAACTAGTACAATTCCTTATTTTCTTGGGGAACAGTCAGAACCATCTGCAGCAGTAAGCAACCACACATACCTTTGCTTCATAAAGGAGAGGTCCATGAAAACAAAGCACTCGTTCACCTGAAAGAAAGTTGCAGATAAACATCTTAGAACACCACCAATGTGCCATTTCTGTAAAATATATCATCAAGTACAAGACAGCATGAACCTAGTGTCAACCTAGGAAGAAATTCAAAAGCAAATACTGATTTGAGAAGCAGGCTGGTGTTTGACAAGCAAATTCACTCTTGTACAAAAGAGGATCAGAGCTCTGATTATTTAGGCCATGAAGCAAAGATTCCTGAGGACTCCCTGAAGAGCACTCATGCAAGGACAGCTGCATGCAAACGATGTCCAAGCCTGCCCAAAGTTCTGCAGAATGGCTGATTACTTCTGCAAACAATTGGCACCAGAAACTTGCATTCCTGCTCATACTTCCAGCCACTGTCAATTCAAATTATAGGCACCCTTGCATCCTATTGCAAGGCTGGCAACAGAGAACTCCTTCAAAGCCTTGAATTTCAGATGCAGACACCAAAACACACTGGCTCAATACAAATGGACTACTTCAGCCTAAGTACTCAAGCAGTAAGCAGGTAAAACTGTCTTAGTGTAAGGGATTCTTTAGTCCCCATGACATTGCATTTTGATTCAGAGCAGGAAATTATCTCTCATAAGAGATGTCACCTCTGCATCTTAAGCTTCTGACACAAATGAAAGCAAGTGTTGTTAGTGCGCCTTTTCCTGCAGGAGGTACACCACCTGGTATTTCTAGTTCAATGAAGTCAGGAAGTGAGAGATCCCCACATTGTTTCCTCATCCTACTTGTGGGATAGAAGAATGCCAGGTTTGTGCAACAGCAAGAAAAATCATTCACTTTGTGGTTTTTAAGTAGGAAGAGATTGTTCTTCAGTCTGGTTGGGGTTTTTTTGGTTTTGGGTTTTTTTTTTTACCCTCAATGGCAAGGTCTTATTGTGCAGTTATGTTGTGGGAATTTGAACATACTTAGCACAGGATATCTGAGTACAGATGTTTCCTTCTTGAAAGCTGCAGTACCTCACATTTTCAGAGAGACAAGCTGTGTAATACACTCCAGGGTGTAGCACACATCCAGTTCTGCCACTATTTCCAAGACACACAGGACAGAAGAGAGCTCTCACAGTCACCATGTGCAGGCTGTGCAGTACACATATGCAGGTACTTATTCAGTCCTCTGACTGCGCTGGGAATGAGGTGTGCAGAAGCAGGCCATCTCACCAGTTAATAGAACTCCGGATGTCTTCTTCCTTGCGAGCAGCTCAGGAATGACTAGGGTGGGGAAGGACCAGTTCATGGGCTATGCATTTAAAAGTACCCACCATTGTAAATTTTACTCTGCTCTTCAAAACCGCTTTCTGCATATTCAAGTGATAAATACAGTCAGTGGCACATTGTACCATTAACTTGAATCCTGTTCAATTCTGGCTTTATTTTCCTCTTTATCCAACAGACACATAACATGACATTGATGAAACTTTTAACCAGATGGGCTCTAAACAGACACTCGCTCTGCAAACAGAAATTGAACATCCCCACAGCTCAATTTTTTTTTTTTTTTGGTGAGGGGGCAGAGCAGTTCTTGTAGTCATTCCCAAAACAAACTGCTGGCAGGATCAGGGCAGTTACACAGTTTATCAGGTGGCTGATGACAAACCACCTGTTTTTGCTTGAAGTGGATGAGGGAGGAGTCAGACACACCATTTCACCACCAAGACTGGGAGACAAATTGAAACAGCAACAGCCTCTTCAACCAGCATGGCTACTATCACATTTCATCTAACACATCCAGACTCTGATTGAACAAGATGCAACTATAAATTTACTATTCATTCCTACGTTGACTGAAAAGAACTGCTCATGTTTTAAGATTTCATTATTATCCAATCTGTAGGATCCCATGCTCTCCATAAAGCTGAAACGAGTATTCACAGTAAAGTCTAAGAACGCAACTAGGTCAAAAATGTATTTCAACTTGTAAAATGTATCAAGAAAGAAAAAGACTTAGAAAGATTCTCACAGAAGTGCCCATTTTGGTACATGCAGTACTTTTACTGAAAAAAAGAAAATGTCTTTATAATCAGGGCTAACAATCAGAAGTTACATTATTATCCTCATATGTCATACTGCTCACTAGTGCTACTAGAAAACACATCTCTATTTCAATTATTGTGCAAGGTCTTTCTAGGTAAGGTGTTCACAGTTACCAATAATTATTTTATTTATTTTTAAAAAACAGGACATGAATCTCAAGTTTTGCAGAAAGGGTTCTTCTGTTTTCATGATAGCCTAACAGGCTCTCACTCCTTCCCAGCACAAGGCCTCTCCTCTGAGCCTACAGACCATTCTCTCCTACACACTGCCACCACTGCAGCAGAACACCCACACCTATTCCTTATCCCAAAGACAGTATTTGTAGGAGAACAGCTCTTTAGCTGAAATAGCTGGTAGAAAATATTGGAACATGCTAGCATGCTCTGTTAACACCCCTAGATGGCAAGCTACACAGAGCATTTCTGTTGCATACGAATGGCTTCCACGCTGGTACCTGGCCAGCACACATGGCTCAAACACCAGTTAGGCTCTGAACAGGCATGTCTTCTAGTCTCACCACACCATCAAAAAGCTTCATGTGAGGAAAAGCTCGGGAAAGTCAGAATTCAACTGCCCACTCCTTCGAGTGTTTTTCATGTAGAGTATTTATAGAAACAAGAGGTTCTCAATCTGTGGATCAACAATACAACTACCAATGAAGCCTTCCCATCCACGTCAGAGCTGCAGGCTAACTAGCATCTTCAGAACAGACCAGAAAACACAGCAGTCTCATCAGCAGAAGAAGAAAAACGTGCCTTAAGCAACTCAGAAGTTGGATCTGATATCTGAGACACTTTTGTATTTGCTTAAAAAAAAAAAATCAGTGTCAAAATGCAGAACACCTGAAGTACCTACAACCCTTAATTCATAGCTGCCCCAATGCTGATCTCACTTCTCATGCCTGCATAAATACATCAGCCCCTTCAGTTTAAGGGGTACTCATACTTCTAGCTTGACATTTTTATTTCCTAGCTCTTATAGGTTTTCACAAAAAATTCAGCCTCCTCCTCACCCTTTGCTTTGTGAAAAATGCCAATCTGGATAACTTCTAAGTCTACCTATCACTCTTTAATATACACTTAGCTTGAAAATCTACAATTAAAATAATTTTCATTTGTCATGCTATGAAGGGACACAATAAAGCATTTAAGTTCTAGGCCTGCAGGAAGCTTTATTCACAGCACTTTTCTCCCTTTTTAATGTCACAGTTGAGATCACAAACATATTTACGTTGTGGAGAAAAGCCTAAAATTTTTAACTTCTATACTAGATTTAGGTTGCACGTATTCCTACAGCTGTGAACGTAATTTTAGCCTGGAATTCTACTTAAGTTTTAGTTTTTGTAGTTCACTTGATTTCACATTAATTACTATAACGTAAATCATACATTAAAATCTTGATTATTTCTGCAGGTTAATAATACCATTGGTATTAACGCGTGGCATGGAATGCTGATGCATGATTGAAAACGTTCTGACACAAGCAGCCACAAAGTACACACAATTACACCGTTGTTTAAGCTACCCAGAATGGCCAGCTTCCAGTCATTCTGCTGCAAACTGCACTTTTAAAGATAAATCACAATCCTGTGGAAAGTCCTGCTTAGAAGCCAAAGCGAGGGACAGGTAGAGAAGAAAGGGTGACGTAAGTTTTCATTTACCATTGTCTAGCATTTTCATTTACCTATATTAGTATCAACCACAACCATTATCTAAAAACCAAAATGTAGGCAAAATAAGTCTCCGGAAAAGCATCATCCTAACCCTTATTCATCTAGAAAAAATATAATCTGGTGCTTTGTTGTAAATATGGATTCCCCCACAACTGTCAGCTGTAGTCCAAACACTGCCCCTGTGAATCCTCCTGCATAAGGATCCCTAACTGCGCTCCCTGTCAAGGAAAAGCAAATAACGACCATGTTAAAAATCCCGACAGACTTCAGAGAGTCCAACAGTTTTAATGCCAATGAATGTCCGTGCCTGCAAGAAAATGAGGCATATTTAGAATAGAAGAGGACAGGAAGGCCCCACATCTTCTTGATAAGAAAGATGAGGAAGAGAGACAAAGACTATTGGAATTCATTTTCTTCCCCATATTCTTACATTGTTAGGGCTGAGCAGTGAAAGCTAAAAACCAAACCATTCTCTGTGCTGATGAACCATAAACATTGGAGTCCAAACCCGGCCTAGCCGAAGGCCTTATTGAAAGCTTGCCTCAGAGCCACAAGCACTGCGAGACGGAGCACTGTAATTACCCTCTGCTTTATTACAAAGGAGAGACCTGGCCGAGGGCAGAGGCTGCCTCCAGCCAGGGCCGGCCCCACCTGAGCCCCGACGGAAGAGGGCCAGGACTCGGCCCCTCAGGAGCCTCCTCCACGGCCGCCCCGGGCCCTTTCGCTCTGCAGCGTCCCCGCCGCAAGTCCATCTCCTCGGACTGCGACTCTTCAGAAACGGCGGCGGGATTTCCCCCCGCCCCCGCCGTTAAAGCGTTTCCTTTGTTTCTTTTTGGCCCACCCACCAAGGAAACGAACGGCAGCAGCGGGTTGAAAGCCGGGCTTTCCAGCGACCGCTGGCTGATGCGGACGCGGGAACCCACCGCCGCCGCCCCGCTGGGAGCCGGCCCCGGCGGACCCCCCCCCCCCGCCCAGGCCTCGCCTCCCCACCTCAGCTTTCACCCCCACCTCGGGGCCCTCCCTTCCCCACACCGCAACCCCCAGGCCGCGGCCGCCCCCCCAGCCCCCCGCACTCACCCTCCTGGAATTTGGGCTTGGGGTCCTGCTTGGGCGCCATTTATAAGTGACTCTCCCTCCTCCCGCCCCCTCCCCGCGGGGGCCTCACCACCTCCGCCGCATCATGCGCGGCCGGCCCCAGCGCCCTCCGCGCCGCGCAGGCGCGTTGCGTCCCGCCGCATCCCCCGTGGCATGCTGGGACTTGTGGTCTGCGGCGGAGCACCCCGCATCCAGGCCTCTCCCCGCCCCCCCAAGTCCCGGGGAGATAAAGTATCGGTTGGTTGTCGATTGTTGACTTAAGGGCCGTGCGGGAGCGAGTGTGTGTGGGGGAGATACAAAGAAAAAAGGGAGGAAGTAGGTAAAAGCTAAGCGCCCAACGTGGGGCTCGAACCCACGACCCTGGGATTAAGAGTCCCATGCTCTACCGACTGAGCTAGCCGGGCACCACGCGCACTCTTCTCACTCTGCCGTACTCGGCAGCGCCCCCCCCGCGCCTGCGCCTCGCCCGTTCCCCGGCCCAGCCGCCAAGCGTCGCCCGCGCTGCCCCAGCTCATTTGCATATTTAACATTATCACTTCAATTATAAAATACCCCCCGCCCCCGCCGAGGCCGGCAAAAGCGGAGTCGCCGCAGCCGTAACGGCCTGGGAAAGCTGCGGGCTTGTCAGTGTCCTCTGCAGCACGAGCAGTCGTCCACCCCCCGCCCCGCCCGCCGTGTGCTGCCTGCGGGGATGAGAAAATACATTTATTTTGCGTGTTGAGCGTCATTCTGCTCCATCTGCCCGGGCGCGGCCCGGGGAGGCCCCGGACGGTGTCACCCGGCGCCCCCCCGTCCGGCTGGGAGCCCACCTCCCTGGCTCTGTCAGTCCTCGCCCACCGGTCACCTTCCAGGACGGGCTCACCGGACACGGAACACTCGGTTTGCTGGTTTTTTTCAACATTTTTGCCTCCTGGCTTAACGCGGGCAGCGGGTAACGGCATCAAATTATCCAAGTTTCGTATTTCCCGCTCATTTTATCCCGAAAAGAACATAAAAGACGATGCCACAAGGGAACGCCGCAGCCTTGCTGCTCTGCCCGGGAGACGCCAGCCTAAGGAAAGCACCGTTTGGGTTGGTTTTTTTTTTTTTTACCCCTGAAATTCGCGGAGCCCCCCCTCCCCCGCCGCCACGAGGGTCCCGGAGGAGCCGCCCACCGCGCCCGCCAGGGGGCGCCATCGGGCCGTACCGGCGCCGGGAGGCGCGCGCTGCCCGACCCGGCCCTGCCCGGTCCTGCCCGCGCCCTCCGCAGGCGCGGAGCCCCGCCCGCCGCGGCCGCCCCCGCCGGTCATGCCCCGCCGCCGGCCGCGCTGAGCCGCCCCGCTGCCCGCACCCATGCCGGTCCCGGCCGGCCTCCTGCGCCTCGCCGCCGTGCTGGCGCTGGCCGCGGGCGGGCAGGCGGGCGGAGGGACGGCGCGGACAGGTCGGCGGAGGAGAGGGGGGGCGGGGGTGGTTGGGGGGGGGGGCTGTGCGGGACGGCGCGGGGCGCGGAGGTGCAGGCGGGGATGTCCGCGGCGTGCGGAGGTGTCGGCGGGGCGCGGAGCCGCACGGGGCGCTCCGCGGGAGCCGGAGCCGGCCAGCCCGGTGGCCAGCGCCGCTGCAGCCCCCGCGCTGGGCTCCCCCCGGCTGCTGCCCGGCTCCCCCCTGCACTCCCCGGCTGCCCCCCGCTCCCCCCCGGCTGCCCCTTGCACCCCCCCGGCTGCCCCCTGCCCCGTCCCCGGCTCCCCCCGGCTCCCCGCGGCCGCAGCGCTGCGCACCCAGCCGGGGAAGCGCCGGGGCCGTCGGTGCCCGGGGGGGTGCTTTGCCCCCAGAGACGGCTTCCAAACACCGTTTCAAAACTGAGATTTGGGGGGGCTTTTGTTTGTTTGGGGTTTTTTTTCCCGGCAGAGGTAATTGAACGGCGGCAACGCACGCATGGAAACGGGCACCAGCCCCGGCCGGAGCAGGGCTCTGGAGCTGCACGGCCCCCCCCGTACCCCCCTCCATCCCTCCCCAGCCCACCCCGACCCTGCCCGTAGCCCTCCCCCAGGGAAAATCCTAGTTCCTGGCCCCCCGAGGGCAGCAGAGGCAGCGTGGGGCCCCACGGCTGTGGGGTTCCTACCCTTCCTTGCTCCATGCCGTGCCTTCGGCAGCGGCAGTGGATGCACCGGTTACCGGATCCAACTGGTATTTGGGTACCTGAGCCCACTGGGCTGCCTTTGGGAGCTCAGCATCCGGCTGAAGGGGTAGGAGAGGAAAGGTGATGAACCCTGAAGCTAACCACTGACCCCCCTTTCTTCCCAGAGCCTGCTCTGCCCTACTCCAGCAGCGACATTGTTCATCCCATCAAGGTTGACGAGAGCGGATCGTTCCTGTCCTACGATTTGTCCCATCGAGCGCTTCACCGAAGGTCTCCTTCCTCCAGGAGCAAGTTTCTCGCCTTCTATGAACTGCATTACAAAGGACAACCCCTGAAATTCAACCTGAGCCTTAACAACAATCTCCTGGCGCCTGGGTTTGTCAGTGAGAGGCGATACGGGGGGATCGCCAATGCCAAGATCCAGTCTCACACGTACAACTCCTGCCATATGATCGGGGAGGTTCGGAGCCGGGCGCTGACGGGAGGTCTGGCTGCGCTGAGCACATGTGATGGCCTGGTAAGTACGGAGATCTTTAATCAATAAGGAAATAGCAGAAACTGTGTGAAATCCTTTTTTCTGCTGAAAGCAGTAGCAAAACTCCTCCCGACAGCAGCAGAGTCAGGATCTCACTGCATAGGTTTGATGTGGCCATGGATGAGCTGACTGTAAATTTCCCATGGATTCCAGTGGTTTGGGAACTCTCCGGGACTGTGTTTACTTGTTTGTGTCCAAATTCCCAAAGAGAGCAATTCTCATATCGCCTCTGCCTTCTAGGACATAAACGTAGGATTATGAGAAACCCATCTGAAAACAAGGTGTTTGAAGCCTGGAGGTATTTATGATAACACAGCTCATGTATAGCTAAACTACTTTATGTTTTGTGAACACCTCCACTGCCTTATTCCACTGGAAATATTTTCAGAGGCGACAGTGACCTGTAAGAGTGTAAGATTTGCTGAAAGGCAAAGCAACTTTCAGGATTAAGGCTGTTGTGTCGGTGCTTGGCAAGGCAAATTCAGGACTTCAGCATAAACGTCCATATCCACATGAGCTGGCATCCAGCTGGCGCAGGTACCGCATCCCCACAGGGATTAAAGCCCCTTGGGGGTTTGCAGAAGTGTTACCGTATAACTTGGTAGGTCCCATGACACGCAGACCCCCGTTCCCGAGCAGGGGCTGTGGATTGACAGAGGTGCTGGGGTTCGCTGGAAGTGGTGGGTGTAGCGGGGTGGGTTTCTCCTTTTGGGAGCAAAGGGAGGCACCACTGCGGAGGGAGGGATCACCGGCAGTGCTTGCGCCCAGCGTCCCTGGGGTTGGAGGGATGATGACTCCTTTGGCTCATCATCGATCTGCTGGCTGCCACAGGTGGCTTCGTTTGGCTGGGGGCTGTGTTTGCATTTTAAGCTTCCTGTGTTTAAATAAAGGCAGTGTGTCTGTACGCTGAGTTAGCCTGGTGGAGCAGGGTGGCTTTTAAATGGCCACCCAAATCACTGTGCTTTGTCTGGAGGTGCAAGAGTGCACTGCTGGATTTTGGGGAAAGCGGAGTGCAGGGCACAGGCATGTGGCAGGGAGCATCGCTGCTAAGCTGCAAGAAGAAAGCTCAGCCCTTCCCCGCTGCATGGCGGGGCAGGACTGGCAGGACAGGAGCTGGGCACGTCCTGGAAGGTTTTGGTTGCTCTTTTCCTACCAAATTTAACAGCAGTTGAAGGTGTTCAGCACCTTGCACTTCATGCAGCACGCCTGTCTCCAGGGGGATGAAGGCTGCAGAAAATAGCCAGGCCCAGCATTCAGTTAAAAAATAGACTGATGCACCTGGGAGGAACCTACAACCTTTTGATCCATTTTTCTGTGAATGTTTGTATGAGAGAAACACTGATGGCTGCCATGTACACAGAAGTAGAAAGTGTCACAAACGCTCCCATGAATGTGTATTTGCACGGGGAGACCCCTGGTAATACGTGATGGTTCTGGAAATGTTTGCGTGGCCTCGTCCTGCCAGTGAGCTGAAATCTGCTGTCAGACTTAGAAGTCCAGTCTTGCAGCGTGAGTCAGGCAAAACCAGGCTGCTAATAGTGAACGGGCTGAAGGATGTTCACGAGGTCATTCGAAACACGTGCTGGTTAAGAGAATTAAACTTATCTTTGTGAATTAACCACAGATGGGAGAGCAAAAAGGAAGTTACTCGTTACATAATTTGTCATCCACATAATGTGTCACTTGAAAACACCCATTTCATAGTGGTGTTTGGTGAACCCCATCATTACGGTCTGTGAAATGTGTTGAAAATGAACAGTATCCTGCAAATGCTACAGATTAGTATTTTTTAAGAAGCAGGAAAAGTTGTTAGCTCACAAAAAGCATTAGCACAATGTTGCAAGAGAGTCTGCCATCCATAAACTGCGAGTGGTGAGCAAACCGCAGCCTTAAGCTGCTTTAAACCTTCTCTACTCAGTCTTAAAATAACCATGGCTTTTTGTCAGTCAGACATGAAATCACGGAAAACTGTACTTAGCGATGTGCTGCATGTCTCATAATTATTATGGAAAGTAAAGTAATGAGCTACTGCTTCATTACAGGGAATTACTCACATGCCACTTGTAAGCATGGTCGGTATTACAGGATGTAAACAAGGAGGTGACTCAGGTGTGGGGAAGCATAGAGCTATAGGCTAGGGCAGCATATTACATTGATACAGGTAATATGGTGGTGATACCTTGCATTTCGAGCCCAGTGTTGCTGCATTGAAAGCGCTCTGCCATTCCCAGTTGTAAAGCACAGATGGGCTCTCCCAAAATTCCTGCCTGTGGCATCCTCATGCGTTGAACCAAATCTCATCAGTGCCTGGAAGGGCCGAGTTCCCCGCTACCATCGTTGGTGCAGCGCCTGCTCCAGCATTAGCTACTGGTGTGGCACACAGTGATGGTACCTTGTTTGACATCCTCAGCCAGCCTCTGCAATCCCTGTTCCCATGACCAGGCTTCATCTTTCTTACCACACTACTGTAAGACTTCAAACTTCTCCTGTCAATGATTTTAAAATAAAATATAGTCATAGGAGCTGGATTCTGCTCTCACTTGTGTAGTTTTGCCAGTGCAGTTTCACCTTCTCCAAGGCGGTTTCTTGTTCTTGTTACAGGCTGTGATGAGCAAGCATGAGGGAGGCAGAGGTTAGGGATGCTGGCACTGCTTACCGGGCTGGACTGGGACACGCAAGGTGCAGAAAGGTTAACCAGGTGTGTTTTAAACAGAGAGAAACGAACCTTCCTGTGGGCAGCAGATGCCACTCAGTGCTACCACAGAACAACCGGTGACGAAACGTGGCCCCTCTGCAGGGCACCCTGGGCAGATTTCAGCTGGGGCAGAGGTCTCTGTTCCCTTCCTGGCTCACAATAACCTGCATCAGAAAATGGAGAAGAAATCATATCTGTGGCCTCCTTCCCTTCCTTCCCCATCCCCATGGTGTTTCCTTCTTGTTATTTTACATTTGCAAGGAGTTAATTAGGGAGGAAGCCATTTTCTCTTCCCTGGCACCGCATGAGCAGTGACAAAGCATCACTGGTAGGCTCAAGTCCTGTTGTATCTTGGAAACAGTTGGAGTGGCGTGTTTTGATTTTCTGTCTTTGTCCCTGCCCTGTCCTGGGGTGTGAAAAATAACAAACATGTCAGAGCAAAAGCATGGTAAGTAAAACTGAGCATGAACGGGCTCCTGAGTAAGCATAGGACACCTCAGCCTGCTCCAGACACCGTGAGGCTGCTCTGAAGCAGACAAGAACAGATGGAGTTGTCTTATGGCACAAAATACATTTACAAAACACTCCTCAAGGCAGCACCCTTGACGCTGCAGACTCCCATGGGAGCTCCCATTCCTTGGGATGAAGCTACCCATCCAAAAAGCTTCCCATGCAGCGACTGCAGCTGTTTGTTCTTGAGATGCGTGGAGGCTGGGGAGTCCAGGGTGAGTCCGTAAGGGTGTGTTGCATCTGGGCCAGGGTCACGGGGGTCATAATTAACCAAGGAAAGTTTTAGGGTGTCATTTCCTGCTAAACGAGAGATGTCAATAACACATCCTCCCGTTGTTGCGTGGAGGGGCTGTGCTTCTTGTCCTGGGACTGACTTTCCTTGATTGGAGTTCCTGCCACGATCAAGTGCTGCTGCAGGTTCCTCTTCCTCTTCCCTGGAGGTTTTCTGGTCTTTGACCGCGGGAAGTCTGTAACCCGATGGTTCACAATGGTGGTGCTTAGGCAGTGCAAAAGGCCAGAAGCAATTGTCTGTGTCTTAGGACGTCCTTAGGAAAAGACCTTCGTTTGTGCAACGCTTACTCAAAACTCTGGTGCTGCACTATGGTCCAAGCTGTCCTTTGGGCTGTCTGCCTGGAGTCCCCAGAGCGTCTCCAGGAAGGTCAGAGAGAGGTGGAAGGAGCACAGTCCCAGACCATATGTGCATATTCCTGGGGGGCTCTGGTTCTCTGGAGAAGGTGTTTCTCTGTCTCAGCATCTCTGCTGCCCCTGAGCTCCTCGCTATCAGACGCCCATCGGGTTCATCACCCATCTGCACTTTATGATGGGATCTCTTTAGCTTTTTACTGTCTTAATGATCAATCCACGCTGGCTTGTTCTCTTTTGTCTGGGAGTTTAGAGCTCAAAATACCCATAAAAACAGTTTCTTTAGAGAAGACCTGTTTCCTGCTGGAAAATTTTGCAAACCCTCTCCCGTTCCCAGGTTCTTCAGTGTGAGTCTGTGCTAGATGCAGGTGGCTTCACAGTGACAGCTTTGTCTCTCCCTGCCAGAAAGGTGTGTTTCAGCTCATGAACGAGGACTATTTCATCGAACCGGTATCCACCAGCTTTCAGGAGGATGGAGCGGCGCAGCCCCACAGGATATACAAGCGCCAGGCGCCTGAGCACAGGCCAGAGCAAGGCAGGAGGCCACCAGCTCCACGGGAAACCTGTGGTGTGCAAGGTATTGTCCCCTTCCTCTTGCATTTTTACAATGAGCTGGTAGCAGCTGGGTCCTGGGATTCACATGAAGCACATTATAGAAAGATAAAGGGAGCAGGTCCAAACCTCAGCCCCCTGCATTGCCTCCGCAGACTCGTTAGTCTTAAACCCTGGCATTCGGCTCCCATCCTAAGCTCCCAGCATCCATCGATGACACCCATTGCTCATAGTTTGAGTTTTGCAAGCTGGGCTGGAGGTCCCTCTTGCCACGTAGGCTGGCAAGGAAGAAAACCCTCAGACCAAAAAACTGAACCAACAGCGGGGAGGGGATGGACTGTGGGCTGTGCAGCGTCCCGCTGCGGGGTGGCATTTGGCGTGGGAGGCGCACAGTCAGCGGTGCCACTGGTGGGTGGGTGTCCGACAGCCTGGAGCTGCTGGTTGAGGGCCAGCCCCATGGCCCCAGGGGTGCCCACACAAGCATTCCCGTAGGCATTTTTATTGCAGGAAGGCTCATTTCACACTGCTAGTCAGGAGATCTCACTTGCTGAGCGCCAGGCGGTGGGTTTGTGGCATTAATCACAAGTCACGGGAATCACTGCAGAGCACAGAGTTGTTGGTTGGTTTTTTTTTTTTTCTCCTGCCAATTTTTCTGTATTTGCTTACGTTTCTCACATGTACGACTCAAGATGTGCTGAACCTCAGACCTCTTGCTCTCATCCTTTCCTCCCAGCCCTGCTGCAAGCATTCTGTGATGTGGAGACTGAGTATTTATTTTCATTTCCTTGCAAACATTGTTTTCTGACCTGTCGGGGCATTGGACTTTCAGAGTGGAACCTGGTCACTGCCCCAGGAGTCTCTCTGCTGCGGGGCAGAGACCGCATGCCGGTTCCTTCTCCTCTGTCTAGAGCAGATGGGTTGGATAAACTTCCAAACCCAAGATTTCAAGTAATGAGGGATTCAGTGCATCCCCAGCAGCTCACGGGTGCTTTACTCCTTGTCTGCGTCGGTGAAGCTGCATCTTCCAGGCAGTGTGTCTTGTTTTGCTTATTTCCTAGAGCTCTGTGCTTTTGGAAACTGGGGTTTTTTTGCTATCATCAGGTTATCTTCAGGCATTCTTCTGTTAATTTAAGTTACTTATTTAATCTATGGTAATCATAATGGCTCCTTTTAGACTTTGAAGTCTATTCATTCTAAATGAATTTCGTTGGGTGTAATATGGCCCGTGTGTAATGCATATGGATCTCTACTGCAATCTGAGCTAGAAAAGTGGATGTGATGTGTATGCCCTGGAAGCGAAACCAAAAGTCTGTAGGATTTTAATTACTGCAAGCCTTTCATTTTGTACTGATGTATTGCTGGTTTTTTTTGCAAAACACCACACAGCCAGATGGTGTTAGGCTGTTAGGTGTTATTTAGCTTCTGTCAATACATAGTGCAGCCTGTGTGTACAGCTGGGCGAGTGTTTAAGAGGGATCTGAAAGGGAAAATGCCACACGAGCCCTCCCTGGGGTCCCGGGAGCCCTCTGCGCCCATCCTCTCTGCAGTACCTTCACGTCCCAGCTGGAAGCTTAGCAGCAAAGGACACAATGGAGACAAGCTCCAAGGAAGCTGTTGCGATTAAACTGTCACAGTGGTATTGGCAATTCATCAAATTATCCAGATACTTGGGATTTTTCAGGCTGGGGGATAAAACACTCTTTCACAGCTAATGTACAGTATAGTCCATAAAATGTAAAAGTCCATTGTTAACTAAGTAAGGCTGAACCCTTAGAAAATGGTCATAAAAGCAATTCCCCCTGTGTGGGATGCGGTTTGTAAAGCCTTTACCCAGCTTGGGGCTGACCCTGACCTTGATCTTGGAGCAGCGTCACAGGAAAAGTCTCTGCATGAGAATTCCCAGTTGCTAGTGTGCGTGAGGAGCATCCGAGCTCTCCTCCGCCTCCCATCTCTTTTCAGCCCAATGAATGTTCCCCTTGTTTCTCCCCGGGAAGGAGCAGAGTTCAGTCTCCATGTGGCTGAGGAAATCTCTGTGCAGTCCTGCAATGTCTCGGTCTTGCCCTGGACACTGATGATCTTTGGGATTTGGCTCAAGACATCAGTCCAGCTTTGAGGCCAAAGAGTTTATCGTGTTGGGGAACTGTCTCTCCTGCAAAATACAGATTTATGATGATAATCAGAAATGTTGAGCCACCAGGGTTGTTTCTTGGTAATACATGCTCAAGCATCTCTGCAGGGTTGCCTATAAATTCATATGTCAATACAAACCCTAAGCACTCTGCTCTGGGAGGCTCCATGTTCCTCGTGGAATATTGCAAACCCTGTTCCAGTAAAAAAATTACTTTGAATGCTTTTTTAATATTTTTTTTCTGTCATGCTAATGCTGCTGTGTAACAGTAATTTTTTGGAACATACAGCACAGCAAAATACATGTAGGTCTAAGTGTGTGGAGCCTCCTTCTCAACACCAAAAGGTTGTTTCTTTGAATTGAAAAAAAAAAAAAAAGCCCTTGATGATATTTTACCAAAGCTGCAGATATTTTACAAAAAAAAAAAAGTCTTTTTTTCCCCCTTTAATCCCTCAGAATCTCAGGAAAACCTGGAGAGGTCTGAGAAACGGCGGGAAAGATGGGAACAGAAGCAGCACAGGAAGAGAAGAATAAAGCAGCGCTCCATCAGCAAGGAGAAGTGGGTGGAAACACTGGTGGTGGCAGACACCAAGATGATAGAATACCATGGGAGAGAGAACATAGAGAAGTACGTGCTGACCGTGATGAACATGGTGAGTCCTGGTCCTCTCAATGGCAGAGCCGCCAGGTCCCTGGGGACACGGCTGTGAGACATAAAGACCACTGGGCTTGCCAGGACTCGTCCCTGGTGGGACCTCAGCAAACCTCTCACTGGGCAGGCTGTTCCCACCCACATGTTGGCTTTTCTGCTCCATGTTCCATCCGCCGCGGGAGGATGGGTCAGTGTCAGCAAGCCCGAGGCCAAAATTTGGATGCAGGCGGGAGCAGCTCAGCCTGCAGCAGTTTCACCTTCACCATGAGCTCAAGGGCTGTTCCCTTCTCCTTCCCTCCATGGGGATGGATAACTTGGCCTCCCAGGGAGATACCCCAAGGACAGAGATGCTCCAGGGAAGGGAGGTGGTGGGTACTGCCCAGGGTCGTGCCACTGCGGCTCTCCCCAGGCAGATGTGCAGGCAGCTTGGGCACGGGGACGCAGCTGAAGCTGAAACCATCCTGAAACCTGTGCAAGGGCCACCCACCGCCCTCCACATGGTAGGGAAACCTCCTTGCAGGAGGAGAGACCTGCGGGGACCTGGGAGCTTTGGCTCAGACTCCCTGGAACTCAGGGGTGGCCGTGCTCGCAGAGGGAGCGCTCCGGGGCAGCTGCCATCGGAGCCAATGCCAGCACTAGCCTGATTAGTAGGAGGGACGTGAACGGCTTTCCTGGAAAGGTGGCACTGAGGACAGTTGAGGGAAGGAGCACCGGATTGTGGTGGTCTCCACTGGAAATCTGGGAGCGGTTTGCTGGTGCCATAAAACAAGCAGATATGTCAGTGTGAGTTAGTTTAGTCTGTTCACTCTGCTGCTGCCGTGGTAGCAGCTATTTGCATTTTAGAAAAGGGTTGATGGCCGGAAAAGAGTGTGGGATTGGGCAGAGGACCTCACGGTAACATCCCTGGGTTTCTGGGCGTTGGTGAAGGCACCCGGAGAGCACAGGCTTCCTTTGAGATGTTAAATGCATCCACTAGTAGCAAAAGCAGAAGTGTTCCTCCGGGTGTTTCTGGTTGAGTTTCAATGTGCTACACAGATTATATCGATTTTAAATGGATATCATTACACTCCAAACGCTTTAGTCCAGGTCTGCATCTGGTCTTGTCCTTCATTTTGGGGAATTCCCTGAGATGTTGTCAACAACCTTCAGTAGCTTCCCCTTGAGCTCACGTTCCCCTGCAGATGTACTTACCAGCAGCAGTGTCACAGGGCAAGGTCTTTCCTTTGGGCTTTATTTCTTTGGCTTTTGCTTGTTGCAGGTGGCCGGTCTGTTCCACCACGCCAGCATTGGGAACCCCATCAACATTGCAATAGTGCGACTCATCCTGCTGGAGGATGAAGAGGTAAAAAGAAAACATGGTGACTCACCCTCCCATCCTGGCAGCGAGACTGGGATACATGGGGAGCTGGCCTTGAAAGCCCATAAGCTCTCTCTTCTGCTGTCTTCATGGCCTGGATGAGTTTGCATAAGATAAACACAGGTGCCCGTGCCTTGCTTCCTTGTCTTCTGCGTGGGCTGCAGCCCTGGTGAAGTCAGGCAGATGGCATGGTCAGAGGGACTGCAGAGTCTGATTCTTATATTAATCTATGATAATTCAGCATCAACGCCGGTAGCAGAGGGCTGTGAATCGCTGGTTGGTTGTGCTCCCAGCTGCAGCGGTGGCTCTCAGGGAGCCTGATACCCCTCAGATAGGCTCCCCAGCTGCGTCCTTTCCCATCAGCCAGGACGGTATTTTCCCCGCAGTGTTTCTTAACCCCCATTATCAGATGACTAAATGTTTCAGTTGAATCACAGATGAAAAAAAAGCAGAAGAGGACTATTCCCACCCAGCCTATAACCTGTAAATATGGAGCAATTCCATCTGGGTGGTAGTTACTCTCGATTCCACTCTGATGTGTCTGAGATCAGACCTCTCCCCACTGCATCCTGAAAACCAAACAGATCTGGCAGCAATATGACAGCAGGCTTTTATTTATGCTGGCAGGAGGACCTGAAGATCTCCCACCATGCAGACAACACCTTGAAAAGCTTTTGCAAATGGCAGAAGAGCATCAACATTAAAGGAGATTCTCATCCCCTGCATCACGACGTCGCAGTCCTGCTCACAAGGTATTATGCCTGTGTGCTAATTCTATGCTGTAGATGCCATGCTGGCAGCTAGAAACATGTCTGCTGGCTGCATGCAGGGAAGCAGACAGGCAGCCAGAGGAACATCTCAGTGGGAACTGTTGAAATCTCACTCTCCATGCCTGAGCCCTGCCTGGACATCTGCACATAAGAGATGTAACATGAAATCCAAAGATAACCTGGTCCTAGTGCCTGGAACTGGTCTCAGATCTCAGGTTTAAACCTGGAGACAGCTCCCAGTTGACTAGCAATTGAGGTTTCCAAACCAGATTTTCACCACGGCCCTGTTGCCAAGCCCCAGGATGGCTGGATCCTCCCAGGAAATGTACACAGGGCTTAACTCTCCTTTTTCCCTTGGAGGCTAACTCTAGGATTGGCAGAGGAGCCTCTGAGAAGGCCCCTGACCTCCCATGAAGCTCGCAGGAATTCACACCTCTGGCCAAGTTTATATACCTTGCAGTCAAAATGTAGTTTGATGGTTTCATGCTGCAGCAGCTTGTCTGTTGGCAGTATCGTGGTGGTTTGTGTGATGATTCACAACCCACAATGTTTTCATCTTCTTTAGAAAGTTTGCTTTGTAGCAGAAATAAGGCACTTAAGGCCGTGTACTTCAATGGAGTTGTTCTTCCTGGGTGGCTGGTGCTCCTCTGCCCTGGACCACAGCACTCCTGGGATGTGCTTCCCCAAGCAACGTAGTAATCACTTAATTATTCTCAGCATCAGCTTTATTTATACAATGGAATAAACGTAGCCAGGCTGGCTAGCAGTTCCCATTAATCAGGCTTAATAATAAGCCAGGGATACCGGGAGAGTAAAGGGGAAAGGAAAGGTCATAAATCTTTCCGTTGCGGAAAGACGTTGGATATCTCCATTCTCACTTCTGTTTGGCCAGCGTCCGTGTGTCATTCTCCGTGGGCTGGGGCAAGTCCCGTGCTCCTTCCTGCGTGTCGTGTTGGGTCCTGCCGCTCTCAACCCCCCTCTTTGCTCTGTGTCTGTGTGTTCGTTGTCTCCATCACCCAAGGAAGGACATCTGCGCAGCGATGAACAGACCCTGCGAGACCCTGGGTCTGTCCCACGTGGCGGGGATGTGCCAGCCCCACAGGAGCTGCAACATTAACGAGGACACAGGACTGCCCCTGGCCTTCACCGTGGCCCATGAGCTTGGACACAGGTACCACTGGCTTCCTCCTCCTCTCCTCTGACCTCTGTCCTCTGCGCCGCTCAGTCAGGGCTTGAGAAGGCACGGGTGGAAGTTGGGAGAAGATTGCCGAGCAGTTCCGCACTGGTGCAAACCTTCCTCTGTACCCGCGAGAACTTACCCTGGGAATTTCATTTCAGAGTTAAGTTTTTGGTTGCCGCAGGTTCAGTGAAAATCCCATAATCCAAGGCAACCTGGACAAATTGCATTTGTATATTATCCTGTGTTGCTGATGCTAAAAGTTTTGGAGAAGAGGGTTGCCCATTAAGAAGTTTTAAAATAGGCTCTGTGTATAGAATCAGTGACAGAATTTTGCTTGCCCTAATTTCAGTTAAATTTTGACAAGATCACTTGAACATCATAGTTCATAAGAGATATCTTTGTATGGTAAAAATGTGTACCCAGCAAGTTTAATTAAGTCGATCTTGTTCGATACTCTCATTACTTCTTTTCTTGGCTGGGTTTCAGTAAGAAAGCTGAAATAAAAGCATGGGACAAAGTTCGGGGCAGTGTCCTTGGTATCACTGAAATGTCCACATGGCCAGATCCCCCAGTCCTGTTAATGACCGAGTCCCCGCGGAGCTGGGACGGTTTATGATGTCCAGCGTTGCGTGTCATTGTGCTGGAAAGCAGAGAGGCTGCGCGGTTGTAGTGGCGTGCGGCTCACCTCTCCTTTGTGGGACTGTGCTCTTACACAGTTTTGGGATTCAGCATGATGGAAGCAGCAATGACTGTGAGCCAGTTGGGAAAAGACCTTTCATCATGTCTCCACAGCTCCTGTATGACACGTCCCCACTCACCTGGTCCCGCTGCAGCCGGGAGTACATCACACGATTCCTCGAGTAAGTCCTCCTTTCCTCTTCTTCTTGGCTTGTGGGGTGCTGGGGGTGGCTTGGGGCTTGGGTCTGCAGCTGGGGACTGACCCAGGCGATTGCGCTCAGAAGTCAGCCCCAGGGCACGTGGGGATGCTTTTATCTCACTCGGTTGCCTTGGTCCTTGCTGTGAAGGATAGGGGTTGAAGACAAAAGCAGCACGAGGTTTGGGTGGTGGCACAGGGGTTGTGGCTTGAAAAATAAAGCTGAAGTGGTTTTCTTTGATGCTCTGTGCAGTTTTCTTCGGTGCTCTGCACAGGGCAGATGATGTTTGCCTGTAGGCAGGAGACATCACGTGAGGAAATGAGACCAAGCCAAATTCTTCCGTGCATTTGTTTATTTTTAGCACCCCGTGGCTGATTTTTCAGCCTGTTGTTATTAAGTTCTTAGGAACACGGCCCAGAGATTTACGATTGTCAGCCAGTGGCTTGCACTGGAGAAACATTTTTCTTCCTTGCTAGGGGAAGGTTAGAAAACAGTGAGAGCATCGGCAAGAAACCACGATGGGGAGAGCTGGGCGAGGGACTGGCACTTACATGGTGGGAAGGCTGCCCGGGGCTGAGGTCCCATTTCTAAATCCCAGCCTGGAACATGTGGGCTTGGCCTCCATGCAGGGTGAATTATTGTTGATATACGGCTTTTGGTGGAATGGAGCTTTCTCGTATCTGCAGTGTTCTTGGCCTCCTGCTTTTAACCTTCACTTTTGGATTAAGAATTTCCTGCTTGCAATGACCTTGGGCTGCTATGAGCTGCAATGGGGAAGAAACAGAGCAGCTGGATGCTTCTCCAGTTGGGTTTTGGTCTCCTTGCTCCCCCTAGAAGGGGCAACTCTTCCTTACGAGTGGAGCAGAGCCCGGCAGGCGTCTTTCACTGACTGCGACATCCCCCCGGCGAGGGAGAGGCCCATTGCCAGCACAGACATGAGTGTGTTATAATAAGATGTTGGCAGGAGAACAGGAAGGAATGAGCCAGAAAATAAGACCCTGCTGACCTGGGGCTGCTGGATGTGCTTGGAACAGACCTCACGTTTGTTAAAAAAAGCACTCTCAGATGACGATTATTATTTTACAAAAGATTTTTATTTTACAAGCACTGCCGACCATTTAAGCATCTGAAGATGATTCCCGTCACTGACAGCGGCACGGCCCCGGTGCTGTGGGTCAGGCCCTGGGTGCAGCCAGGGCTGGGTGACCCTCTTGGCGAGGCTGTGGGTCAGGGTCTGCTCGGACACCCAGGGGTGATGGAAGGGGTCTCCTCCCTGCTGTGGTGGCGGTGGCCCCCAAGGAACAAGCATCCATCATGCAGGCCAATGAGGGAGGCTGGCACAGGGTGGGTGGTGATGCTTCCGTGGTGGAGGCACTGCTCCCGACCCGGGAATCTCGTCAGCCCCGGGACGTGCCAGCGCTTCCCAGATAAGCCCTTTTTGGCGTTCCGTGATTTTTTCCCCTCTAACCCTCGGAGGAGTTGGAAGATGCTGTAAGGCTCTTTGCTCTCCACCCCTCACCGTGACGTGAGCTCTTTCCCAGCCTGGCTGGTGGAATACCCTTGTAAAACAGGGTCTGGTATCTCGTGGATGCCCTGCCTGCACCATGAGCACGTGACGGTATGGAGCAGCCTCCCTCCATCTCAGCAGCAGCCTCGGCACAGCTGCAGGTTGTCTTGTGTCCCTTCAGTCTTCTCTCTAGATCAACCAGTTTTTCAGCCTCTTTGCGCAGTGCTGGAGGCCATCTTCCATCATCCTCCTAGGGGCTCCTTCCAGCCGATCTCCTTCCCGGAGCTTGGGGACGGCTGGTTTTCCCCTGCCTTTGCAGCCCTGCTCCACCAGCAGCATGCAGCCCTGCCTGCTGCATCATTCCTCTGCCAGTTCTGCCAGATCCCCTGTTTGTGCAGCTGATTCTTCCCAAGCTCCAATCCTTGCCTTTGTTTTTATTGAATTCCATCCTGGCTTTTTGGACCCTTCCTCCAGTTCTCTGAGAGCTTTTGGAATTTTAATCCTGCTCTCGAACGTATCTGCAGATCCTCCCAGCCTGCTCCCATACGGGGATTTGATCATCATACCATCTACTCCATCATCCAGCTCGTTAACGAATGAACTGAAACAGGCAGATGCAGTGCAGACCCCTGTGCATTTTTACTGCAGAGTGTGGTTTATTGCATATCCCTGCAAAGCCAGAGGGAAACTTGTGCCAATTTTTGCTGGCTCAGTAATGTGTTTTGGCCAATGGAAGAGACGATTGTAAAATATTAGGGTGATTGTAACATATTTAGGACAATTGTAAAATATTTAATGAAGAAATATATTTTAAACATACCACTGGAAAGCTGACAGCAAATCTAAATCACCTCCCATACTGGGACAGAGACCTCTCCCGTAAGCTGGGGCAAGGCAGAAAGGGCCTTGAGCAGATCAGAGGGCATGGAGGGTTGGGAGTGGTTTTGGGGCGATGTGCGGGGCCCCAGGTGCTGGTACCTGAACAAGCAGTGGTGAACTAGTCCAGAGGAGCACCAGTATCATGCATGTAGCTCGTGCAGGAGCCCAGTGCTTAAGCCTGGACTTTCCCCAGCAAAGACATCATTCTTTCCATTTTTAAAGAAAATACTCTTTTAAAGTGTTTTCTACCAGCAGGTAAAGAAAATACCTCTGGAGGTGCAATGCAGCGACCTCTCTACGCCTGAAACAGGCTGCACCGTGATACTGTGTCCAGCTGCCTAATCCACGTTTAATTCATCCCAGCTCAGCCCTGCATCACTCACAGCGATCCTTCCCTCCCCGCCAGGCTGGGAGAGACAGGATGCTCCCGCTGTTGTGGACTTGGGAACAAAGACTTTCAAGCCCCTGGGCTGCTGAAAGCAACCTGTTTACTGTTTTTTCCCATAGGAAAGCTGCTTATAAAAATATATACACATGGTATTTTAAGGGGCTGTCTTCAGCCAAGTAAGCTGTTTGCAGGTGTCCAGTATGGACCTCACTGGGGTGGGATGGAAAAGGGAGGAGAGCGTGCCAGTTCTGCCGGGCATCGCCCTGTGGCTCTGCCGGCACCCCAAAGCAGGAGCTCTCCCGTGCTGCTGGCCCTTGTTTCTGTGTTGCTGGTTTGGGTTAAAAAGGAATCTTGTTTCAAGCTAATTTAGACCTGTTCCCAATCACAGCAGGCCGAAGTAATCTAATCTGCTGAGAAACCCTCGCCAGAGACTTTGCCTTGCTGGAAACAAGTTTGTTTAAATCAACACTGAAAGCTTAACTAGTGACAATTTCTTGTGTGTTTGTGAAGTATCGTAGCAAAAGCGCTCAGAGGCAAGAGGCGGCCAGGAACGTCCCTCGCGGCTCCCGCAGCCTGGCTGCCTGCCACCGGCTGCCTTGATGGCTCAGTTTTAATATCTCTTTTCTAAAGACGGCCTGTCCAGCACAGTTTGAGCACTGTTTGTAGCAGCAAATACGAGAGTGAGTGCGTTTTGCTCCTGACAGTCTACTTTATTAGCAGGGCATTGACACATGGGTTGTGCTGTCCACAGGGACGTTTCTGGGGTCAGCATGATGTACAAACGCGGGGACAGCATCTGTTTCTTGGCAATGAAATGTTTGTTCAATGAAACCCTTCACCTTGAATGGTGAAAGCGGGTCCCGGCTGAGGACTGAGCTGATGACCTGTTCACAAAGCAAAAATCCAAGGGATTATTCCCAGAGAAAATGACATTTCTGGCTTTCCGTAAGAGGGAGAGGGGCATCTCGGGGGGTGAAAGGGGGAGTGTGCAAGGCACCGGTCCCACAGCTGCATGGAGAAGCCGCTGCTGCCTTTGCCCCTCTGCCTTGCCCATAACCCACCGTACCGGGGGTCTGTGGTGCGATTGCTCTGGGAGCGGGCACCCATTCCGAAAAGCAGGTACCCACATGTGCCTGTCCGCCTGCTGGGGCGGCTCCAGGGTTGACTGGAGAGCCAGGGTCCTATTGGCTAGAGATGCTAATTGCTTCTCATCATGGTGGGACACTAATGAGCTGTTCTGCTCCTCCGTTAGCAGCTGCTGGAGCGTTATAGTGTGCTGGGCTGGTGGTGATGCCGCTCTGACCTCTGTTTTTCAGCCGAGGCTGGGGGCTGTGCCTGGATGACCCCCCTGCCCAGGAGGTGCTGGACTACCCCTTGGTGCCCCCGGGTGTCCTCTACGACGTGGGCCACCAGTGCCGGCTGCAGTACGGTGCCTACTCCACCTTCTGCGACGACATGGATGTAAGCCGGGGTCCCCCCTGATGTTACACGGGCTTGTGCGGCTCCGAGGGGCTGTCTGGGGGTGGGGGGGTTTGCACGGGGCGATCCTCTCCCTGCAAGTCCAATTTGTGCCGATGGGTCGGCCGGTCCAGTAACTGAGTCCTGTGTAACTGTGTTTTCTGCAGAGTGTCTGCCACACGCTGTGGTGCACAGTAGGGAACACGTGCCACTCCAAGCTGGACGCTGCTGTTGACGGCACTGCCTGCGGGGAGAACAAGGTAATGGGGAGCAGTCCCCTCCGCGGCTGCAGAGACTCCTTGTCCTGCACGCAGAGGAATTTCACAGGCTCCTGCATACCGGGATGGGCTCACCTCGCTGCCCTTGCTCTGCCCGAACACCCGCTGCTGCCAGGGAGGGACTGCCTTCAGTGAAGCTGAAAATGCCTTAAGAAGGTGAAACACGCAGTTAATTACCATGGCAGGAGAGCACAAGGCTCTCCCTCTGTGGTGGCGGATGCTCGTCTCCGGGACCTGCCCCCCCTGCAGGGGAGGCACCTCTCCTTGCTGTGGGGCAGAGAGGGTCTGGCAGCACCCACGGCAGCTTGGTGGGTGCTGCACCAAGCATGGGGTGTGGAGGGCACCAGCTATCTGCAGCCTGCTCCAGTCACCCTTGCAAGGGTGATGCTGGCTCCTGTACCGCAGCAGCCCTGCGACGCAGCATCGCTCTTCCAGAACATGGTTTTCCTGTCCAAGGTAGCATAATATAGAGTTATAAAAATACCTGTAGACATCTGTCCTCGCTAGGTTTAGTGTCCCCTCCCAAAGTCCTGGCCCCAGAGCACTGGGGATGACCTTGGGCTTAGCCACCACTCCCTGCGAAACTTCCCGCCGTGCCTTTGTCTGTGGCTATGCCTCGCTGGCTCTTCCCTCTGGGCTGAGATCAGGCCACGAATCCCCTTGCTCAGGTGGAGGTTTGGGTATGTTGCCTCAAGCAAATCCTCAAACAACCCAACATCTCTCAATGTCCCATTGCTTAGAGATGCACCGGGCTGTTGCAGAGCCCAGCTGACCCCCAAGCACCTCCGTGTGAGCGACGCGTGGATTTTCACAGGGCAATATGGGTGCTGGGCTTCAGTGCTCCCTGCGGCCGGGCTGTGTGACTCACCATCAATTATTGCATCCTTAAACCTCATTTTCTCTTCTTCTGGCCTGTCACTTTGCAGTGGTGCTTCAACGGCGAGTGCGTGCCCGTGGGTTACCGTCCCGACGCAATCGACGGTGGCTGGGGCTCCTGGAGCTCGTGGGCTGCCTGCTCACGCAGCTGCGGTGCGGGCGTGCAGAGCGCAGAGAGGCAGTGCAGCAGCCCCACGTAAGTGAGCGCTTGCTCCTCCGGAGCTCATCCGGACCCTATTTAGGAGAGGAACCCAGCGCTTCTTTATCACCCTGTAAAGCTGGGGACCATCATCTGGCCAGTGCGGTCGTACCCCTGTCTGCGTCACACGGCAAAGCCGTACCATTATGCAGTTATCAGTCTGAACAATGTGTTTTTCAAACACTCGAGAGATTCATTTCATGGGGTTATCCAGCTGGCTGGGCAGCAGAAGCCTCTAGAAGGGCAGAGTTTGCTCTGCCTCCTTCCACAGATAAGTCGCTCCTGCTCCGTGCAGGCAGAGAGCAGTTGCAATATGACTCGAACAAAGAGCAAAGCCCCCACACTTGTAGATGTAAAACATATCCGGTGTCCTTTAATGACGGAAAAGAAAAAATAGGTGTTCTTTGAGCCCGAGTCAGTCGTTTTGAAAAATCCAGCTGCTCTTTATCACCCCATTGCTTGCCATGAGCAATTTCTGATCTGCGCCCGGCCGGAGGCTGCTTCCTCCCAGCCTGCCGGTGCTGCAGCCAGCGCTGGCTCTCGTTGGGAAGCATCCGGGCACTGGCAGAGGAGCAGCCTTGTCCATCCCATGATTTCTGGGCTCACCCATCTGCTCCCCAGATGTCCCCTTCATCACCCAACTGCTGTTGTATTAGATTCAGCCAAAGCCCCTGGCTTGCCCAGGTGTCAGAGCGTCCTGGGACAGGGAGAGAAAAGGGCTTTGTGAGCAATGTTGCAGTGGCAGTCACTTTTCAGAGGCTTGAGGAGCTCTGAAAGCTGCAGGAGCAGGCTCTCTAGTGAGGCCAGATGTGCTTTCTGCCCAGCTTCTTCCTTGGGCGCGTTGTTTTTAGCACATGCTGTTGAGCTGTTTAAAGAAGCGCCGCGTAATCTCGGTTCCAGGTCAAGAGCTGGGTTTGTGTTTGACATGAGTTTTGTGGCAGAAGTGCAATTGTAGTTTATGGAGTGTTTTAAACACAGCTGTGGGCGGGCAGGAGAGCAAACACTGGAAAAGCAGCAGAATTTCCCCGGGCAGTTGTTTGCTTTGGCCACCGTAGGTAAATCTTCAGCTTTGCCTTTTGGATGGAGTGAACAAATGTGAGCACTGGGCAGTCCTCCTCCCGCAGGCATTTCCTTGGGGCAGGGTGTGTAAACACAACTCTAAAATAATAATTAACTTTATTCTCTTCAGCAAAGCGTGCCCGGACTTAACTGATCAGGGAAAAAGTAATTTTCGTGAGGTCGTGGGGATGTGGGCCATGGAGAGTGCTGTGACCAAAGGAAAAGGCAAGCATCAAGAGATGGTGGCAGTATTTTGAGGGTCTGTTGGCACCTGAGAAAAGCCTATCGTTGCTTTTAAAGTCCCTCTTACTTTAAAAAGTCCAGCAGCAGCTTTGCTGTTCCCTTGGGCAGTAGAGGAGCAGAGTCGGAAGCGTGTCCTGGGCGGGATGGAGAGCAGCTCCTCCGGAGCAGCTGCAGAATGGGCACCTGGCTAACATGGCTCCTGGGACCACTGGCATCTCGTCAGCCACAGTACCCGGGATGGTGAAGGAGATGTTTTACCCCAAGGGAAGGGTGCCTGGCTGCAGCTGCAGGAGGTGCGGGGGCTTCAGATGTGTACACTGCCAGTGACACCTGACTTTAATAACTGCTTTTATAGTATCGTGCACTAGACTATAAAATTGGCCATATTTCCAACATTAAGGAGGGACTGTCGAGAGACAAGACCCAAGATGTAGCTAATCTGGCTTGAGAGCCGTCACTCAGCAAAAGCTGCCTTTGCTCCACAGTCTCACCCTGCGCGGTCCTGTAGCACAGCCCAGCAGCCGCAGCAGCAGCAGGGAACTGCTCCAGGAGGGACTTGGAGAAGGATGTGGGCTCTGGTCTCCACGCATTTCAAAAGCTTGCTCTGTGGAGTGGGGTGGATGTTCGGTTCGTAGCCAGCTTCCTTACGTGAATGTTGCAGCAGTGCTACGTGTGAGTTATAACTGGGAGAGCTCCCTGTTGACTCCACGTGGATTCAGGCTTGACCCAACCTCATGAGATCAACCTTAGCAGCAGGTACAAACCCACCCTCCCTTAGCTGCAAATAAAAAGGGAATTTCCCCTTTTGTGTGGTAGGTCCTTATTTGATAGGACAGGGGTGATGGCTTTAAACAAAAAGAGGGTAGATTTAGATGAGATGTAAAGAAGAAGTTCTTCACTGTGAGGGTGGTGAGGCACTGGAACAGGTTGCCCAGAAAGGTTGTGGATGCCCCATCCCTGGAAGTGTTCAAGGGCAGTTTGGATGGGGCTTTGAGCAACCTGGTCTGATGGAAGGTGTCCCTGCCCATGGCAGTGGGGTTGAACTAGATGACCATTAAGGTCCCTTCCAGCCCAAACCCTTCCGTGATTCTCTGATTTTTCCCTTTTCCCTCCCACGGACAGGCCAAAGTATGGGGGCAGGTACTGCCTGGGGGAGCGGAAGCGGTTCCGGATTTGCAACGTCAGGCCATGTCCCCCCGACAAGCCCTCCTTCCGTCAGGTCCAGTGCAGCCAGTTCAACCCCATGCTCTACAAAGGGAAACTCTACAGGTGGACACCGGTGCCCAACAACAGTGAGTCAAAGGCAAAGCCCACTGCTGGATTTCTGCCTGCAGCCCCAATGAAAAACCTGAAACACAGTCTTGCTAATGGCTTGGTTTTGCTGTTCATGTCTGTAAGATTTGCCTTGCAGCACGTTTATGCTGTATTTTAAATTATGGCTGGGCTTGCAGGGTTAATACATGTTTTCAGAAATGGTTACTTGGGTTTAGTTTCTGCCTGTTGGGTTCCCCAGTTAACCCCTGTGAGCTGCACTGCCGGCCGGAGGATGAATACTTTGCAGAAAAACTGCGGGATGCCGTCATTGACGGGACACCATGCTACGAGATGAACGCCAGCCGCGACATGTGCATCAACGGCATCTGCAAGGTGGGTCCCATGCCGGGGCCCTCTGGGGAGGGAGCCCAAGGACCCCCCGTGCCTGGGGAAATGCAGGCGGGTGCTGTGACCCATCCCGTAGGTGAACACCGTCCCCTCTCTCACACGCGCTGACGGTCTGAGCTTATTCCTTGTGTCATTCACCACTCAGAAAGCTTTCCTTATTTCCATGAGGTGTGTGGTACGGACATATTTCAGCCTCTGTGTGGGCCTCAAGGAAATAGAGCACAAACCCAAGGAAATGAAGCAAGAAAAGTTTCCCTTGAAAATAAGGTCAGGATATGAAAGGGTGTGTAGAGAGGATGCCCAGACCAGCCCTGCACCCTGAGTGCGGCTGGCGCTGGTGGCCACAGGTCTGACCTGCAGTGATGGAGATGCTTCCCCTGGCTTGGCAGCCTCTCCCAGCACTGGCATTTGTCCTTCCTTCTGGGAAGTTGTTTTTCTTTCTTGGAAGCTCCTGACAAATGTGCTGCAACATGCGGTGGCATGGCTCTGGCTGCCGGCCAGGGAGGGCATCTCCCAGCATGGGAGACACAGGAATCTGGTGGAGATGGCACAGCTGGTGCTGTGGGAGGTGCTGGCGTGGCCGGGGACGCTTTGCCGAGCTGTGCCCTGCGTCCTGCAGCTGCGTTTGGTGGCAACAAGACGGTCCCTTCATTCATACCTTCCTTTTCCCTAGGGAAGCGGTCCTGAGGTTTTGGATAGAATAAGCACACCTGGAGGACATTGGATTTCTGTTAAATTAGGGAATGGGTGGCGATCTGAGCTGCTGTGGTACCATGGTCTGTGGTGCAGATTCCCACCATGGGACGTACCAAAGCCACGCTGCCGCAAAGCTGACGGCCACCTGTCACCAGGGACACACGCGAGCAGGCAGGACACGGTCGGGTCTGCCGTAGTGTTGGATAAAGAAGCTCTCTGAAAGGCTTTTTGGAAAAAAAGGCTTTTTGGACAGCACAAAGAGCAGCAGGAAAGAGGGAAAATAATCAGTCAATGAGTTTCCTTGCAGCCTCTTATATAAAAACCATTTGTGGAAACTTCTCCCTCTCACTGGCCGTGCTGCCAGCAGCAGCAGCCAGGGGCCGGACGGCAACTGGAGGCTTTGAGAAGGTCCCATTTGTTCCTGTAATAGGCTGTAAATTACTTCAAAGGCTGCAGCGTGCTGATACACAGGCACGGGCTGGAGGGAGGGTGCAGGCTTCATGATTTTTATTTGGCACATACAACAGGGTGCGATCCAGCAGCTCACGGCAGACGATAGCACATTTAGCCAGAGCTCACTGCACACAAAACCCTCGTCGCCACTGAGCCTGCTGCTGGCTGCGACACTGGAGTTAAACCTGGCTCACTACAGACCATCGCAGTAGTTAAAACAGTGGGTGCTTCTGCTGTAGGTGTGTGCCAGTGGTGCCTGGGCACCTCCTCGGGCAGCAAAGGCTGAAGGCTCCTCGCTGGCACGGGACCCAGCGGGACCCTTTGGGGTCTTGGCTGAAGCTTTTATGGTACAAAATCACAGGGAAGCTCTTGCTCTGCACCCGTCGAGTGATTTGGCACGAGGTCTAGAGAGAGTTTCAGCAGAATATAAAAGAAGGTTTTGGGGAAGTGTTTTGAAACAGGACTAGCAGGGCCGAGGACTGGGGGGTTTTCCCAGCTCAGCCTGACACGTAACGTGTGCCGACAGGCTCTGCTGCCCAGGGATGCGGGTAGGAAAAGGTAAAAACGAGATGTGGGTCATGATCCTCGCTGCGTCTGAACAGGACAGCAAGATGGTGAGGATATGTTAGAGAAACCCGTACTGCAGCCGATGTGGCTGTATCACCACCCATCCTGCAAAAGGACTCCAGCTCGTCCCTCTCTCCCATCCATGTTCCTTATTTCCCACCATTTAGGACCAAGGCTGGTCCTCCTCTCCCTCGTTCCTTCCGTGTCAGCGGCCGACGGCACGGTGCAAGGCTGGGGGCGTGCGGGGGCGCGGGCGGCTGACGGGGCTGCCTTGCAGAACGTGGGCTGCGACTACGAGATCGACTCCAACGCGGTAGAGGACCGGTGCGGCGTCTGCCACGGGGACGGCTCCACCTGCCACACCGTCAAGAAGACCTTCGAGGACAGCGAGGGGCTGGGTAAGGGCGCTCGGCTCCCTCCCCAAAACACCAGGTGCCTGTTCCACTCGGAGCCGGGCTCGCTGCTGCTGCTCATTTGGAGTGTGGTTTTTAATCACGACTTGTCAATTTGGATGGGATAAGACCTGAGCGGCAGCCTGGGGAGACATGGCGTTGCCATTCCACTTCTTGCTCCTTGAAGAAAAATATTCCCTTGCTGCTCTTTGCGTCTAAAGGCCTGAAAACAAATCTGCGCAAGCTGGAGCCGGTTTGGAAAGGTTTAAGGGGATTTTGTGTGTTGACAAGGACACATTGAAAGTGTGGTAAACGCTTTGCCAGCACCCGTGCGGGAAATGTCTCGGTCTGCGATGGGCTTTCCCAGCAGGGAACGCAGCTGGGCTCAGTGCAAGGTGGCGTTTGGTGCCTGCTGGTGCCTTGCAGAGGTGTGAGGGCTGGCAGGATGCTGGCACCCCAGGGACACCAGCACCCACCCAAGGGGCGCTGGCACCCGCCTGAGGGCGCAGATCGTCTTTGCCACATCTGTGACACCCCCCCCCACAAGACCAATGCTCTGTTCCGTTCCCAGGTTACGTTGATATTGGGATTATCCCCGTGGGAGCACGGGAGATCCGGATTGAAGAAGTCGCAGAAGCCGGGAATTTTTTGGCGCTGCGGAGCGAGGACCCGGAGAAGTATTTCCTGAACGGCGGCTGGACCATCCAGTGGAACGGGGACTACAGGGTGGCGGGGACCACCTTCACCTACAAGAGGACAGGGAACTGGGAGAACCTCACCTCGCCGGGGCCCACTGTGGAGCCCGTGTGGATCCAGGTATGGTTTGGGATCTGCTGGTGGCCAGAGCGTGTGGCGGGGAGGATGGAGGGGACAGAGTCCCTGGCTTTCCTGCCGTCCCGTGAGGGCTGAGCTGCTGGTCCATCTGGGGGATTGGGGCCACGTTTCTCTGGGAGCCAACATCGGGAGCAGCCAAGCATGCACTGCTGGCCGAAGGACCGCGTTTCTAGCCCACGCTGCTTCCAGCTGAGCTTTGTCCCTTTTGCAGCATTCCTCAAAATATTTACACAGCGGAGAGAGCATGAGGAGAAAGAGCCTGTTTCCTGAGGCCTTTCCCATATCTTATCAAGAGCAGGGGAAGAGCCCGTGGTGCTTCTGGCAGGGCTGGAGCAGCCGGCGAATGCAGTGGGAGCTGGGAACCGTCGTGGTGGCAAAGGGTGGCCCACCGGCACTCCCTCGGCAGTGCTGCGCTCCCGCCGGTGCCGTAGTCCCCTCTGCGCTGCCTGACGCCGTGGTGAGGAGCTCGGCCCGAGGGGTCCTGCTCCGTGGTCCAAACCCGGGTGGTGCTGCCCAGGGCACTGCAGGTCAGGCTCCACTTCCTCACAAAAGCCCTTGAAGCGGAAGGTAAAAATCTAAAAGGATCATTTGAAATCCTCTGAAGCAACTAGAAATTTCAAGTTTTACTCTTTTTTTGCATGTGGGAATTTCCATGAAGCTACTTCCCTCCCCAGAATAAGTTGTTGTTGTTCATCAGACTCCCGAGGCTTTGAGGAGGTGAGCCCCCTCAGGGAGCGGTGCAGGTCACGGCACCTGGGACCTGCTCCTCCGCCTGCCTGGGTCTGGGCAGCAGAGGTTACAATGAGCCTCATAGTCCAAAAAAAAAAAAAAATTAAAAAAAAAAATTTTAAAAAAATGGCATTGCAGCAGTGTGTTTCCAGGATGGCAGAGTTGCGGACAGGAGGACAGTATCTGCCCATCTCCTGCTCCTGTCAGGCATTGCCTCCAGCAGACAGTGGGGGAGCAGACTTAGCAGATAATGAACTGCAGGGGTTATTTATTTCTACATGACCTGCTCACCCTAGTGGTCCTTTTACCTCCGGGTTGGCAGGAAAGTCTTGGTCTTTGCTCCAATGATGGGAGCACAAAGTTGCTTCCCCAAGCCTGCTTGGCTGCCCAGGGACTGGTCCTGCTCCGAGCCCCCAGCCGCTGCCCCTGCTCCCCAGGAATCCCCTTCCTGAATTCAAATATTCTGCAAACACTTTTAAGATGAGCCCAACTTGACCATTGCTAATCCCCTCCTCCGCTGCAGCAGTGGCAGCTCTAGCACTTATCTGGAAATTGCCTTATTTTGCAAACCAATCCCACTCTATTCATTTTCACCTTGTTTCCATGGAAGGGGGTTGCCTGGGGGATTACTTTTCAGCATGGCTTTATATTTCAGTGAGCTTTGTACAGCTTTGCAGGAGTTATGACTGTTGGTGGGGAGGGTGGTGGGAAGGCAGTGGCGGGGGGAGCTCAGGGCCATCCTTGCCAGGCAGGTCCCTCAGGAGCTGCTCACTGCTGCTGCTTCCCTGCCTGGCTCTGCAATTCCTTCCCCTGGGAATGGCCACCAGGACAGTCAGGAGCGAGGGATCTGCCAGTTAATGCAAAGCTGTCGGAAGGCAACATCCTCGTGCCTGTGAGGCCAAGCTTTCCCCCGGAGAAGCCGGTGGGAATCGTCCCACAGGCAATGGCACAGCTAGCACCGGGCTGAAACTCCCCGTGGTGCGAAGTGTGCTCAGTTTTGATTGCTGCAGTTGGAAATCCGAACAATAGTGCCTCAAAGGGTCCCACCACGTGCAGCGTGAAGATGGCTCTTCAAAATCAAGCAAACAGGGCATATGAATGAATTATGCTTGAGCCCTGGAGGTTTGCTTCGTGGTCATGTTTGAACCTTGTTTTTTCCCTTTTAACCACCCCCTGATAACTGCAGAAAGCGATTGCCCCTCCCCGGTGTGCTGCCTTCATTAGCACAACTAGAGGAGGGAATAAGAGACTCCCGGGGGAGCTGCAGCTGTGGGGCAGGAGGGGAGAGGACTCCTTTGGGGTTGGGGTTTGCAGAGCCCAGATTTCCAGCTGATTTCCCCTTGGTTTTGCCTTCCCTTCCTTGCTGCCTTTCTTGGCCCAAAGGGAGTGACCACCACAGAGGTACCTCCCACAGACCCCCAGGACCTCCTTGGCCCCAGCAGTCACAGCTCAGCCTGATGCACTCTTCCCGACCATCAGCCCCTTTGTAGAGGCTTGCCCTGGAGCCTGGCCATGTCAAGCAGCCAAAGTCTTTGCCTTTTGCATTTCTTTCAGTAGAGGCTTGGGATGAAATGTGAGCAAGATCCTGGGCTCGTCTGCCACCAAGTGCTGTTGTTAATGGGAATGCTGACGTGCTTGGCACCCGCTAATCATTTTCTGGGATTTGTAACCTAATTAAAACCTTTTGACAAAAATGTTTCAATATTCATGAAGAGGTTTTGGAAAGATGCCCTTGCTCCTGCCAAAGCTCCAAGAACGACAAAGCTTTGGCAATAATGGGAGCACTTAGGCTAAGAAAAACAAGGTTAAACTCCCAGCCTTTGCCAGGCGCTGGTGCGGGAGGTGCTTTGGGCAGGATTTGTGTCAACCACAGGAGCCACTTTGTGCATGTTGAGAGCAGCAGGAACCCGTCTCAAGTGGGGAGCAATTAAGGAAATTCCTTCAGGCCCATGTCACCATCAGCCGTCGCTGGCATTTGCTGCCGGCAGCTCCCTCTAACACGGTTGAGCCACTCGCCTGGTGCCGACCAGGGCACACTGATGGCAGGTTGGAGGTGCAAACGGGGACTGACATGGGCAGCCAGCATCTCGAGCTGAGATGTGCTACGGTACTTCCCCAGGGCGATTGCTAGAGCAGTTGCAGCTCTCTAGGACATGCAGAGGCAAGGGGATTTGATACCTCCTTTGTGGGGCTGGACTTCTGCTGCTGTCCCCTTCCCTTCCTTCTGCCACCATCCCAAAGGACAGGCCGCTGTGACTGATGTTCACCTGAGTGTCCGTCCGCCCAGGCCAGCCACCATCAGTCCAGCAGACAGGGCTGGGAGCAGTCAGAGCCTCCCTCCAGCCATAACATCCCTCGCTGAGAGTTCAGGAAGAGTGATGGAGAGAGGCAGACGTTGCTCAGCACGCTCCCAACTGGCAGGAGCAAGCAGTGGGTCTGTCCTTGTGGGGAGGGTCATTTCTGCCCCACATGCTGCAGACCCAGGGCTGGGCTGGGGCCAGCGGTAGCCCATGCAAAACCTCCTGGGGACGTCTGGCCATCTCGGACCCTTCACTGTGCCGAACCTTGAGAAGTCCTTGGATGGGGTTGCATTTGGCAGTGGAACTGGACA
Organism: Buteo buteo; assembly: GCF_964188355.1. Classification (NCBI taxonomy): domain Eukaryota; kingdom Metazoa; phylum Chordata; class Aves; order Accipitriformes; family Accipitridae; genus Buteo; species Buteo buteo. Next base: position 11,504,906 of record NC_134183.1, read on the forward strand.
GGATTAGCAGGGGAATTAACGGCAGCTCCTCTGCTCTTACACTGCTTCAGCCATTTGCTAACCTCCTTGTCAAAATGGTCATGAGCTGCTGCTGGGTTACAGGTAATGCAGCCCTGGTATGAAGCAGGACAGAGAATCACATCCTTATGGCTGTGCTGGGCAGGTTGTTATCTCCTGAAAAGCCCCTGGGGTGCAATGGCAAGCCCCGACTGCTCCGCACTAGCCACGTCCCTGACCGTCCGTTGTCTCCCCACAGCTGCTGTTTCAGGAGACCAACCCCGGCGTACGGTACCAGTACACCGTCCAGCGCCCGGCCGACAGCGAGAACGAGATTGAGCAGGCAGAGTTCCTCTGGCGCTTCGGCTCCTGGACCACGTGCACCGCCACGTGCGGGACCGGTGAGTCCAGCTCCTGCGGGACCCCTGGGCTCCGCCACCCGCGGCGGAGGAGCAGAGCAGGCAGAGCATCCCTGTACTGTGGGTGTGCCTTAGAAATTCCTGGGTCTTTTGTTTCAGGAGGTCTCGGGGAGGGGGTGAGGGGGAAGCAGCATCTGTTGAGGTCACCACTCTTGGGTGCCCCTGGCACGCTCACCCGCCAGACCCCATGCTTTATCAGCGCTTTGCTCTTTGCTCGGTGTCCTGTTACCGCGCTGGGTGTTCCTCGGCATCAGGGTGATGGAGACAAAAGAGCTTTAGAGAAATCCAGGGAGTGTGGAATGGCCGGTCTCCCACCTGGCTGGGCCTCTCCAGGGGGTATGATTTCCAGGATTTTACAGAGAGCACAGGGGAGGGTGCCTGGCACAGGCAGAGCACTGAGGTCCTGCACAGCCCCGTGGTGTCAGACACTTGCTTCCCCCCCTTCCTGACCCACTGCACTGCTGGCCAGGCATCCTGGGGCAGCTTTTTTGGGGTGGCTGATGGAGGGGGATGGTCTGGGACCAGCGAGTGCTTCCTCGAGTGCAGCTGCCACTAAAAAAAAGGGAATTCAAGGACACTCATACTTTCTAGGTAGCACAGAGTGCCAGGAGATGTTTCCTGCCTGTTCCTGGGAGACAGGTGTGGATTCCTGCCTGGAGCGGGAGCATTGTGGTGTGGCAGGAGCTGGCGGGGTGTTTCATGTACATTTACACTGAGACCAATTCACTGTGGATTTGCATGGGCCCTGGAGCATGGGGAGTTGGGGAGGGCGGGAGCTGAAAGCACTTAATCTTGTTTAAAACCAGCTTTCCTTTGTAAGGTTTGAGTGCTTGGCTTCCAGAACAGAAGGGAAATAAATACAGGAGCAAATTGGGCAGGAGTTGGGTGAGGATGCTCACCCTGTCTGGCTGGAGGAGGGCTGAGCCCCTCTCCCTTGGCTGGATAACAGTGTGAGCTGGGACATAGACTTGGGAGAGCTCAGGCTGAGCTTTTTCTGTGGGGGCCAGCCCCAGCCCCACTGGCCCCTTAAGCTCCCGAGTGCTTGAGCCAAAGCCCAACTCAGCAGCTTCAGCAGAGTCATATCAATCTCAGCTGATGGCAGTTGTTAATATTTAGAGCTCTCCCAAGTCACAGGTCAAGTACATGTTGCAAAAAGGAGGACAAAAGCAGGCAGTGAGGCCGTGCGTTGAGGGTGAGGTCACCCTGAAAAACATTGTCCCCTGAGCACGGCAGACCAGGGGCAGGAGGCTTTGGCGGGTGATTTATCCATGAGCTGCGGCCGGGGCAGGAGCCTGCCAAAAAAGACCTGTGCTGCTGCCAGTTGTCTCCCCTTTGGACACAGCCCCCCCGAAAGCCTCACTGTGTGTGTGTGTGCATGCACACTCACGTGCACACAGGCGCTCTGATGGCTGGATGTGGCTCTGGACAGTGGTACCAGGACAGTGTTCCCCCCATGGGCTGCAGCATCTCCACTGCTCGCCGTCCTGCCCCATGTGTACTCCTCTGTGTGGCTTTGGCAGCCCCAAACACATGGCTGCGGAGGCTTTTCGCAAGGGGAGAGATGGGGAAAGGCTTTTCCCTCTGGCTGAGGTGTCCATCCAGCAGCAGGGTGTTTTCTGCGGAGCCTCTGCCAGCTGCATTACTGTTAAAGCCCATTAGGCAGCTAGTGGAAGGGCATTTTTCTGCATCTCTTTCATCTTACTGCTGACCATAAAAGCTGTAGAGTAGTAAAGGTTTTACTCTAGAGATTTCTGCTCAGCAGCTCACCCAGCGATGCCCCTTGTGATGCCTGTGACCAAAGGATCCAGCCAGAGGCTACCAGGACCAAGACAGGGTCATTGCAGAAATCTGAGAGTGGGAGCCAGCAGAAAGGTGGCAATGTTCCTGCTTTTGACCCATCTTGTCCCTCTGACCCGCTTGGTACAGAGACCAAGCACTGAGAGGGCGAGCAGAGATGTCCTGTGAAGTTTGCGAGGTTGAAGCAAGCTGTCTCTCCATGTTTGGGGTCTACGGATGGTTCTGAACATGGTTGTCCTCGCCTTCCCTTCCGTGGAAACTCTTGCCATTCCTTAGGTATTTCCTGACATCCCTAAGCCCTGAAAGAGCAGGATCCAGCAGCTTTTTTCTAAGGGAGAACAAGATTTGTCAACTCTTTCTGTGGTCTGTTTTTAGCTTTCTATGTGAGCAGCCCTGGACTGGGTCTCAGAACAGGAGCTGAGGTTTGCCTTGTGCTGGACAGACAGAAACCCTGTCCTGCCAGCCCCATGGAGGGCTTTGGCTGTGGTCTGCTGCTTGTAATGCTCAGAACCCCATATCCTGGCTGGACCGGTGTTGCTTACATCCATTCATCCATCCATCCACCCATCCATCCTGTCCCAGGTGTTCCTGCTTTATAGCTGCATATCCAGGGTCATTTTTCAGCCCAGTTAAGCTCTGTAGGTCTCATCACACACGTGTCAGATTAAGACCAGGTGTCCAGCTCTGTGTTTCCCACGTGGGTACACTGGGAGCACTGGTGGCATTGGGCTCTGTGAGGGCATCAGTACCTCAGCTGGAGTGGGCTCTCGACTTCCAGTTTCAATTTCAGTGGCGGTTTAATTTTCTTTCCCCTAATTTTGGTGGCTCAGGCTTACCTTAGGGCCTCCTCTCACCTGCAGCAGAGGATGCTCGCTGGTTTGGTTTGATTTTTGTCTCGAGCCAAGCCCTTGCCTGCGTCCACAGGGGTGCAGCGGCAGATTGTTCACTGCGTGGAGAAGCTGGCTGGCATCGTGGAGGAGCGGTACTGCGACGCGCTCACGCGCCCCGATGACCAGCAAAGGACGTGCAGTGAGGAGCCCTGCCCAGCCAGGTCCGCTTGATTCCTCCTCACCCCTTCTCAGCAAAGCTTTAATCTCCAAACTGCCCTAAGCAGCTATTTGCACCCATGGTTTTGCACCTCTCCTCTCCCTCATGTTTGAGAATGGGTCCCAGACCCTGCGTCGGTCCATGGGAGCAAATCCGTGTGGTTGCCTAATGGCTGCAGTGCGTTGCTTCTCCGCAGACCACAAGCCGTACGGGAAGGCAGCATCCTGGCAGGGCCGAGAGCCCCTCTCTGCCTCTGTGCAAATAACCATCCCCAACACCACATGGGGACTAATCCATCCCTGACCCTTGGTCTGAGCACCCTGACCTTGGGCTGAAACACAAGCCGCAGTTAGGATCCTAATTCCCCCAGGCCCCGCTGATCCTTACAGGCTGCTGAAGTCCACGTGCATCTCGTGGACGTCTCCTAGCCCCAAACACCTCTCGGTGCACGCTCTGCAGTGCTCGGCGCGGTGGGGCACGGGCCAGAGCCTGGTTCATGGCCGCTTGCTCCAGCTGAGACGTTTCCCCGTTCACGTTTCCCCAGGTGGTGGGTCGGTGAATGGCAGAAATGCTCGGCCACCTGCGGCCAGTCGGGGCTGATGAAGAGGACGGTGCTCTGCATCCAGAGCGTGGGGCTGGACGAGCAGAGGGCATTGCAGCAAGCAGACTGCCAGCACCTCTCCAAGCCAGATGCCACCGCGCCCTGTCACCGGGAGGTCCCCTGTCCCTCCCAGTGGGCCGTGGGGAACTGGTCCGAGGTGAGAAATAGCGTCGGGGAGGTCCCGGTGTCTCACAATGCTGGGGGGAGCTGGGGACAAAGTGCCCCCCAGACATCCTCAGCCTGCCCGGGAGTGATGGCCCTGCTCCTGTTTACAGGAGAAATTCATGGAAGTGTTTCCGTGGCTGACGTTGTAACACCAGCTCACGGGGACGGGAATTTCATTGCATGGGGAGGTCTCGGAGTGAGGAAGGAGCACCGGGCATTTTGACTCTGCCCCATCCTCTCTGAAGGGGATGCACTGCTTGATTGCAAGGAGGGCAGAAACAAGAGGCTTTCAACCCTTCAGCATATTTTCCAGCACCACAAGCCTTCCCCTTTGTTTTGGCAGAAGCCTTAAAGATAATTCTTGCTTGCTGAAGCAAAGTGTTAGGGGCAAGCCAGGGTTTGGGTGCACCAGGCACATGTGTGCCAGCCAGCGGGCATCTGCTCCCCAGCAGCGTGACCTGGCGCTGGGGCGAAGCTGTCTCGTCTCTGCTGCTGGGGTGGGCAGAGACAGAGACCCCCTCAGTAATGTTCCCTGGGAGTGTCACAAATTTTTCAACAATTTTTTTAAAAAGAGAGGGAGAGACCAAAAAACCCCATGTGTAAAACGCCGTGGTCTGTGGACACCCTGTGTAGCCTTTATTTATTTTTGTATTTCTATGGATCAGCTTAACCACAAGTTGAGGGTTTTAACCAGAAAATTGTAACTCGTAATTTAAGCGGTGGTTTCAAAAAGTGTTCAGCATTAAGACAAATATCAGGAGAGAAATGAGAGAGCCTGGGAACTGAGCTTGTTGCTAAGAAACAAACAGAATAAAAATGTGAACAGAAAATTTGAAGGCTAAATGAGAGCTATTTAGAAATATTTTTCTAGGGGCCCACAAAAGCCACAATTGCAGGGCTGAGAGAGAGGGCTGCAACAGTTTAAAAAAAAATCATGAATTGCCCGTGGGTCTGTGCATGAAGCCAACCCAAGCCGTCACAGTCATCTGTGGTGTTGACATCAACGGACCTGTGAGCCCAGCAAAAATGTGCTCAAGATTTTGAGATGTCCGTAATTTTTCTGTCCTTCTTTCACTTAAAGCTAGAGCTCTCCTTCTTCTCCATTTCCACCACCACCGGTAAGTAGTGAAATTTGAGGGGCTTGGAAGCTTCCCAGAAACGTGGTCCTTCTGTCCAGCGATAATAATAGGCAGTTGTTGCTTTTTTTGTATTTGCAGACCCTGGGGCAGGGCAGCACGTACGACTGTCTGGCCCTGGCAGCACCGGGGCAGCTCATGAAGCCAAAGGGGTTATTTGCAGTTTGGGTAGCCCAACCAAATGCTTGAACACTGGGACTTAGTGCCTCCATAAGAACCCTAAAGCAATGTATATCCAGTTCTATGGACTTTCCAAAGAAGTCCACTCAGAAGCGTTATTTGTTGTCTACTAATAGACAAGGGTTTGCATACAGGAGCATCTATCTGTTGCTGGCTGGAGCACATCCCACCGTGCAGCCTGCTGTGATGCCTCCTGCAGCCGTGTGCTTGATGCTAAACCTTCATGCAAGCTCTGGGTGTTCCTCCGTGAGCCTCCTAACAGCCATCATTTCTTATCTGGGTCCCAGAGGCTTTCCTGATAACTGAGCCTTGGCAAATAAACCCCCTCCTTCCCCCTGCAAGAGCTGCAATACCTGGAGTTTGTCTCCTGGATGGAGCTGGAGGCATTTGCTGAGAAATTTTAGCTTAAGGCGCATGCTACAAGAGTTAACCTCTGCCTGATTTGGCAGGGCCATCCCAGCAGGGAGAAGCAGATTGCTTGCACCCCTCCCACAGATGTTAATGCGAGGTAATGTTTTATTTCAGCAACACTGCATAGCTGGTGGCAATGCCTGGTGGTGGCCACGCAGTGTTATGGACTGTCCCTTCTGCCGGGCACAGTCCTCAGCCTGCTGGGTCAGCATGTCCTCCAGACAGCCCCTGCCTGGGAGGAGATGTCCTGCAGGGTGGGGAGCCCACCGGGACCGGCGTGGGGAGCGGGGCAGGTCCCAACCAGGTACCTGGCCCTCGCGAGGACTGAGCAAAGACAAGAAAGGCTCGAAGTACGGGAGTATATATTGTCTGAGGAGCGCATCTCCCTGCCAGCCCAGCCCAGCAGCCCTGCCTGTCCACCTTAACCTCTGAATTTCAACGTGCTGGCGGCTGGGCATCAAACCCTCACCTCAGCCCGTCTGTTTTCATCCAAATAGCAGGGATTTCCGCAGAAATCCCCTCTGTTGGGTTTGTTTGCCTTGTTGACCATTTGTTCTTGTTGGCTGGGTCATGTAAGGCGCTTTGATGTATGTGACTAATGCTCTGTGCGTCTGTCACCACAAACTGCAGCAGCCTGTGGCTTCTGCAGCCCACATGTGATATTAGTAGCACTATGATTTACTTATCCAGCAGAAAATTTTGCTGTCCTTCTCTCCAGCTTGTGGGTTTCTTTTGTGCTGAAAAATCTCAAAGAGACCGTTATGGTGGAGGAGGGGGTGTTCTCAACAAAGCTCCTTATTGACCCTTGCTTTTTCTGTACTAGGACAACACCCATGTTGTTATCCCCTGTTTCAAAAAATTCTCTTCTAGAAGAAGAGATGCAATTCATGGCAATAGGTCATAGAAAAGAGCTATTAGATCATCTTACGCAATGCCCTTCACAATGTCCATCTCCCAGGAAAATTGTTTCTGGCTGGAGTGCAGGTCAAGGATCACCCCGAGCAAAGAACCCTGCAATACCAACCCTGCACTGGGACAGTCTCTAACGGGGAGACAGCTCTGGAGGTAGATTTGACCAATAATACCTCTGCTTACTGGTGTGACCAGTCCCCCCTGCTCCTGACTCCTGGTAAAGGGGACCCCATGCCACAGGTGGGACTGGCACAGGAGACATCCTGGGAGCCAGGTGGGTGGTGGGAGCGTGGCAGAGCAACATGGAGCCCCTTCTCCCTGTGCCCAAAGCATCACGGCACAGGGGACGGTTGAGCACCCACTTCAGTATCTTGGAGGGGAGCACCAGCAAGGGGCATGGTGGGTTCTGCTGCGGCACCACTGCCGGCCCCTTCCCCGCTCCTTCTGCTGCACCCTGCATCGCCCATGCTCCTGTTCCTGATGTTTCCATCTCTCTTCCTTTTCCAGTGCTCCGCAACGTGTGGAAATGGGACACAGAGGCGTCCTGTTTACTGCAGCAACAGCACTGGAGCCGCTTGTGACCCTGCAGAAAGACCCAGCTCGGAAAGTATTTGCTCCTTGCCGCAGTGCCAGAAGAAATTAGACAATGCCAACACAGACTGGTCTGGCAGTGGGTCCTCCAGCAGAGAGATATTTAATGAAATCCATTACATCCCCAGCAACCACATTGCTAAATTTAACCCCTTAATTCCAAATATTCCGGAGTCTAATGATGTCAATATCATCACTGAGGAGGACTTCTCAGCCAGAAAGGGAAATGTCTTTGTTGATGATTTTTACTATGATTATAATTTTATCAACTTCCATGAGGATCTGTCTTACTATCCCTTCACGGAGAAAGAGACCAAAGGCGAGGGGCATAAGCCAGAGCTGAGCACCAACGTCGTGGAGGGCTCCCATGAGATGCCTGCTGATGTCCTGCACACTGTCAAGCCAGGAGGAGGAGCAAGCAAGGACCATCTGGTGACCAGCGAAGCAAACACTTCTGCTGCCGTGCACAGCAAAGGAGAGACAGAGCCTGGGGGTTTAACCATGAATGACCTCCTGAGCGTGATCCCTGAGGATGCGGGGACAGCCACTCCCAAATATGCTATCCTTGACTTCATGGGTGAGGAGGAAGATGCAAGGTTTGTGTCCCGCTCCAAGGACCACCCGCCCACCCAGAGCACCACAAGTCACAACTCTGCCAACAGCCATGACTACCCACCCCCAGATGAACCCTGGGGAACTGTGCCAGCGAGGACCAGTCCTGGGCAGGATGCTCCAGCCCGTGGCCTTGCTCCCTGGGCTCCTTACCCAGATGATCCCTCCCCGCCGCTGCCCACTGGCAGGGGCAGTGCTGATGCAGACACATCCAACAGTCTGGGAGAGCCGGGGAGCAGCGGCAAGGGGCATGCGAGTGCAGAGGGGCCAGGTAACACCAGCAGCGGGGAGCACAGTGTGGCCGGATCTGCGGGGAGAGGTCATGAAGACTCAGGGGAAATGGGTCTTGTCATCACCGGTGATGCTAATGGTGCTGCCCCCGAGACCAAGGAACCAGAAGGGTGGGCAGAAATGCCGGAGGGGACGGCGGGCACACATGCGGCGTCGGTGGCCAACGAGCAAGCCCAAGGCACAGATAGGGCAGGTCTTTCCTTCCCCACCCCTCAGGGACCAGGGCAGGAGATGGGAAGGAGTGCTGGCGGCACCCATTCCGCTGCAAGTCCCTATCCTGTGGGTGCTGATGGGGGTCCCATGGGGCAGGCAGGGCACCAGCCAGAGCTCCGCACGCCCACATTCCTGACCTCGGCACCCTTGGTGGCCGCTACAACCTTTCCAGCAGCAGTATCCTTGTCCCCTGCCATGCCCGGGCCAGCCACCCAGCTCACCTCCAGTGGTCTCACCCAGCAAGATGCCCTGGCACCAGCGATGCCCACGGCCCCAGCTCACAGCCCTCCCATGCACCCAGTGGGAGCATCGCCCTCTGAGTCCCCCCCAGCGTGGTGGACCATGGGGGTGTCCCACCACCCAGAGCCAGCATCACCCCGTGCAGAGCAGACCTCCCGTGGGGCCCCGCTCAGCAGCACCGTCCCAGGGGAGCGCTCGCCGAGGACAACCTCAGGGACATTTGCTTTCAGTGATGGGGAGCACGAGTTATCCCAGCCCACCCCAGCACCCTCACCGCTCTGGGAGAAGAAAAAGATGGAGGAGGAGGAGGAGGCTTTGCTTCCACCATTGACCACCATGGCAGCCACTGTGATGCCCAGCTGGGAGGTTGGGAACTGGAGTGAGGTACGTGTTGAGTCCCATTAAAAGTGCGACATGGCCAGTATGGAGGTGAGAGAGCTGTCCCTTTCCTGGCTGGTCTCCAGGGCATTGCTCTTTGCATGCAAACAAATCACGCATGGGGCACACACGCTCCAACTGCCGCTCCGTCCTGTCCCGCTCCCTTGGGCACTGGCCACGGCAGCGGCTCCTTGCGCTCTGCAATGCTCGGTTCAGCCCAGCCCGGCACATTTGCGATCACCCTGCTTGCAGCCCTGGCACACCTCCCTGCTCCAGGAGGGCTGGTTCTCCCGTGCACGGCATTCCCCAGCTCTGCAGGGAGGGTCCACGGGCAGGGGGTGCTCGGGCAGTAGTGGCAGTACACGGTGGGCAGAGAAACGCACTTCCCACCTAAAGCCCTGCCTGCTCTGGAGGAACAGGCAAGCACAGAGCCCCCACGCCGGCGCTGGGCACCCAGGGAAGCCAGACCCTGGCATGGGACCAAGCTCTCCTGCCATTGTATGGGAGAGAGTATTTTAAAATACGCCACAAAAAGACAGAAATTTAAATGTCAAGTGTAAGGCGCATTAAGGCTGCAAGTTACCAAAGGGAAGGGGCTGTGCTGAATGCAGTGAATGGGGGATTATCAGCAATTATCAGCTATCGTTGTACTGCCTAGCTGTCCCGGGGCTGCTCTCTGCATAGCATTTGCACTGACAGACAAACTGCTGCAGCAATTCACGGTAATGGCCTTTTATCAGAAAGCACAAAAATAACAAGCCTTTGGTGTGGTGGGGCAACCAGAGACTCCGTGATGGGGGACTCTTTTAAGAAGGCTGTACAAAGGACCCAGTAAGGGTCAGGAAAATATTTGGTATCAGCAAAAATACAGTCCCACATGTGGGTTTTATAAAAGGGCTTTGAACATCACTTGAGCCGGGGCGTTGGAGGAAGCTCTGCGGCAGGGATGGGACTGGTGGCAGTGCTGTGACGTGGAGGCACACGGGTGTGTTTTGAAAGCCCTGCAAAGGCTTTTATAAGAGGCAAAGACTGCTACAAAATAAATCAGATCAGTCTGGACACTGAGGGGTGAATCCAAAAGAGGAGGTGGAGGCACTGCCTTTCAGGTGGAGAGAAATCTCTACTGGGGCTTTTAACACTGAAAGAGCAAGGGACAGACAATGCTTGTGAAAGAAGGACATGGAACGGAGCTTTATGAGAAGCTTGTTGAATGGTTGAAGCCATTAATAATAATTAAGAGAGACCTAGCAACAACCCCAGCTGCAGAGATCCCCAGTGCTGCCCTGTTTCCCACCGAGCTGTGGGCAGCCATGACTGGGAGGCTGGTGTGGGGCGATGGCTATTGCTGCTGAGGTCCGGGGCTGCGGCATGAGAATCCTTCTGGAAGCCAAAAGCTGAACAAGGAGAGAAAGGACAGTCCTAGCCAGACCAGAAATGACTGAAATGGGTTATGGAGGAGGGTTTTGCTCTTCCTTCACCCAAACCGAGGGCTGCCTGATGTGGGACTGGTTCAAGAGGAGCCTCTCACTATGGGGAGTGATCTGTGGGCCTGGGTCCTCTGCCAGTGCAGGGCACAGCCTCAGGGAAAGCTCCCCTCTCCGCACCATCCCACAGCCCTGCCTCTGCGCGCCCCAGTTTTCCTGGCACTCCTCCCGATGCCCACGCAGGAGGCAATGAGCTGAGTCCCCAGGGACCTTTCTGCTGGGCTACCAGGCTCCATCCTGGGCCAGACCCAGCCATGGGGCATCAGGGGCATCAGGGGCCAGCCCCGCTGGGGCCGGCGGCAGGGCAGAGGAGCAGGCGTCTGCCTCCTGTGTTGCAGTGCTCGGCCACCTGCGGCGTGGGCGCGATCTGGAGGACCGTGCGCTGCAGCACCGGCAGTGACGACGGCTGCACCGCGGCGAACAAACCCGTCCCTGCCCGGAGGTGTTCCCTGAGACCGTGTTCGTCATGGCGTGTGGGGAACTGGAGTAAGGTAAACAGGCATGTAGCCGGTAGGGAGGGTCCTGAAAAATTTACAGAAGAACGAAGGCAGGTGATGCCTGCCCTGTGGCTGGAGCAGTACTGGCTCTTGGGGCATGCGCATGCCCGATGGCTCACAAAGGCAGCGGGTAAAGGTTTGGACTTGCCACGGAGTTTAAACTACTTCCTCCCACAATAATCTTTTCATTTTTCCTGCTCTTGGGCTCGTTAAAAAGCCAGGAATTTGCAAAAGCTAAGCGAAGAGTGGCTTGAAAGTCTCTGGAAAATGTTCTGGCCGCTCTGCGCTACCAGGGGGTGTTTGCAGTTGGGTTGGCTGAATCCAGTAGGTTCAGTGGTGGGGAACAACCCTCCTTGCTCTGGGTGGCCACCATTTCTTGGGATCATCAGTTGTCTGATACATAAAGACACTGTTACCATTACAACTGGAAACCCATTGCTTTCAGAGGGAGAGTAGTGACAGATTCAGAGCTGCACAGACTTTTCTCTAGCTTGGACTAGAGAAAGAGCTGAAAAGAGGTTGAGTATCGACTCAATCCAACCCAAGGCAGAGCGTGTCTCTGGGGTCACCTCCCGTTGCCAGAGGGATTCCCCCTGCACCAGCCCTTGTCATCCTTCCCCGGTGTGATGCCCCTGTCCTTTCCCAGTGCTCCAGGAGCTGTGGCAGGGGAATGAAGGTTCGGGACGTGCATTGCGTTGACACCAGAGACCAGAGGCTCCTACGGCCCTTCCACTGCCAGGCTGTCCTCTACAAACCACTGGCGCAGCTCCCCTGCCAGAGCACACCGTGCCTGGACTGGTACACGTCCTCCTGGAGAGAGGTAGGGGCTGTTGGGGAGGGGGCTGAGACGGGGAGGGGGGGCAGCGCTTGACCCCCGAGCGTCACAGTGGGGCTTCATCCCTGGCTGGGCACACACAGCATGTGTGCCTGTGACGGGGTGTTTCACACCCGCAGTTATTTTTCCTCTCTCTCCCTGGAAGCACGTTCGGCCAACACTCGGCATTTGCTTGCCCAGAGCAAATGCTCAGTAGCTGGGCAAGTGCAGGGCCAAGGGGACTGAGCTGCCTTTGCTGGAGCCCCCTGATCGTTGCCGGCAGGGAGGCAGCGAGCTCAGCCTGCCTTTTCACACGCCTGCAAAATTTAAGCAGATACTTGCCATGGGTCTGCTGGATCCTCCTGCCTCTGGGAATCTCCCAGCCGGTTTCAAGCACAAAAAGGAGATCACTCGCTAACAGCAGGGGTAGCTGCAAAGGGGGTATTCCACCTGGAAGGCAGGTTTTGCGGGTGCTTATCTATTTGTAGGGTGGGTTTGCAGCGTATTTTCTTAAGACACCAATGCACGGAGCGTGTCTGCCTTTCTGTTGTGCCACTGGCTTCCCCTTTCAACGGCTCGTGTCTCGGCAGTGCTCGGAGTCGTGCGGCGGCGGGGAGCAGGAGCGGCTGGTGACGTGCCCGGAGCTGGGCCGCTGTGAGGAGACGTTAAAGCCCAATGCCACCCGTCCCTGCAACGTGCACCCCTGCACCACCTGGGTGGTGGGCTCCTGGGGAGAGGTGAGCGGGCACAGGCGGGAGCGCGCCGCTCCCCTCATACAGGGCTTTTGCACAAAATGCAAGGAATGGGGGGGGGGGAAACCCAACCCTCAAAACCAAACTGGGGGCCACGGCAATAAAAACCTCCCGGGGTCTGATGCTGCCGGCACAGCGCGGCGTTGGGGCGGCGGTTCTGCAGGGTCTGGGGCTGGGTCCCCCCCACTTCCCGGGGCTGGGTCCCCCCCACTTCCCGGGGCTGACGGGGCTGCCCCGCTCCCGCAGTGCACGGCTCCCTGCGGCGGGGGCATCCAGCGGCGCCAGGTCAAGTGCATCAACACCAAGACGGGGCTGGCCGAGGAGGACAGCAGCCTCTGCGACCACGAGCCCTGGCCCGAGAGCACCCAGAAGTGTAACCCGCAGGACTGCGAGAGCTCCGAGTCGGGTAAGCGAGCAGTATCCCACGGCCCTTCTGCCTGTCCTGAAAGCTGTATGTTTTGTCTTTAGTGTGGTTATGTTCCCCAAGGGCTTGTGTGCGGTGTTTGGGATAAATGCTGCCTTTTGAGGACATGGTGATAATTGCAGAGATTGGTGTGAAAACCACCCAGGCTCTCAGTTAAGGAATATTACTTACAGAGCAGGCAGCTCCTCCTTCATCAGCTTTAAGGAGGAGCGATGCAGCGTCCTCCATCCCCATCCTCTGCCATGGTCAGAGACACTTTTCCACCATACAGCACTGGTGAGGGCTGATGCAGTGAGACACCCAGCTAGAAACTCGGGTGTGCACAGTTTTGCCACTCGTTGTGGGTCGCACAGCAATGTGACAAGGCACAGCACAGCGTTACCTGGGGTGCTGTGTGCTAGGGAGGTTTAAGTGGCACCGTGGTGGTGGGCATTGGGCGGGCATGTTCTACACAGACTGGGTGGTCTCTTGGTCTTTTCGAAGCCGCCCTGTGAGACAACCTAAAGTCCTTGTAAGAACATGACCCGTTTCTGGGTCTGGTAACTGGAGATGTTTTTTCTAGCCAAGTTTAGACTCATTCTTTATTTTTCTTCTCCCCACCTTTCACTTCTCGGTCCCCCAGACGGTCTGGAGGAGGACGCCAGCAATAACTGGCTGTGTTGAAAGAGGAGCTACACTCAATTAATTTTGCAGGGGCAGTTCATGCCCTGCGCTCTCCCAGCTCGCCGGCGGCATGACGCCGTCCTGCTCCTGGGAAGGGACCCCAGGAAGGGCCGTGCAGCCGGTGCCGGTGCAGCAGCACCCGGGGTGGGACGGGCTGGGTGCCAGGGGCGAGCCGGCGGAGCGGGCGCGGGGAAGGACGACGGGTGCTTGGTGCTCGCGGTGCTGCTAAACGGGGAGCTGATGCCGGCTGCAGCAAGGAGGGTGATGGGGGAGGAAAGGAAAACCAGTCAGCCCACTAAAAAGCAGTGTGTCTGTGGGGAGATGGAGGGGGTGTTTTATATATGAAGTGTGTAAGGCTAGCTTGGCTAATTGATAATTAAGTGGGAATGTTATAACTGCCTATAAATGTCTGGAGCATTTGGCTGTGAAGGGGCCAAGTGTGGTTTTACTGGCATGAATGTGAGCTGGGATGTGCTCGTCGGAGGCAGCAGCATCACCCAGCAAAGGGACCGCCGGCGCCCACCTGAGTGACCATGCCAGGGGTGACGTGGGACAAAAGGACCTGGTTCAGGAGCAATGTGTAATTCAGAAAAAGGAAGCCAGAAGGAATTATCAAGGGCTTAAGCTCTCTGACAAACAGAAGGCTGTTAAGTCCCAGAACACAAAACTTTTGAAACAAGCCTAGGCTCACCACGAGAAAGTCAGATAAAAGACCAGTTCTCCAGCATCTTTGGGTATGGCTGAGCAGTGAGTCAGTCCCATTTTAAGCTGAGCCATGTCTGCCAGCTTTGTTTACCGGCTCTGGCTGCAACCGCAGTGCTCAGCCATGCCACAGGCTTCTCCTCTCGCCCTCACTCGGAAAGATACCTCCCATGGCACCAGGCAGTTCCCTGTAAGCCAGAAATCTGTGGGCTGCAAGGGTTAACAGCACTTAGAAGGAAAAGCAATATAATGAGGGGATTAGATGTCATTGATATTAGCATGTTGATCATTAATCAACCTTATCTTTTTAATGTGTCTGGGGAAACAAAAAAGCTTTTTGACTGCCCAGAAAGAAACATTAGACCCTCAGGAGGTTTGTTGAACAAAGAGGGCTGAGAGCCGGAGCGGGGCAGGGGGGCAGCGGGTGCCCAAGGTGCAGGAGCCAGCCCCATGGGCTGCTGCATACCTCCGTGCAGGTCCCCCTCTGCAGCCTGGGTCACCCGTTCTTATCCTTTCAGCTCTTTGTATTTGTTCTGTATCTAGCCGTGCTTCTCCTAACACCTATTCTGGAGAGGGCAGAAGCACTGGCTTTGGTTAACTGGGATTTGGAGGCTGTGACCGCTGGCCATTAGGATGCTTTTAGCCATTAAATCGTTCCTTTTCAGCGGCTGTGCGACCCTCCTGCCTTTGTAACTCTGTCTGGCAGTTCAACATTTAGGAAATAATTAGTCAGGCTTGCTCAAGGAATAATGTGCGGTTCCGACTATTTTTGTCACGGGAAAATTTCCGTGCCGGGTTTGGTGATGAGAGCTGTGGAGCCGCACGGCGTAGCCAAGGTTGTACCAGAATAACCACTTAGATGTGTAGGAAGCACACAAATAAATGTCAAAATCCTGGATAAAAAATGACATAAATGCTCTGGCTGTAGCCCAGGGCAGGAAACGCCTCTTGGAAATACAAACATTTCCTGCCAAACCATGAAGAGGAACAAAACTTTCACATGGCAGGAAATCACAGATGTGTAAATCCACAGGCAGAGGCTCCCAGAAAAGGCATGAACGTAAACTCCAGCCCTTTCCTGTGTTTTAAAGGATCTTTACTGCACAAGATTAATGCAGGCTGGAGTGATTCATGTGTTTATGTTAGAAGCACAAGGAGCCTCTATCTCCTCTAACATGAAGTGCACCGATACCAGCAAAATCATGTATTTGTCTTTGTGAGCAATCGTGTTCTTGCTGGACACAAAAATGCGAATAACCCCAGTAGAGTTTAAATGTTAAAACCATTATCAGATGAATTTTAACAGAGATGGAACAGATTAAGCATAAACAAACATCTCACAGGCAATCAGCTCGCTTCAAATAAAGGAGCTTGGAATTAATCAGAATCAGAATCCTGTTCTGTCACCAGGTTATAAATTAATTGTTGATTACACAGAGGTTATTTTTAAATGTTTTACAGCTGCATCCAGCTGTGAGCGGAGAAGATAGGGTTGGCCGTGTCCTTAGGTGGCTCCTGGGTACCATCGGAGCCCATTGGGCACACAGATGCCTCTGTGCCATGCCCCAGCAGGGCTGGGAACGTTTATCTTACTCCATGCTAAGACAAGGAACTCAAACAAGTGTGACTCCAACACAGGAAAATCTGCACGGGGGCTGAGAGCCATCGCTCTCGCCCACGCTAGCGGCAGCCGGGAAAGCCCTGCGGCTCCTTGCTGGCGTCCGAGGGTGCAAGGAGGACATCGCTCCCCTCCTGACAGCACAGCCTGGGCGATAGGAGCAGGAACAGATTTGCCAGACCTCGGGCAGGGCTGCCGGGGAGATAAGAGCAGCCTCTGGCTCAGGAAAGCCTGTTGCTGTCTGATTTCCACCCGTGCCTAGCTCCGAGCCCGGGCAGTGCTCTCAAAACCACACCAGCCACTCCTGTTACCAGATCATTTCTTGTAGCTCAGAAAGCTGGAAAAAAACCCTCACAACATGTTTATTTCTGTGTTTAAGTATTACGCTTTGTTTTATGGCCATCTTGGAAAGGAGCTGAGCAGCAGGTCCCATGTGAGAGCTCGGAGAAACCAGCGCTGGTTTATCCAGCAGGTCAAACAGCTTTAAAACGCAAAAGCAGCAATTGCTTTATATTGGAGGAGAATGCTAATGGGTGAACTGAGCTGCAGTCGCCCCGCTGCTGCAGATGTAGTGGCTGTGCCTGCAGGAGGGCTTTTGGCCAGACCCCATCGGTGATGGGTGAAACAACCCTGTTCGGGACCAAACGTGTGCAGCCCATGGGGCACTCATTGTGGTAAATGTCATAAAATTAATAATTTTCCTTGTGTCCATTTCTCTGGATCTGACACTGCAAGTTCCCCAGATTCACTCCAAGCAGGTGATGGGTCTGGTTCTTCCCTCCAGCCAAGGCACCTTAGCAAACACGGCTGTTTCCCACAAGTGTCTCAGGCTCTGAGTACCAAAGGAATTAAGGTAAAGCCTTCGGCTGGCCCAAGAACAAATATGTATAAACTGGCCGTGGATACAGTTTCTCTGGGAAAGGGACAGAGGTTTCCAGCCAGTGGGAAGGGATGGAGTGGGATGGAGTTCAGCCTTATGCCCTGGGAGCAGCCAGCACGTGGGACCATGTTTGGTGGGGCTGTGAGAGGGGTGATGCCTCCGGGGGAGCGAGGGGTGAAGTCTCCCCCACTCACACCGGGACGTGCTGGGGCAAATCCCAGACAGCTGGTGCCCAATTCAGCTGCTGCCTTTTGCGGTGCTCCAGGCTCATTATCCAGGGTCTGGTTGTATTTCTAGTTGCCTCAAGATTAATTGGCAATTAAAAGTTATATTCCTGCTTGCTTTGTGCAGGGAAATGAAATTATTCATGGTTCTGCATGTAGCTGAGTTTGTCCGCAAGGGATACATACTAGAAATAATTGCAGCAAATTCCAATTTTCTCTGTCATTTGAGCATGTAAGTCTGTATCCAAGGGGCAAGACAGGGAATTGCTGCTGAGCAAGTTAAGTGCCCTTTATTTACTGCTAATTAACAACAGGTGTCAGTGGAAAAATGGGTGCTTGGGAAAGGATTTCCCATTTTTGTTCAGTGTAGGAGAAATGAATGTTACACGTTTTAGACTTACAGAGAAACAGGCTTTCAATGACACAGGCTGGCAGAGTCTGTCCCCATAGCAGCCCTTCCTACCGAGGGGGTTGATGCAAATGCCAGCTCTGAGCAGTAAGGATGCTGTGCAGGTCCCCTGTAATGTGCCCGGACGCCGATCCACCTGCGCCACGTCTGCACAGTGGCTCCCATGAAAATTCGGGCAATGGAAGAAAAAACCATCATAACCATCAGGCGGATGGAGCAGGAAAGGCATGTTTCCTCACCCCGACGAGAACAGTAGGGTTTCCTTATTGCCGTGCTGCATGCTTTTTATGTAAATGACCTTGGTTTGACCAGCGGCAGTGGGAGACGCTTCTCGTCCCTCCTTGGCAACTGCTGAGCAGATTTAAGTTTTAGAAAGTGTAAATCGCAATGGACCTCAGCGGCACTGAGGGCTCCCGGGCTCCAAGCCTCCGATAATGGGAGGCAAAGCCTAATCCCAACAACAAAAGATTAACCCTTACTTAACTTCTTTTAAAACTCTCCAGAATACATCAAAGGCATATTTTTCCATGCAGAAGACCGACCTTTGGCAGAGAGGATATGGGCCTTAGCCTTGAAGGGCTAAAAACAGAGAAAGCAAGGACAAAAATGAAGAAATGGTGCTTTACCCGTGGCTGGAAGAACAACTGTGCTCAGCCACGGCAGTCACGCTCTGAGGGTCCTGCCTGGCGTCGGTTTCCCTCAGTCCTGAAAGAGAGGAGGGCTCAGGGCTGCTCGCAAGCATCCTTACTCTGCCTAATCTTCACGTTAAAAAAAAGGCAAAGGAAGCAAAGACTCCGTAGATGTGACATGACTGTCTGCTCAAGCTCGACTGTTCCTTGCAGGGTTGGCTGTGGGAATCTCTGGATTCAGCGTGTTTAAAGCACTTTTGGATTTTGGCAAGGAAGGCAGGGTCACGTTCAGCAACTCGTTTCGGCAGAGTTAGCTTTTTCTCCCCCTCCCTGCACTCATGAGAAGGAAGGGGAAGACAACGCAGAGCGTGGGGAGAGTCCTGGCTCTGCCGCAGCTCTTTGGAAATGAGAATTTCTCTCTGCCAGATCCAAGGACTCTAAAAAATGGATAATCCCCCTCAACCTTTTACAGAGCACTAGCGTTTTCCTCCCCCTGGTCTGTAATTCCCAGGCTGGATGCTCAGGGAGTGTCAATGGGAGCTCCGTGACAGTGCTGAGTGAGATGTGCTGGGAGCAGCAGGGCTGGCACCTGAAAACTGGTGGGGTTTTTGTGCTTTTCTCCCATTTTTCCAAGCTGCAGCTGTATCAGTGCCTGCCTGTGCAGGCAAACCTGGCAGCTGAGTATGCATCGCATGCATGCTGACCGGTGGCCGCAGCTCTAGTGCTGCCTGCAATGAAATGTGCTGCTTTCGCCAGTGCTCATTCCCAGGGAGGGCACCGTGGGCCCCGGAGCAGGAGCCTGGGATAATACTTGTTCAATTCGGCACTGGCTCTGAGAGCATCCCGAAGGCCAGAGGTCAGCAGCTTAATTCTCTGGTTTTGCTAGCTCAGCTCTAAGCTCAACCTTTCCTTGTTTTTACAAAACCTGTTCCAGGAAGTTTATTTTTCCCGAGCATAAAAGTAAATGCTTAGGTCTGTATGGCAGAAGCTTAAATGAAATTTAAAGCGACTTCCACGCCAACTTAAAAAAACAACCAAAAAAAGTGGGGGTTTTCAGTTTCTAATGTGCTGACTTAGCCTGGATTTTAAAAGCCCTGCTTTAAGCTATTTCTTTAGACTAAAATTTGGCATAGACTTGAACACTGGAGCGTATGTTCAAATGAAGTGTTAGGATTATATGAAAAAGAATAGTTAATAGAAAAAAATAACAGTAAAAGGATTAAATGAAAATTGGGTCAATTCTGTAGGGACCCTCTCTGAAGAGCTGACAAATTAAGTGCTTATTACAGCTTCCCTTGCCCGAGACCAATTCCAGGGAGGAATCACAAGCTCAGCCAAGATTTTTCAGACCTGAGCTTGACCCCACACATATCCACGCTGAGACGCTACATCAGACCAAAACAGCCCGATCTGGAAAAATGATGAGCACTGAACAACTCCCATTGACTTCATTTTATTAAAATGCTTTGGAAACCCGGAGTCCTGCTGCGGGGTCTCATGTCAGGTCAGCATAGTTGCAGCAACGCCTCCAGCCAAGGGTGGTGGCTCTTCTCCACCCTCCGCGAAGCCCATCCTGGTTGTTATTCCGCAGTAGGCTCATACCTTTGCAGATAACATGGTGTACAAAGAGAAATAACTCCTGGCAGGAGATGGATGGGCTTATTTATGCCTGCGTACGGCTCTGGGTAGTGCAGGTACAGGAATTTCCTACTAGCGCCCAGGGTGTTGACCTGTTGGAAAGGGATCAGAAAACAGCTTAACCATCACCTCTGGTCCTGGAAAGCAACGTTCCAGCGAGAGGCTCCAGAAGCCTAGCCTTTACAGCTCTTTCAAGGGAAGACAGGAGGCAACTTGATTGTGATCCATAAATAGCTTTCTAGGAAGACTGTTGCGATAAGCAGAGGGCTCATGAACAGAAACAAGCCCAGCAAGGCACAGCGGCAGTGTGCTAAAAATACCGAGGTGCTTGGCAGGGGTCTGCCTCAGCACAGCATCCCCCCAGGAGCATCGCCCCGGGACTGCAGGGCCGACCGTCCGAAACGCCGGTGACGTTCCCACCCATCCATGCAGCATTTTAAACTAAGTTCTTCTAAACAATGTGGAGTTTTTACTGCTGTTACACTTGCTCGGTGCAATGCAGTGATTAATTAACCCCCCTAGAGCACACCAGCCCCTGTCTGTGCCTGCTGGGAGCTGTCGCTGTGTCCTCCATCTCTCCTACTCAGTATCGCTTCCAAACCCAGCAACTCGAAACACCACAAATTCATAAAACCCGTGGGAAGTACAGGTTGGGCAGGTTGGGGTTACCCAGCGGTTGTGCCCCAGTGAAGAGTAAATGATTACCGAATCCTGCATGAGGGGAGAGATGGCTGAGATTGGTGTGCCAAGCCGGAACTGGGCACCAGTGCTTTTTAAGGCACAGCTCAGCTGGTGCACCCCGGTATCGTCGTCGCCAGCCGTAGGGGACAGGATGGGGCAGTTCTCCAGGCTGACATGCCCTCAGGCTTTTCTCTCTCGTCAGACACCCCAGAGGTGTTTTAGGATCCCTGCTTGAGGCATCCCAGTCCTGCAGCACATGCAAACGGGAATACATATATTCGTGTGCGTGAATGTCCCCATGTGAAAGGGGTCTGGGGGTTCAGGGGATGCCGTGCCAGAGCCACAGGGATGCTCCTCGGGAATACCATCCATGAGACCCCAATGGAGCATCGCACGAGTAAACGCTTCCCTTTTCCTGACCGGCTCTGGTGCTCTTGCGCAGCGTGGCTGCTCTCATGGCAGGTCTGGGGATGTGCGCTGCTCCCGGCCCGGACCTCTCTGGACTTCACAGCAATTCCTTGTCTACTCTGCTCAACCAGCAGGAAAACTCTGCGTTATCCCCCAGCACCCAGGGGGTTGGACCAAACCCCCAGCCCGCGAGTGTGATGTGTGGCTGGGATCCGGCGCTCAGTCCCAGTCTGTCGGCAGCTGTTGGATCTGACACTGCCGGCCGGCAGCAGCTTCTGTGTTAAACGGTTTCTTCAGGGCACAGAGACACTATTGCTGGGCAGAAAGAGCTGTTGCTCAAGAGGAAGAGAGGAGGTACCTCTACTGAAATAGAAAATTAATTTTAGACCAGTATAGTGACCTCCTTGCTGATGGGCTGGGGCCGGGGGGGTGAGAGCTGTGGTTGAAATCCCAAATGGGGGGAAAAGTCTCTGCTCTGCATCTGCTGAGTCCTTTGCATTAACTGCTGTGGGTCGGCTCATCCCTGTGAGAATCGGGGCAGCAGCCTTTTCCTGAGCAAAGCCTTTTATTCACAGAGGGGAGACGGCAAGGGGCAATGGTCAGTGAGAGCTCGCCTGGCTCAGTCCCAGCGTTTCCCCAGCAGAAAAGGGTCCTGAGAAAGAGAAAAACCCATTTTCTTGCCCTTTTTCTGCATCTGCTCAGCATGGCCCTGGGCAGAGGGTGCCTGGGGAGAGGCAGTGCGGGGGGACCATGGGGTGCTGGTTCCAGGCGTCTGCCCCACGGAGTATCAACTCTGCCCTTCTTCAGAGAAGAGCTGTCATTTGTTTTAATCATTTGTACAGGAGGTAAAATTAGACAGAGCTGATATAATTTCAACAAGTCTTATACAACTGGGTGAGATGCTGGAGGCTCAAGGCAGTGCATGTTTGTTTTGATATAAAGTAGAAAAGGAAGAAATTAAAAATTAAAGCAACCCAACTATATATTCTTATAAGCAATGCATATTTAGTGATGGGTCTCTGCAGCCCTAACTGAGCTGAGAGGCAGCCTGTTTGAGCCCAGTCTGGCTGGCGACGGAGCTGGGAGCTGCTGGGGCTGATTTCTGCAGCCTCTGCTGATGGCACAGGGGAGGGCTGACCCCTTCTCACTACATCCTGCACCATCCCACGGGATGCCCGGCACCATGGTTTGCACGGCGCCATGGTTAGCATGCGGTGGCAGGCGTGAGGGTGTTTTGGGGTGGTGGGATGTCCTGCCTTATCGCACCCCAAGGGCAAGGTCTGTTTGGGGCACCGCTCACGTCTCCCCGTGCTGTGAACCCGAGCGCTGAACCAAACGTCCCGACGTGGCGCTCCCGGCCCTGGAGAGGGATTTGTGATTTCCAGACTGTTTGCAGAGAGGAAACAGTTTCTGCAAACAGTTTGCTCAGCCTGCGGGTGACTCAGCTGGGACAGCTGGGCTGCGACCCATGGCCACCACAGCCGCTGCTGCAGCTGGCCCCGGTGCTGCCCCCGCAGCGGGGCTGGGTGCTGCCCCCCCAGCAAGGCCGGGTGCTGGCACTGGAGCAGCGGTTCCCAGACAAAGCCCATCCTCGAAGCAGCGACGATGTTGTTTTGAGGTTTGCAAGACACCTGCAGGAAACAAACCAGATGATGCGGGTTCTCGGAATAATCTAAACACAATGCAAATGCAAATGAATTATCGCCTTTCTGCTGCCTTCTGTTGGCATTGCAGGGAAGGTCTGGGGGCTGGGAGGAGATATCATTGCAGGGAGGTTTGTCGCCTCTCCCAGGCCTCCAGCACAGACCCTCCTCCTCAGGGAGCGAGCCTGGGCTCAACCCCGCTCCCCCATATGGTTTCTCTACCCTGGGCAGATGCTGCAGAACTGTAGACAACAGCAGAGGTGTTCTTTCTGCTGGCAATTAGAAATAGCAAGGATGCTTGGTACCCAGATGAGGGTGGGCTCTGCTTTTGCTGAGGTCTGTCTTTGTCTCTGCCAACTGCACGCCAATTTTCACAACAAACGCCTGATAACCGCACCGGCAGCACCGGCAATAACGCTGTCCTTGCCCTCTCGCCTTCCCTCCAGGCTTCGTCTGCGAGCGTGACCGCTTGACATTCGGCTTCTGCCAGACCCTGCGGGTCCTGGGAAGGTGCCACCTCCCGACGGTCCACCTCCAGTGCTGCCGAACCTGCCGCCAGCACCAGCACCGCGCAGCACCCGACCGGGACCGCGGGGACGAGCGGGCCTCCAGGAGGTGACAGGACCGTCCCCGAGGGCAAGAAGCGCCAGGACCCACGGCAGCTCCCAGAGCAGCGTGGCGACGGCGGAGGAGGGAGCCGGGTCACAGCCAGGACTTGCGGCTCTGCCTCGTCCCATGGCAGCGCCGGACGGTGCTGCCAGCAAGCTGCGCGGTGCTCTTTCAAAACACGGGGAAGGCTTGATTTCTTTTATTTGTGCTACACTATAACGGTGCTCAAACCATCGGTCTGAAAAATAAGGTCTGGCGTGGGCTGGGTGTGCAGGTCCCACTGGTCCTGCGGGAGATGCTGGGGCAGCCGGGACCCTCCGTCAGGGTCTCGCTGCCGCTGGGCGACCAGCGGGGAAATGTTTTGGGAAAGGGAAACCGAAAGCAGTGATGATTCGGGGGAGACCTCTCAGAAATGCTTATGGTGCTATCATTTGACATTTTCAGCCTTTTGATGGTGTTGGCAGGCCAGCACAAAACTCTTGACCTTTATTATTATTTTTATATATATGAAGTGAGCATCTAGCATTCCACCAGTACAGCCGACCATTTGGGTTAGGTTTTTTTTTTTCCTTAAGGAACTTGAAGCTGGCAACCCATTTCTGTAATTTTCATTAAAATGTTTACGCACTGAAGCTAAATAGCCATAATTTGAGAAGTGGAGTCAGGGCAGCGGGATAAAGTATCGGCTTTAGTTACCCCCACGAGTCCAGGGCTCATGGTGTGTGCGAAGACTCCATACCCTCATCTTTCCACTGCTGGCTTTGTGTGCCAAAGCCATTGCCCATATCACTCTGGAGCAGAAGGGATGGTCAGGGACACCAAGGCACAAGTGAAATGGCACATTGGTTTTGGAGTCCAACAGCGCATTCCCTTGCATGTATTTGTGAAGGAGAGGGAAAGCTGCTGTGGCCCCGGTGGTGAGCAGTGCATCCTCTTCGCTGCATCCTTCCTCGTGAGCAGCAAAAAGTACTTACACACCTGGGTTTCTGTATGCCGTTATGGCGTAGCAGTTTAATGGTTGGTTAAGGTGTTTTTCTGTGTTCTTACAAGCTAAAAACCTTTTTTCCTGCTTATATAGATTCTACTCTGTTAAGCTTAGCTGATTCTTTTAACTAGAATATCCAATATTGTACAAGGAGCGGCACTTCGCTGGCACAGCCCTTACCGCCCGGTCTGGGGGTGTCGTGTGTTAATCCCTCCCCGTCTTAGGGAGGATTTGCTGTTAGGTCGGTCCCCAGTGGAGGGTCAGGAGCATTTCGGTAGAAATTCCCTTCCGTATGACTCTTCAGGCTATGGAGGACACCCCAAAACTGGGAGACCATGAAGGCAATCCTACCTGCATTGAACAAAGAAGGGCTCAAGCACAGCATTGGCTGCACCGTGTGTGCAATGCGGTCACACAGCCCAGGGTGTGTTTCTTCTTCCCCTGTGCTGTTGGGAGCAACATTCAGTCCCATAACAGGGGAAATTCCTGTGTGTAATTTGTATGTAAAACAGAAGCCATGACTTCACCATTTGTGTTTTATTCCTTTCCAACGTGGTGTAAATTTTTATGTTTCAAGAGCCTGTGTTCAGTCCTGTTTTCCTTCTCACTGGCACCATCTGTCCCATGCTTCTGTCGTGCTCCCAGGTTTTGCTAAGGGATAGCAACTGAATGTGTTGGGGTTTAATGGCTATAGCTCATGAGTGTGTTAAATTAAACAGTTACTGAAGAAAATTGGTTGGGTTTCATATTTTCTCTTCCCCTTGGGAAATTTTGAGGGATTTTTCACTGAAAATGCAGTTAAGTGGAGACAGTTTAGGTACTGGCAACAGCGGGGGTGTGATCACTGTTAGCTGCAGCGAAAGGGGGCAATCAGTTTGCATCTGAAAATCATTTAAGGCTGCTGTTTGCAACTGGGTTTTGTGTGATTAAAATGTGAGCTGGGTTGATGGGGTAACTGCTGGCAGCCCACTGGTGACTCACAAATCAAAAGGCTCCAGCCTCTGCCTTCAGCCACTGCAAATCGATTCATTTCAGCGGTAACCTGACCTAGTGAGCCTCTCCTGCAGTACCTGTCCGTGCACAGGGTCACATCCATGGCCGGGACGAGGGCACAGGATAATTCCTCCCACAGGAGACCCAGACAAACCCATTGCACCATCTGGGCATCGGTGTCAGGAATGCCGGAGAAGCGATTGCAGCCGAGGGGAGTACTGCTGTTTCATACAGCAGCTGCTGTTTCATAAATGCTTCAGCGTGGCCAAACAAACCTTTGGGAATACGCTGATGAAACGGGCCCTAAATCAAAGGCACTGAGCTTCTGTGAGAGGTCTGTGCGTCGTGTGCTGTGTGGCAAGCAGGTTTTCTTGTTAACCCGGCACCCTCGAGTGGAGCCGGTGCCTGGGCGTCCCCAGCCGGCACAGCCATGGCTGCTGGTTGACGGCCAGAGCACGATCCCCACCAGCACCTTCATGTCCCTGCAGCCCTGATCGGCATGGGTCTCGGCGGCACAGGGAACCACAGCAGCCAGGGAAAAACTTGCTGTTTCAACCCTGAAACCTTTCTGTTTCAAGATGGGCCAACCCCGACGCGTCTGAAGCCTCGGGGTTTGCAGAGCAGAGTGGGTGCCCCAGCTCTGTGATGACACAGCACAGTGGCTGTCTGGGAAGGGCTGAGCAGAGCCAGATCCCTGGTGCTCAGACCGGGAGCAGCAGGAATTCATCTAAACCAAAAGCATAGCCAGCCAGCCCCTCAGCCCAATGGCTCCCAAACTGCGGAGGTTTCTGGTGGGTGCTGAGGCTAGAGAAGTTTGCATTGCAGCGTGGGAATCTCTAGTAGAAGGGCATTTCATCTGATTTTTAGCCACATAATAAGCCAGGCCTCCTACAAGCACATAAATTGCATTTTAAGTAATAACCACATCTTGCCTAAATACTTGCAATATTTTCCTTCAATGAGACACCTACAGCTTGCAAAATGGGCTGTAACTGTAAATGGAAAACTCTCCAGAACTGGTGCAGTTCCGACTCCCTGGCCCTGCCATCGCTACCTCTGACACGTCTGACGGCAGAATCTGCTTTAAGCCACAGGGACGCAGAAGCACGTGCGTGCAGAGCTCCTCTCCTCCTGTCGCAGCAAAGCCAGACCTTTCCCAGGAGCAGATCTGGATATTTACTTGCTTGGCTTTGTTAGTATCCGTGTTTTCACTTGCTCCTTGTAACCAAGGAACTGACTAGAAATGCCTTTTTTTCCTTTTTTAAAGACGTTTTTATTAACGTGTTGACACAAGAATGATGTTATTCAGAAATAACTGCTGCAGTGGTGTGCAAAGGAAAGCAGGAAAGCAATTATGAATCAAAAGATGTTTGAAATAGAAAGATGCTTTTCCCAGGGGTATCTAAGGATGGTTTGCCAGGAAAGCAAGTTTATCCTTTTTGCTAGGTTAATTAGAGCAGGCTATGAAAGAGAAAAGCAAGAATATGTCAGCCCCCCATCACAGAGGTCCCCAAGCTCCATGGCTGGCACCCTTCAGCCAGGCCCTGGCAGAGCAGAAGGAAGCCCACCAGTGCCGGCGTTCCTGCTAGTGATGCACCATTCATACCGAGAACACACATGTGTTTGACCGGAGACCCCAGCAGAGCCTTCCCCTCCGAGCGTCCCAAAGAGCTGTGGCTATGAACAACACACACAGAAGAAAAGCCCTAAATCATGCTTTTCATTAGAGATACAGGATGCATGGTGACCAGGATGCATTCACTTTGTCATTCTAAGATACTTTTGGTTCATTACTTCAGAAAGACCCCATTGAAGACCAGTGCTGCAGAACTTGCATGCTTCATTTGGCACACAGTAAAGGGGGGGATTCCCACTCATTGTGAACCGTAGCAATGGGGGGGGGTCAAAGTCTTTCCGACCTTTGGCTGCTCGGTTTTACTTGGCCCATTTGAAAAACATTTAGTTTCTCTGCTAAGCTGTCGGAAGCTACAGGGAAATTTGTTCTTGCAGCCTTGTCACCTCCCAGCACTAGCTGGACATCTGCACTGGTTAACTGGAGCTGAGAGCTGGTTTTTAAGGCAGGAAAGTACGTTTATACAAATCTAGGCAAGTTTAATTACAACAGCAACTGATACCAGAGCTATGTCTCCTCTTTCAGATGAGTTGTTCTTAAAATTTGGTACCATTCAAGACTTTTTTTGGGTGCGTGGCATAGACCGTGCCTTCCTCAGCAGGCAGCTCAGGCTGACAGAGACCTGCTGGCCCGTCTCTGCACATACACATATATAGGTACATATATATACACATATATAAGTATATATTCAGCAAGAGCCCTTGGTGGCACTGCTAGGATAGCAAATTGGGAAAGCACATGCATGGTGTTTCACAAGGTGAGCTCGCGGCTCAGCTTGAGCAGCTGGAGGGTCCCTGGGCTCCACTTGCCACAACACTGGAGGGGGTGACCAGGGGCTGCAGCCGAAAAAAAGGAGAAATCACAGGGACATTGAGGATGGAGAAAGAAACTAACGGCTTTGGGCAATGTTGTGACCCAGCTGCTGTTCGTCCCACAGTCAGGGGTTTACTAGCCCCAGTCTGGGAGTCGTCATGATGATTTGTCAGTAGGAATATTTCCTTTTATTTGATAGAAGACAGACATATTTATATATTCAAGAACATATGCAAGAAAGTAAGTGGCTGAACCAGCTCCCTGTGAGCCAAATCTTTGGTAAGTGTCTGACTGCGCTGCGGTTTGAAAATGACTGTCCCTTCCCATTCAAATGGCTTCATCCCCAGGGACTTTGGAAGGGAGAGGCAGGAGGGAGCTGGACAGATTCTGGTCCCCCCAGCAGACGTGGGGTTTTGGCCAAAAGTTGTGAAGCTCTATTTTAAAATGGTTCCCGCAGCACTGGCAAATCTCAGGTGCAGATACTACAGGGATCCGGAGCTCAAGCGCACTGTCAGTGCTCGAGGAAGATCTGAGAGCATCCCTCCACAGGGATCTCCAGGCTGGCTGTTGATCCCAGGGCAGCTGCCTTCTGTGCTACTTTAAAAACCAAAACCCAAGTGTTTCAGCAGGTCCTGAAGGAGGGAAGAGCTGAGGGGAAATGGAAGACAAAATTCTGAGTAATGGAAAAAGATAAAACCCAACACAACCCAAATATAGAAAGTTAAAAACAGAAAAGTTTGTATTTTTGGCAAGCAGAGCTTCACAATGACTAGGAACTGCCTTCCCAAAAATTTCCTGAGAGGTGCCACTCAGCTTCTAGATTTCAGATTTATCCACTCCACCTGTTCCCAAAGCAATCCAATGCCCAAGCTGCCTTGGAAGTCAGGTGGAGTTGCTTTAGTAAACAAATGCAGCCGTGGTCTGTCCAAGCCTCCTTCGCCCACTCCTTTCCCCGTGCCCCCAGACCCCCCTGCTGACCCCAGACCCCTCTGTAAGCCCAGCACCAAACTCTGACAGACACCCCTAAGTAGTTTTTTCCTATATTTTCCACAGAGGAAATAGAACAAACAAAATGTTTTTTAAAGAGGATTTCAGCTAAGTTTCCTGAAATCTATTGTAATCGCCAGATGGTAGTTACCAAACAGGGAAAGAATTGCTCACAGGTTTCACTTGCCGTTTTTTGGACCAGCACAAGATAAATCCATAGAAGGTGGATTTGGAACAAGGGAAAACCCTCACATTGTGCAGGCTTCATTCTTGAGAAATTGCTAATGAAGTTAATTTAAAAAATAATTTGATTCTGGAGCCAATCAACCCTAAAGTGCAGGTTTTAATTTTGCTAGAATGTGGTTTGGTAGCTGGAGGCTGTTTGAGCAGCTCTGGACGCACAGGGGCTATACGGGTGGCTTGGACCAAACCAGAACACAATTTAAGTTTAGTGAAAACACAGGGTGAACTCACCCCCTTAGGCAGGTCACCTGCTCCTTCAGAGTAATATTTAAACCTGGTGAGTTGACTATTTTCATTACAGAAATATTGACTTAAATGAAAGACCTTTCCTCCCAGATTTTGCTGTTTTCCAGCCTGCAGCTGCGGCTCCTGTTCAAGCTGTCCTGATATCCATGAAACTGAACTTCCAAAGGACTTTGCCTGTTTTTTTTCAGGACCAATTGTAAATATAAAACCTCCCTGAAATATTTTCTATTTCTCTGTGGGCTTTCAGTTTGTGCTTTTATTTATAAACATCTGATTTTGCTACAGGTCACCCATGCAAACCATTGACATTAAGATGCCAGTCAAGGCTGCCCATGCTCAGGGTTCCCACCTCTGTCCAGAATCTTTAATAGCCTCTTCTCACCCCCATCCTTATCAGAGGTAGGATTAAATCACCCATCTCTGCACTGTGTCTGTCAGGGCAGCTGGATCCAGCCCAGTTTCTGGAGACAGGCGGCAGGTGTGATTTAAGAAAAAATTTTGCAAGGTGTGAGAGCTCCCTTTTAGTGGGCAACAAACAACGTGGGAAAGAACTGGGCTACGATCCAGTGCGAAATTTGTGAAGAAGGCTCCTGACTATAAAAGGAGACCAAGGCCGGTAGTGTTAAACCAGGGGAAGAGGAAAGAAGGGTGGTTAAACCAGGGGAAGAGGAAAGAAGGGTGGTCAGACGGAACACTCTGCCCTGCAGCTGCAAAGTCTGTGTCATTACTGGCTCCAGGGTTTGGGCAAGGCTTGTCCCCATGTGGTGATGGTGGGACAGGGGACAGGAGAGATTTGGAAAGGTAATGCCAAGCAGAACTATTAGATGTAACTAAAATAACCTTCTAAAAGGTGAGCCCAAGGTCTTGTCTGTCAGCACAGCTTAATCGAAGGAAGCAGCTCGCAGATGCTCACCAGTGGAAACTTGAGCTCAGCCAGCTCCCCTGGGGAGGATTCCCCATGTGAGGGAAGACCTGGAAAACCAAATGAGACATGGACGTGCTGAAGCTGGGGACATGCCGGCAAGCCTGGTGGCTTCAGCCTGGGGAGCGGGGAGAGGCTGTGGGGGCACAGCAGGCGCTCAGCGCGGGCATCGGCATTGCCAATGATGGGAAGAACTTTGGGGCACTCCCCAGCCCCACAGCCAGTGCTGGGCTGCAATTGCCTGAGGATGGGTAGGGCTGCCCTGCAGGGTTTCTTTTTCCAGGGGAAAATTAGGAAAGGGAACATTTTAAACAGCCACCTCGGATGGGTGACAGGGAGACAGGTGACTGGGAGATGGGTGACTAGGAGATGGGTGACTGGGAGATGGGTGACAGGCAGCAGCATCCTGGTAAGCAGCAGAAGGATGGTGTTCGCAAACACTTTGAGACCCCTCCTGATTGCAGCGTTGCAGGAGAACCTGCACAAGGAAGGTGTTGGGGCAGTAACCTGTAGCTTGTGTTTTGCTGTTGCTTCTATTTATTCATTGGGATCTCCTGAAAGCCTCTCTGAGAGGAGCCAGAGGCTTTTGGCTTCAGATTAGAAATCAGACTTTGTGCCTCCCCTGGTCACCTCCAGACATTTCCAGAGCTGGAGACAGGAAGGAACTGAGAGCTCGTTAATTGGGAAGCAGCAGGCATTTTATGGAGGAGGTTGTTTGTGTCCCTTATTAACAATAACACTTAAAACGCTTCCGCACCTCAAGAAGCAGTTGGGTCACCCTGTCAGAGCACCTGTGTTTTGCAGGCTCTCAAATCTTACCCAAGTGCTTCTGTCCGGACCAGATGATCTCAGCTGGAGTATTTTAATCCCCAAAGAGCCAGAGGGGTCATCAGACCTTCATCAGCTGCAATGACCAGTGAGGGATGTGGTCCTGCTGGTGACCTGAGCACGCAACTACGCAGCAAAGTCCAGACGGACCAGGAATAGCTCACAACACCCGTCTGTGCCTCTTCAGCTAAGAATAAGAGATGGTTTTATTTTCTCTTGTTCTTAAAACCTCTAGCTCTTGTGGTACACAAAGGCTTCACAAGCACAGCCTCAAGAGTCAGAAAAGCAAAGGCAGGACAGCAAGAAAAGGATTTGAAGAATTTAGCTGTTTTATCTTTTTGTGGCTTTTATATGGCAGCTGGTCACTGTCAGCTGCTCAGGGTGGGAAGCTTAAGCAGGGGAACAGCCATCGTCCGACCGCTTTGGGGTGCTGAACGCCCCAGCAAGTGCTCCAGTAGGTCATGGCCATCCCGGCGCTGCCCATTGCAGGCAGTGGGCAGGCAGAGGGACATTCCTAGTGGGAAGTAAAGCAGCAGAGAACAGGAGGAGGAAAGCAAGGGGAGAGAAGTAAGCCGCCTCGTTCCTTGGCCGCATAGCTGGTACCAAGGTATGGCATGCTTTGCTCACCCAGACCAAACAATTTTGTTGAGAAATTAAATAAAGCTGTTTTGCATGTGTGTTGAAAGCAGGGAGAAAGAGGGGGAGGAGCCGTACAGCCCAAGTCAGTGGCTGGATTAGCTCTTGACCTGCATTTGTGCTTTAAGGAAAGCTCAGCATGACTGGAGGTAAATATTTAGAAATATCTATATGCTAAAAATAGCTCTGCCTCTATATGCAACTGTTCTGTTGCCATCTGTAGTGACTACTAGTTACACTTCCATGTAAAGTTTTTGCAAACAAGCCCCATGATCCATTTATACAGCCCTGCTGCCATCAAAGCTGGGCAAGACCTCCCGGGTGTAAGCAGTAAGAGAGGAAGCAAACAGTCCCTTTACCTCATGGCTTACACCTCACTTGCAAGGACTTACAGCCCGGTGATCTGGGATTGGAAACATGATTTCAAGTCTGCTGTGCCCTGCCTGGAAAAACAGAAGCTGCTATAAATCCCTTTGCATGCAACAGGAGCCTGGCAAAAGGGCAAAAGGACGATGCTGGCTTGTTCTGGAGGAACTGGAGGTGGGGAATGGCCTGCCTCCGGGCTTACGCTGCGCTTTGAGGCTGTCCTGGGCAAGGCAGAGCCACGGGGCAGGAGCTAAACCTGGGCTGTGGGAAGCTCCTGTCCTGCCAGGTGGGTGATCTGACTGGGATGAAGGTGCCGCACGAGGGATGTAGGTTCCACAGTAGGGATGAAGGTGCTGCACTAGGGATGAAGGTGCCACATGAGAGATGAAGGTGCTGCACTAATATCCCCCTGGCTGAGTTCCCCACGGCTCCATGCGTTGCGGGGGGCTGCTGTGCTCTGCTTTCTTTCACATCCCTGCAGATGTTTCCCAGATTCCCCCTGAGCCTCTGGCAGAGGTTTAACCCCAGGTGCCCGCACTCCTGCCGTGAAACGTGGCTCCCCTGTGATGACCATGAGCGGGGAGAGCCGAAACCCTACAGAAACCATTGCAGCTCAGATGAGACACTGCCAGCGTTGGCTCCTCTGCTTCCCAGCTTGTCCACAGCTTCTCCAACAAACACTTCACCTGCTCTCCAACCACGAGACACTAGCCTGGTGCCAGATTGCTGCCTGGGACCTGGGCAGCCCGGCTGGGGACTCGGGAGAGCGTGCAGACTGAGATGAGCAGCTTTTTAAAGGGTGCCCAGGTGCGGACCCAGGCCCAGGGAGCGCAGGGCAGGGATGCTTCTCACCCGGCAGATGACAGTTACTGGTTGTAATATCGCTCTGTGGCTTGCTGGTGCCCTCTGCAGTTGTTTTTCCTTATTGTAAATGCAAAATATTAATAATATGAAGGGGCAATTTTATTACTTCATGACAGCAAGTGAGGACAGGTGACACATGCCTGTCTTCCCAGGTTTGGGGAAACATCAGATGGTCCTCAGGCACCTAAAATCCTGCCTGATACCACCCTCCACTTGCACACAGACGCTGTGGCCTGCTCGCTGGCTGTTTCTCTGCCGCCACGCGGTACGGCTTCATCGACATGGTGACCCCAAAACCCTGTGGCTGTGGTGCGAGGGCAGCAAAGCCTCTGCTCACCCCTGTCTGCAGGGCAGCAGCAACAGGGACAAAGCTCCTCACCCCAATTTAAATGGAAATGCCGACAAGTGCAGCAGCTCTGGAGCTGCCTCCTGAGCTGCTGGAGCTCAGCCCTGGGGAGCCACCTCCCAGCCCCCCCAGGAATGACCCGCTCCCTGAGGAACTGGGAATATTCCTGGTTTCAGAGACCTGCTTTTGAGGTCAGCTCCATTTTACTGAATTGCTGCTCTGAAGAAGGTTAGCCTCCATGCTCCAGCGCAAAGCCGTCAGTGCTAATGATCTCAAGGCCCTGCAGAAACAGAAAAAGTCCTCTCATGGTCATCGAAGCATCCTATTCCCTGCCCACCAAGGGCAAAGCTTTTGTCTGAGATGGGAATGCCATTTCGGTGTTGCAACCTGAGGCTGTACACAGGCACCCAGCAAGTTACCAGGCAACTCATCTGAGAAGAGCAGCTGCGTATCTCGTGGTTGCAGTATTTTACAAAACCTCATTGCTCCTAGCAGATATCTTCATTCTGAAAAGAAAATATCAACTGCCTCACTGGAAAGCAAAAAAAGCAAGTTCCAGGGAAACAGCTGACAGATAATGCCAGCTCAAGCTTGCAGGTTCATTTAATTGTCTGCCTATAGTAACCTCTTCATAACAGTAAGGTTATAATGCAGGATGTGTGCCCCCATTGTGCCGATACACACAAGTGATGCACACTTGTTCCTTCCCTCAGATTTCAGAAAGTCAGACAAGCTGCCTGAGCATTAAAATACACTCTGTGCAGGGATACTTTTTTCTCCTGTCAGAGAAGGAAGTGGAAGGAGGGGCCTTAAATCTAATTGTAAGTTAAAAAACAAGTTTGCTTTTCCTGAATTGCTTTTTTTCTGACCCAAGGATACGGTTCTTTTTTGATAAAAGTCCTTCCCTGGCAGTTTTCCAGGTCTGATAGGCACAGGCGCAATCCCTGCCTGCATCCTCTCCAATTCTCTTTATACGGGGTTTTCTCACTTTTGGTCCACTGCGAATTCATTGCTTAATCAAATGTTTCCTAAGGCCTTCGCTAGAATAACTCATTGCTTCATCTTCTGCCAGCACCAGGAGGTCTTGCTCACATACCTTGCTTAAGACAGCCCGTCCCTGGTACCTCTAGGCAGCTGCCTGATACACTTTCTATAACACAAGTCTGTGCTGGGGAGCAGTGAAACCCTGTGGGCATACAGCAAAGCTGTTACCAAAAATGACATTATATCACTGAAATTATGTTTTGCCACAGCTACATTTGCTGGCCTGGTTAGACCTCAGCTATATAGTATTTCTAGAAAATTGCATCTTTTGATCATCTGTCAAGCAAAACATAATCTGGAAAAATCCATTTTAGTCATTTTAGTAATTTGAAATAGTCCTGCGCTTCTCAAGAAGCTAAACAAGCAGCAGACATCTCCCTTGTCATTTTATCTGGGTGTCACTAACACCAACAAACTCCCTTGCATAACGCTTCGAAAACAACTGGCTCTACAGAGCTGAAGACCTCCTCCAGGCAGCAGTTTTGTCCTCCTACAAAAGTAAAGTTTTTAAAAACTCACCTCACAAACTCTGTTAATCACTGTGCCGAAGCAGGAGTTAGCGATCGCAGCTGAAACACAAGCCGGTTCCTGCTTTTATGCAACCAAATCCATCCCTCAAGGAAGCTGTAAGGCTTTGCCAGACTCATCCCGAGGCAAATAGCCTACGGGGCCAGCAGCTTTAGGGATGTCCGAAGCAGCTGAAACCAGCACTGCCACTGGAGAAATAAAGCTTTGAAGTTCCATATTGGCATTTAAAAATATTTTAGCCATCTTTGGCCTGATACTATTAGCAGTGTGGAGGCTGGGGGCTACAGAGGGGTTCCAAGTGCCTATGGGCAGAGACACAGACCAGCAGTCACCTGCTGCCCTCAGGCTTTTATGTGCAAATCTCACACTCACTTATCTTATTACAATCCAGAAGCTGTTTATTTAAATTAAAGGTTATTTGAAATGGGTTGAGACTCTGAAAGCACGACTTGGAGCATTTTTGTGTCAGATCAGGAAATGGAATAAGATAACCCCCTTGGGATTTAATTTCTAGAGAAATACAGTGAATCATTGCCATTTCCCTCCCCCAGAAAAGCCTTTTCCTTTTCCCAGGGTATTTCTCATGGTGTTTTGAAGGATACACTTACATTTAAATTGGAACAGAGCTAGTGTAATTTGAGCAGAAATTACCCTCCCAAAGCCTGCCGAATTTTGAGGGAGGCTTTGCTCGTGGTCAGTAGGCTTTAAGCACACAACAGGCACTAGCAATTCTGCAATGCAAACTGCATGGGTATGGACAAAGCCCTCCCTCCTGCACACGGACTTTCATCCTTTGAAAACTAGTTTAGCAGAAGCTTCCTCTGGGACATATCATTCAAATGAAAACTAATCTATCAAACAGCTCTCTCTGAACTGTGGCAAAATCAAGTAAGGAACAGGAAAAGCAGTTGCACCTTCCAGGGCTGCCATTAATCCCTTCCCAGACACAGCGATGACAGCCTCCGCCATCAAGCAATACCTTTATGGCTTTCCCTCCGACACTGAGACACCATTTCCCTCTGTTCTATGATTTAGGTACTCAAGGGACTAGTCAGGGATCTGCTGCTGATTTTGCAGGAAAGTCCTAAGGTGGATCTTTATGGACATCAGCACGATGACCCTAGGGCAAAGCTGGGATGGGATGGGATGGGATTCAGCCCCCATGCCCACTGCCGGCAAAGCCCAGTGCACGTGTGGACCGCTGTGTGCAGCGCTGCTGTCCTGCATCACGGCGAGCTCCCTGTGAGGAGCTGTCAGGGCTCATTCCCAATGGGAGAATAAGCTCACACGGTGCATTTCGAGGAGCACACAGCCCCCATTGGGAGGAATGGACAGATGCTGCCCAGCCACACGGGCACACCGGGTGATGCAGAAGCAGGTGCCACACGATTCAGCACTGGTGGGGAAATGCAAAACCTCTCTTCACCCTCCTACTCTGTGTAAAACCATTATTTTAGAGGTATTTCCCTCCTGTAACTGTTTTCTGGGGTCAGTAGGGGAAGTGGACAACCCCAGATACATTGCAATTAAAGCTCTGAGTTCATTTCAGTGTAAAGTGGCTGAAACTGTTGCCTGTTTCCTTCCTTTTATGAATCCTGACGAGCAGTGTCTCTCCTTACACAGCAACGGCATGAGCACATACTTGCCTGGCACAAGGAACGTTTAATCAAAACAAGATTGTCTTATTTTTCTCTTGATGCTTTCTATGTGGGAGTAGATCCATCGGAAAGAAGCTGCAACAGCTCATGGAAATGTCAGGAAAATGCTGTATTATGCTACGCAACTATTAACTTTCTTGCTTTTTAAAAAAATAAGTTGTTATCAAGTGGAAAAGAAAATTCATTCAGTTTATAGACCTACTACAGCAGGACATTATTTGATTATTCAGACAGTTTTAAATGACATCCTCATACAATGCTTAAGGAAGTATTTTCATGAAAATCCACCCAGGACAAGAAATATTCTCATCTAATGACTACTAACTGAAGCAAACAGTTATGTTTACATTTCTTGTCCTAATAACATTTTAAAATAATGCTTTAAAATATCAGAAAGATAAAAAAAAGGCTTGGTTAGAGTAACTAATCAAAATTTGTCTTGTAAATTACCAGCACTTTGATGCGAGAAGCTTTGCCACAGAGATTTCAGCAAACCCACCCAAAGAGCAGTGGTAGAAGGAGACCTTCGCATCCGAATAACTCCCAACATCAGAGGCATTTTACTTATATACTTAAAATGTACTTCTGGAGTACAATTTACACCTGCAGCACACTGAACTGCAGACAGAACCACTCTAAAATGTGGGTGATGATACAAATCCAGATCCGTCTACAAAATTGGTATTCTTGAATACATCTCTTTTACTACAAACACATAAGAGGGTTTACGGTTTTGCTTCTTTGCTTGAGTCTCGGACGTGAAAACTGACCTCTCCCATCTAGTTCCCAGAGTATCAGCATGAAAGATCAAACCCAGGAGTTTTGGTATGGCAGGAGACAAAGAGAAAAAAGGCATGTAAGTGCTATTTTGGGATGTCTGGCAGTAACAAACAAGTTTTCTCAAGGGATGAAACTTTTCTGAAAAAGTTTCTGCTTAAAGGCAAAAAAATGTAAAATGTGGAATTAGAAGATAAAGAGACAGTTCTGAGGGACAACTCCCAGTCTCTAATGGCAGCTTTAAACCAGTGTAACCTGGAATTCTGATAAAGAAAATTATCTTTGCCCCATATATTTCCATCTCGGACCGTTATTAAACAGCCCACAAAAAGCAAAGACAAATAGCAAATAATAACAGCTTTTGAGCTGTGGTTGCCCTGACACTTGCCAGGAGCCCGTGAGCTCTTAGGCATCCTCTGTGCCGGCACCGCGCCGCAACCTGGGATACAGCCCTGGGTTTGGCTGCTGGTGCGTGTGCTAGGCTTCCCTTTGAGGTGAAAAGAATGGATTCTAAGGAAGTAAAAGGGGAGAATAAAAAGAAGGAACATGAGCACAGGTTTTTTGAAAGCTCCCGAATGCAGAGAGCGGGTCCAGACGAGGGCCATGAAAACGATCCGAGGGCTGGAACACCTCTCCTGTGGAGAGAGGCTGAGAGTTGGGGTTGTTCAGCCTGGAGAAGAGAAGGCTCCAGAGAAGCCTTTCAATACTTAAAGAGGGCTTGTAAGAAAGATGGAGAGAGACATTTTACCAGGGTCTGAAGTGATAGGACCAGGGGTAACAGTTTTAAACTAAGAGAGGGTAGATTTAGTTTAGCTATAAGGAAGAAATTCTTCACTCTGAAGGTGGTGAGACACTGGAAGAGGTTCCCCAGAGAGGTTGTGGATGCTCCATCCCTGGAAGTGTTCAAGGGCAGTTTGGATGGAGCTTGGAGCAACCTGGTCTAGTGGAAGTTGTCCCTGGCAGGGGAGTTGGACTAGACGATCTTTAAAGGTCCCTTTCAACCCAAACCATTCTGTGATTCTATGTTCTTTTCTCAGTGCTCCCCCTCGTGGGAAAACACTTTCAAAACACTTCCAGCTCTGCTCATTTCCTTCTATCCAGAAATCATTAATAGTTAAAAAATCCTTTGCTTTTTTTTTCCTTTTGAAAAGGAAAAAAAAAAAAAAAGAGAGAGATTGCTTCTACTTAATAGAAACAAAGTCAGTTTAGATTTAATTTTAAAATTAAAATAGAGACTCTTTTATATGAAGTATTATTCTCTTTTAAACTGCCTTTGCCCAGACTTGCAGACACTGCCTTGAAGCCATTTGGGATATGACACACGACAGCAAGTCTTACGGAGCAATAAGCAAAAACAGAAGTGGCAAGGAATAGTGCAAGTGTCACAGTACATCATGGTTTAGCAATTCAAAAATTTTTGGAAGAGTTGTGTTAGAAGTGCTGGGCTGATTATGACAAGTAACTACACAGAATAAATCCTTTATATTGAACTGAACTGCTAGTTGCATTTACTGAAACTACAATTTGCAAGGGTTACCATCTAACTAGTTTATTGAAGTGTAAACAGTGGGGAAGAAAAACATCACTCTTGTTCTATACTTTTTTTTTTTTAATGGCATGGCACAGCAAAACTGGGAACCTTATCATAGGAAAACACCTCCACCTGCTTTGCATAGAAAAGAAATTATTTTACAGAAGTAGTTACCATTTAATAAGCCTTCCCAGCTGAAAAAAAAAGCCTCAACCACAGAAACACAAAAACCCGACAGGAAACCTTGCAAAATGCATCTTTTAGGATACTTCACGATGGACCATTCCAGCAGGAGTCTATATACACAGATTTCAGGTTTTGCCCAAAGCAGGGTTTTAAAAAAAAAAAATTGGTCCATGGGTTTTTTATTTATTTTGGAAACAGTACCAAGTTTTTTATTTCTCATGCAAACATCAAGTAGCTAATTCCCTTCGCATTCTGCTGAACACCTGAGGTAGTGGATATAGCAGTGTCCTACATTTAAGCTTATATCTAATTACACTTTACAGAAGCATCTGTAGAAAGTGCTACTTAAGGACATACATACTTCCTTCAAGCTAAATTCGGGGTGCGCAATGAAGGTACAAAGGCTTTTGAAATGTAAGTAAATTTAATTGCCTGAGTAATTGAAGTTAAGAAAAGTAATTTTCCACACATACACTAGAACTGACAGTTCTGCAGATGTGCAGTAACTTATGGAAAAAGGGGACTGTTCCCCCCACCCCTTTTTTTTTAATAAGATAACTTTGGCACTGAAAGTAGGGAGATTACAAGCTCTTGTTGGCGCAGCTGTGACATGTGTCAGTATACTGTTTTACAAAGGGAAAAATTTCCCCCACTGTTTATAAAGCATAGCCTAGCTGGAGTCCATTCAATCATTTCAAGCCTTCAGGAAAGCTTTATGTGGCCGATTATTAAAATGGTTACAAACCCCTGAAATCTCAACAGATGTTTGCACTGAACTCCAAGGATTTCTCACCATTTAAGCCCACTAGAGTAATCACTCTTTCACGGAGGAACGGCTCCCTGAATCTCTCACGAACCACTGCAGAGGATAACTACTATGTATAGACCAGGTAACACACCCCTGGGATACCCAAATAGTTTGTCAGTGCCGTGGGGCATGAGATGGGCGGCAGCAGCCTCTCTCCCCCTGCACATACGTTTACCACTGAGGCCCTCCTGTGGCTGTATGGCAGATCCTGAACATCACTTCAACTGGGAGGACAGCTGAGCTAGGAACATCTGCCTAATTCTTCAGGAAAAGGTAAATCCATGGTCAAATCCACAGCTGCAGCAGAAACTAAACCCTAGGGAACTTCTCCAGAGGGAAAACATCTGACAGCTGGCAACATTACAGGCACCCCGGATAAGATTAGTGAGGGAGCAGCAAAAAGAAACAGGACAGCAGGAACCAGAGGAACGAAGGGATGTGGGATTCTCTCACTGTCCAGATTGCAGGCAAGTCATAAGAAAAAGCAGGATCAAACTGGCAAGATCTTGTCCGTAGGAAAACTTTACCCTCAGGATAATTATAAATATATAATAATAAAGCAAAGCCTCCAGAATCAGAAACATGTACTTAACAGGGAAAAAAGGTGCAAATATTTAGCAGGAATAGCGTCCCAGTAAAAATCTACCTTATTCTAGTTCAGTCCCTTGGTTCCAAATTATTTTTCTGAGTTGATTTCAGCTTTAATGTGTTTATCAACAACAAAGAACTTGAATGAAATGTTTCCTTCTCTAACAGAAATCTAAACCTAAGCTTAAAGAAAAAAAAAAAAAAGAAACTTTCTGAACTCATAAAGCAGCATTTCAGTACAAGAATCTGTTTTATTTTTACAGTGCAGTGATTGAAACAATGTAGAAATTTAACTTGCAAAACTGAATTTATATCACAATCAGAAGGCAATACATATGTGTTGGTTTGTTTTTAATCATAAAATATTTCTCTGGACACCAGAAATTACAAACTCTTAACACTATACGCTTCACTTTATTTTAGAGACTAATTCATCATAATTTAAATCTATCTTATAAACAATTTCTTTTAAAAAACATGTGGAAGATAAAAAGAACTCAAGTATTAAACTCAAGGCCTTGATTATTATTATTATTTTCTTTTTTTTTAAACAAAGATATTTTAAGAAATGTATCAAAATGATAACTCTGTGGGTATTGTAGCTATTAGTCAGGCTCTGTAACACACTGCTCCACAATTTCACGCAAGTTTGGATTTTCCATCGCAGCTGCTACTCTCTCTTTGTCATTGATTTGCTTGTTGACTGCAAAACATCACAAGAAGTAAAGTCAGAAGCAGTTTTCAGTGGTACTTCACACATACTGCATCAGTAACGTGACAAACGCAAGGTACCATAGTGCGGTGAAGATTTTCCAAACCTAGTGAATGGCCAGCTCAAAGACTGAGAAAATGTACAGTAACAGTACATTGTATCAACTTTCTTTTCAATTTTCTCTTTAGGTGGAAGATATTATTTGCATAATATCCAAAACTGAAATTCGTACAATAGCCAATAAAGCACTGTACAGGCAGACATTTAAGTTGGATGGCCTAGAATAAGAAGGTTGTTGCACACACAATGGAAGGATGGCAAGACAAGAAGAATATGAGGGTGCTCAAGAGCCAGTAGTCAAAGGACAGAGGATTAACAGGAAATTGGGAACAAAGCAAATGAAAGCTCAGTCACATAAAAACAACTATCAGAAACCAAATATTTTTGTTACTTTTCTAGTTCAGGAAAAGAATGTAAGATGCTCTAATGACATGTCTTAAAATCAAGTGTGAAATTCGTGATAAATTAGTAGTCCTAGTTCTCCAGGTTCAATTTCTAGTCACTTAATCAAAAGAACCAATTTTTGCCATACAAAGATACCTAAATGCTTAAGAACAAAAAAGCCTGGGACATTGCTTGGACAAAGGCTTCAACAGCTGTTTAAGACAGTGATTGGCTATAGCTTTGAAAGAACTTCGATGTCCTGTAAGTTTTATTTCAAATATTGACTGAGAAACTTATGTTTTTGTTATGATGATGTTAAGACAGAGAGATCAACCAGTCAGGTAGTTCTTCATGTTAATTATTCAGCAGCACAGTAGCAACTTCTCAACACTCAACACCTGCAAGAACTGCAGGGGGTTTTTCTGGTTGCTTAAAAAAAAACCAAACCAACAACAACAAGCAGCATATGTTCACACTACCAATGCAGCTTTTGAAACAGCCTCAACTACATGTTTCATTTTAAAGCTTTAACAGTGTATTCCTTTCTGAAAAGGATAGTAAGGTAGGGGAAGAAAAGCACTTCTCAAAAGAACACAAACATACAGTCTAAAGCAGCACTCATTCATAAGCTTTACTTACTGTCTTCTTCAGTGGAATGTGTACCTTCAGATATGTAGATTTCCAGCTAGAGGAGAGAACAATAATGTTAGATGCACATACCAACAGTTGAATATATTCATTACTGGAAGAAAAAAATTGTACAGTACACATAGAATGCATGTAATTCATACTTCTAAAAATGTTCACAGACAACAAAAGGGGATCAATGTCAAGAGCTGATCTTAGACTTCACTGCAATGCAGTCACAGGACAATCTCCTCCCCCATTTCAGAGAGGCCCCAATAATCTTTCTTCAAAATTGTGGAGGAATTCATTCCTCACTAATATCAACTGCTCTTGTGAAAAAGTAATAGCAGTTAGGCTATTTGGAAACCGAGTGGAGAATTGGCACTACTTTCTCAACATGTTCTCTGTGGGCCACATTTCAGGAACAGTTTGTTTAAAAGCCACCAGAATTGCAAGTGTCACTTTCACAAGCTAAGCACTCTTGAAAAGCCATCCTTAGGGAGAGATTCCTAGATATTCCTAACAAGTTTTGCTTAATAATGAGAATCACAGGTATTCTATTTGAAAATGGTAGTGTAATGCAGTATGTATTTCCTGCATGGGAACA
This sequence comes from Buteo buteo, assembly GCF_964188355.1. Lineage (NCBI taxonomy): Eukaryota > Metazoa > Chordata > Aves > Accipitriformes > Accipitridae > Buteo > Buteo buteo. The sequence goes on from NC_134183.1 coordinate 11,547,343, forward strand.
GATTATAAGACTAGAATCTAAACAGACGTAAATCACCTTCATGCATTTAACAGGCCTGGGAAAAACAACAACCAAACCCTCACACATGCTGAACTGCAAGGAGATCTCATAAAACTGATGTATCAAAGGAAAACCAAGTAAACAAATCCTATGCCTTTTATCATACCTCACTGAAGCTAAACCTATTTGTTACCACGTGTCCAGCATAACAAATCACTACCTACCTAATTTTCTAGAAATGCAAGTCTCACTTTACACTGTTCAACTAGAAAGATGAAGCTATCAACTATAAAAACAAAACAACAACAACAAAATCAACAGCAGAAATCCTCAGCTAATTAATTTATACTTTAAATTATTTCGGGCAAGTTTCTAAAGGCCTACAAAAGACTATGCTTGTCATTAAAAGTCTACTCTTAGTTCCTGCTAAGACCCAAACAGCTTTCTTTAAGGATGTATTAACCCCCTGTTTCCTATATAGCTTCTTACACTCCAGCAGCATAGCCAGGGCTGGCCCCTGTTAGGAACAATATACTGACCAGGGTCAGGCCCGTATGCCATCTATACAACAGTTCCTAAGACACAGATCATAAAGAGATTCCCTCAACGCAGTTCCAGTTTTGAATTCTGCAGTTCTTCTAAACTCTAATGAATCTGTTCTGAAGTTTTTACTTCATAGATGATGCCTACATAAAGTAGTGGAACTCCACTTAATCAGTTTCTAACTGACAACAGGGTAGTTCTCTTGCTTTCAGGGCTGCTCGCTCACAGAGAGTTGGTCCACTGGAGACAACTCTCAGATATTCCAAATGGTACAGCAGAGTCAGTAACTATTAACATTTTACATTTATGATGCTTAGATATATTGAAATATTGCAGAAGGCCAAATTAATTTTCCCCAAGGCAAGAATATTACTTCAATTCTTTGTAACACTGGATTTGAAAACAGCTTCTCTTCCACCAAGCAAGAACTCAAATGACAGCCGGTGAGGAAATCTCTTGAAACACAGTGTATTTCAGAAGTGCAGCAATAAATGGTCTTTCGTAAAGGAAAGGAAGAACCACAGTTATTCACAGATCCCTTCAGGTGCTACACTGTACTACAACATTCTCTCCCTCCATAGGCAAATGACTTTAAAAAGACCCCATCCTTAATCACAGCTTGCATATTACTTGATCTTGCAGCACACATTCTTTTACAGAGAACTTGGCATACATTCATGTAATTTAAAGATCCAGAACAGATACTTTACCTTATGTCTAAAAGGCAAACATCTCTGAAGTTTTATTCTTAAACAAAGGCCTGTTAAGCAAAACAGATAAGAGATTTTCTTGTAAAATTCAAGGTTTGAGGTGCATTTTCAGAGAATCCATATTTAACAATCAAAAAACACCAGTATAACTGACAACCTTCTCCTTTTGTATTCTGAGCAGCACAAGCCACAGAGGAGACTAAATAATTTGTGGTTTGACCCTTTGGATGTAGTTTCTCAGTTAAGCTCATACATGTCTTACAAGCTTAGGAGGTCTCTGGTCTCTAAACACCTCCTGGAAACACTAAATACAGACAAATTCCTCCATTTCCAGCCACCTTCTATATTTTTGATAGAGCTTCCGGGCTGTCACTGTGGCTGCATCTATACTGAGAAGAATGCTTTTTTTGTTTTCTAACATTTGTTAAAAAAATCCAACATAAATTGCTTGAAGAACACAAGCCTGCAATGACTTGGGGGCAAATCAAGCTCATAACTTCACTACTTGATGTCTAACGTACAGACTGAAAAGAGGAGCGTTGTGGTTCATCTTTGGGAGCAAGATCCAAGTTTGGGGACACCCCTACCACTAGCCCATTGCAGTTTCACCACAAGGCCTGGCTTTACAATGAGCTACACACAGACAAAGCCATACCGTAGCCCCAGTTTGTCCTCAGGCTGAGCTAGTGGTAACAGCCATAGAAAATACTCCCCAGAAGAACTACCAGCTTAAGAGTACTCTGTACCGATAAGGAAGTTTGGAAAAAAACCCACCTGTTTACTGACTACATTCTTACATATACTACCCAGCTATTTAAAACAGTAACCATAACCCTTTCCTGTAACAGCATGAGGAACTACGCTTCAGAGGTCCACAATACTGATAACGACTGCACAAACAGACATCAAAGACCTGGCTGACATTTAAGTGCTGAGAACATGATTAGCATGAAGTTTAAAATTTGACATGTACACCATTGATCCTCAGGTCTGAGCCGTAACCCACTGATGCTCCTAACAGGGTCAAACTATAAATAAATTATTACTCTTTGACATGACAATGCTTTGCTATCTATAGTCCACTTTCTACATAAAGCTGCAAAGGTTTATTTGGGCATAAATACATGTACTTCTTCATTAAATTAAAGACTTATTTTCCCTAAAATCTTTAAAACAGACTAAGAAATCTTAGTATTGATATATAATGGTAAGAGTTGCTAACCTTGGCACATTTAAACAAATCATTTCAGAGAACTCAGATGTGATTTTTCAGACGTAATCTCACCACAAATAATAAGGGAAAGAAAAAAAAAAAGACAAAATAAGCCAGGGTAGATTCTCATTCAACTTAACTGCTTTCAAACTCCTAACAGTTCAGAACTTTTTTTGGTATTCTTGGATTGCATGTGGGGTTTTTATAAATGTGTGGGAATGGAGAACAGCCCATAAGGTAAGGGAAAGATAAGGGAGACAATCATAAAGTTTTAACATTTTTTTTAAATTTAAGACCTGATAAATTTTCAATTTAACATTACTAAAATAATTCGGAGAATATAAAGAAGGAATTCTGTACCACTTCCCAGTAGATGTTTGAGAGCTTTGCTTTGAAGCTGAAGTTTCCCCAACTTGATAAAAACAGATGGATGTCCCAACATTTCTTCTGGTTTTTGTTTGTTTGCATTCCTAGTAGGGTTCTCAGGATTAAATTCCTGGTCAAACTGCTGGCAAAGTCATACTGAATTTTAACTAAGACTGATGTTATTCAGACAATCTAAAATTAACTTTATGCTCCTTGTTACAGCTATAATGAAATAGAAAACTTACCAATGAGAGTAGCCAACGAGCAATGAGGTACTGTTGGTGTAAACCTGATGATAACAAGATACTCATCTTCACCTATCTCTTGCACTTCAACACAGCTTTCCGTTACCACTTCCAGTTCTTCTAAAGTATTAGGTTTCTCTGGGTCCCGGATAGTACGAATTATATCTAAAGCAGAAGACAAGTGACCAACAATAAAGTAGCTTTCCTGAATGTAATAAAAGGTACTTTTATTAGAAACCATCTTCCCAGCATTGTTTATTTTGTTCCACTTCAGAAAAGACAGAGCTGTAAATACCAGTGATACATTGTCTCACAAGTTGCTTCGGAACTGGGCAAATTGAGGCATTTGTTGTTCACTGTGCATGTATTTTTCATGTTCCAGCTCTAAACTTGCTATTATTTTTACAATCCTGTTATAATAAACAGAAATCAAAACATGCCTATTAAAGGATATGTATTACCTTCGGAACTACAGGTCATATAATATTAGTCTAGATACACATGGATGTAGTATTTCAGATAGGTTTGCTTGCCTTTCAGGTTTTTCAAAACCTAACTTATTAACAAGAAAAGCCAGATTTCCTTCTCATCATCTTCTCTCCAATTCCCAGCCTGGGCCTCACAGATAAGATTTTGAAGCCATCTTAGGGAAAGCCAATACAAAAATAATGCACTAATCCATATTTATCTGTATCAATGGTCCCTTCCTTAGGTTGTAAAATGTGGGGATCAACTAGGTTTAATATACCTGTATAGAAAATGATAAGCAGCATTGCCTTTTATAGAAGCAATGTGATGTGGATTAGCCTAAGGAGGTTTCATCATACAATGAAACAGAATTACATTTATTGTTGCTTTTCCATAGAGCAAAAGGTTTTAAAGTAATATTCCAAAGCTACAATATTTGATTATAGGACACTGAAAAATAATGCACAAGAGAGTACATGAATACCTGAAAAAATAAGTCTCTGCATTTCAATGTGTTTGCTGAGTAATGCAGAACAGAAAGATAGGCAATGAGATCTCTAGCCTATTCACATCTGTGCCATGTACCCAGCATAACTTGAAGAAAAACCAATTTTGACAGTGAAGGCCAAACCTAGGAAGTTCCCAGCTATCACCTCTCACTCACTTCTGCCTTGTATGCAGTTGTTTGTCCCTCAGAAGTGCAAGTACAAGCATTTCTGGTATAAATAAGGTAACTAAAGGGATACAGGTTAAGATCAGTTTAAAAAAAACAAACCAGGTTAAAAAAAAAGAATGGGTAGGTATTTTTAGCTAGCTATAGTGATTTTAGTTGTAGTGTAGCCCTACCAATAGCTCTACTACAATAGCTAACTGTATTGCTAAAGCAAATGTGATACCAGGCTCCACTATGGCAAATTACTTCAGTCTATCTTCAGGTACAGACAGACCCACCCAGCTCTTGAGAGCTGCAAAGCTGCATTCAGTGCATTCCTGCCATTAAGCTGATAGGCCCAGCCTCTCAGCAGGGATCACAGGCATAGTACAACATGGCACTAATATTGCTATATTACTTCCAGGCAGGAAGGAAGCAGGCAGCCAGTGGGCAGGAACCGCAGTTCATGTCTGTCTGGACTCCGTCCGTCTGAGAAGGGTATGCCTGAAGTCAGAGATATGCCCTAAAGTCTCTGACCCGTGAGCAAGGAAAAGACTTACATTTGTACAGTTGTACAAGCTTTCACTCCTGGTACTCAGCTCACCTTCTCAGAACCTCTCATCCTCCTGCAAGGGCACTCAAAGTACTCTCAAGACCCAGGTAATCCTTTCAGCCGGGCTGGGAAACACTTGCTTTCCCAAGTAAGCTGTCATCACTCATACCATAAAACAAAACTTGGGATGAATGAGAGAACTGAGCCCCATTCCCTGACTTCCAGGGAAGCAGACAATGGCTTGAATTTTTCTGAAGCCCCCAACCTCTGTTTCTCTGTCTACATCATAAGGATGTTATGCTGCTGAATTACAAACCTAGAAGACACAGTAGATGTCACAAGGCTATTTGTTCTGTGCTCCCAAAGAACTGGTAACTGTCCCCTCAATTACATGAAGGATCATGATGGTAACAAGCAAACAAACCGTTTGGCTTTGTTAGAATGTTTACCAGCAAACAGACAAATAGCCTTATTTGTCAGACCAATAAAAAGTATTTTCACCTTTTTTCCATTGTTCTGGCTCTAATATCACTTTTTGCTTAAAGTCTTAGCCAAATAAGAAATTACTTCACATATACATACAACGTAAGTATCTTCACATACACATTTCCTTGTAGTTTTCGATACATTTCTTCCTCTATTTTTAAATTTTATCCTCTTTCTATGTGAAAAGGCCCAAGAGGAAATCAACTGCATCACCAAACAGTGAGAGGAACACTGAAGTCGATATAGTTCAGCAGTACTTCATGGATGCCTCTGGTCTTTTAAATCTAAATTTTACACAGATGCTTTAGTTCTGCGAAGATCATGCACAAGCATAACCCTATGGATGAACTGAAATCAACAGGACTACTTACATGGTTAAGGTTCATAACCAAAGTTATTACCTAGAACTACTGATGTTTCAAAATGCCTATATTTAAACATCACTCAAGTTTTAAAAATGAGTTAGTTTGACATTGTTTCCTTTTTTATTCTTTTTAGACAAAAACATGTACAGTGCTGCATAAAATCCTCACACTGCTCCTAACTGCCTACAAAATAACAGCGCCTTGAAGCTTGACAATGTTTTTCGAATCCTCTAAGATCCTACATGCAACATTTCCAGAAGTGAAACCTTTCCATATTTTACAAAAACCTCAGTCGTTCAGTAACAGAAATCGCCATTTTGCTGGACTAACTGGCTGACCTTTCTGGAATTACTTGCCTTTCCAGGTGTGTCCAGCTCCTCTTCTGTCTAAGGTGATGAAACACTAAGGTAACTCCCCCCAACACAGGGACTGAGCAAGCCCGGCAGCACTCCAGCCCCTCTCCCACAGCTCGGGAGCTGGGAAGCAGCAGATCACCCACCAGTCAAGCAGTGCATTCAGGCAGCTCTCTCAGCACGCTCCTTGCTCAGGATCCTAACTAACAGTGACCATGCCAAGGTCACAGCATCCACCCCATCTCCAGACACAGCCTGGGGCTGGCCGTGTGGCTGGGGAAAGCTAGCAGGCACCCGAGACAGGCCCTCACCCTTCCCTTAACACTTCCCTGACTCTTCAGCACCCCAAGGGTAACCCCTCCCCGCCCCACATCCCTGGCAGTGATTCCAGTTCGCAAGCAAGCCAAACGTACCTCCTTCCTGCCCCGCAGCGAGAGCGGCCACCTTCCCCCAGCCCCTCAGGAGCGCTCCCACACAAAACCCCGGGACACAGCTCTCGGCCCCCCGCAAAGGGCTGGGCAGGGCCTGGCTTCCCCCACCTCACCCCCCCAGCCCCCCCCAAAAGGGCACGGCACCAACAGCCCCCAGGGCCGCTCACCACCCACGGCCCCTCACAGACCCCTCAGCCCAGGCCTCTCCGAGGGACCCCCCCCAAACAGCCCCGCGACAGTCACCGTAAACCTCGAGCGCCTTGTCCTGCTCCATGGCTTGATTCCGGGGGGCATGGCAACCCCTACGCAGCCCGGAGTACCGCAGCACCCTGTTCAACGTGTGCGACAGCAACCCCAACACCAGCGACATCCTCCCGCTCCGCCATGGGAGAGCGCGAACCGGACCTTCGCGGCCACCATCCGTCGCCGCCGCCAGCGGGAAGTTGCTCGTGGGGCGGGGCCAGGAGGCCCGGCCTGAGGGCGGGGTCTCTAGAGGCTGGCACCGCCCAGGGGGCGGGGGGTGGGCGTGGTTAGGCGCAACCTCCGCGTTGGCGGGGTTTTGCTGCTGCGCGGGTCGCCTCATTGCGCTGCGCAGGGTCGCTGAGCCCCCTCCGGCTGCCTCTGGTAGCCGGAGGAGGCTCAGGGGCCCCGAGCAGCGCTGTCGGCTGTAGCTGGGCTCTGTGGAGCCGCCATGGCGCTGCCAGCCCGTCCATACACGCACAAACACCCCCCCGTCTGCCGGGCTTTGCCCCCCCCCCAAAAAAAAAACCCTCTCACTTTCCAAATAACAGTTAGCAACAAAGCTTCTAAAGGAGCACGGGGGAGGGAGCCGTAATGATTTACTTTCCAAGCTAGAGCGGCAAGATTTAACAGGATGAGGCGCGGGTTCGATGATGGTAATTAGGGGTAGATTTGCTGCAGGTCTCGAGCTTCTTCAGACGGCACAGCTGGGGGCAGAACCGTGTCCTCGGGTGCCATGATGAACATAAAGACCCCCGGAGGCAGTTGCCTACCTCGGTCTCACCGCCCGCAGGGAGCGAAGGTGGCGGCAGCCCGGTCACCGCCCGCTGCCGCTCACGGAGACTACAGCTCCCTGCGTGCATTGCCCTCAGAGCCTCCCGGCCCTGGGCCGCGGTGCCTCCTGGGAGTTGTAGTCTCGCCACAGCACTGGTCGGCCCTGTCAGCTGACCGGAAGGAAGGACTGCCCCGTCCAAGATGGCGGCAGGTCGGGTTGAGGGTGGTCGTTAGGCCGGGGGTGGCGGCCTTCCCTGAGGAGGATGGAGGGGGCGAAGCGGGACCTGCGCGTACTGCTGGCGTCCCTCTCGGGGGAGGCGCAGGGCTCCCTGCGGGACGCAGCCTGGGTCCGGCTGAGCAGGGGCCAGGACGCTCTGGGCAGCCTCCTGGTCCCTGGTGGGATCTATCTGGAGTCTCTGGTGCCAAGCGGAGGCGGCCGGGCCCGGGGCAGCGTCCTCCCGGGAGCCTGGGCTGAGTAAGTGGCAGGGGCCGAGCAGGGGAAGGGGAGGCCGGGAGGGGTCCCCCGGCGTCGCTCTGCTTTGGGGAGAGGCGCCGGGTGGACCCCAGGGGCTGAGGGTGCTCCCCGAAAGGGAGCAGTCCTGCCCAGGCAAGGGCGGGCCCTGAAAGCTGCAGGAGACTGAGGGGGACTTTCAAACCTTGCCTTGAAATGGGATGCTCTCCACTTAAAATACAATTGCTGGAGGGGACGTTGGTTTATACCTGCTTATTTGTTTAGTTGTGGATGTATTCATTACAGTAGATCAAAAACAAGAAGAAAATTAATCTGTTTTTGTCGAGTTGCTGGCTTAAAATTTCATAGTGCCCTGACTGCTTGACTTCTTGTCTGCTGGTCAGAGGCAAGCTCTTATGCGTGTCATTCAGCGATCACAAGATGTTTTTAATCTGCTGTAGTAGCTTTTAAAGCTGAGTCAAAACCACAGTCACATTGCAGTTCTAAACATCTGCAGTGTCAAGCAATACCAACATAGTTATGGTGCTCTGGTCTTGTGTTTCACTCTGCACCATCCTAAGTGGCCTCCTAGCTGTTTTGTCTCTGCCGGCTCCCCTCTCCATAGGAGAGCAGGTGTGGAGACAGACACCTGAAGAGTTTCTCAGCCCGAGCAATGGGGAGGCAAAATGTGTGGAAATGGGCAATATGCTCTGCTTCTCCCTAGCTGGCAGTGCTGGTGTTACTCCTCCTAGAAGTCCTGAAGCAGAGCATCACTCATGTGGCGTATGTCATGGATGACTAAAGGAAAGAAACACACAAGGATAGAAAATCCCTATGTTCTTGAGAGGAAGAGAAGCAGGGATTCCTCAAGCACTGTCTTGTGTTGCAGTCTCTGCTAGGGATGAAATATGTTCTATTGGGGAGGGACGGGGCAGTGGCAGAATCTTTATTGCCAGAGGTTAAAGTTATACTCCCCATCATTAGTACGCTTCCAGAGCTGTTCAGCATATGAAATGTGGAAAGAGAATAAGGTCAGTAAACATACTGAATGTTGTATCTTCAGCTTCATGTGGGAGAATACAGAAGACGATGATCTGCAAGCAGGCAAGACAAAAATACTGGCTCTTAGTAAAAGTCATGAACTGTTTGTTTATGAATTCACTACAGAAGATGGAAAATACAACCCGATTTCCCTGCACAGTTGTAAGGAAGATACACTTAAAAAGCTCCTTGAAGTTAAAAACATTAGTGAGTAAATTTCAATGTGTATTCCGTATTTGAAGTTATTATAGGTCTAATTCTGGTTCAGCTGGTGAAACAAATTGAGGCAGTAGGGCTGAACACTAGGGAAGTGTCAAATCCTTTCACACTGATTTAAAGTGATCAGTAGCAGTATTAATGAACTTAAAAATAATAGAGACATTCCTGTATTCAGAGATGACTTTGATAGAGGGAGTTAAAGTGTTGTAGGGTAAGGTATTTGGGTGATACAAAGTTAAAAATAAACTTCAATAAAACATACTCATACAACCCTGCTATCTGCAATTTTCCCTTTAATATTGGAACTGTTGGGAAGAAAACAGATGGGGCTCCTTACTAATTCTGCAAGGACTAGTTATGCCTTTAACCTTATGTTCTGTGCTTAGCAAACGTAGTGTACAGTTAGAATGCACAGTCTGAGGGACCTAGAGCTTTGATGTTTTACATGTTCTTAAACAGTCTCCCTTGCTAAAGTATTTTTATTTCCAAAGTTTGTAGTGTTTATTTTCAGTGCTGACCGAAATATTATTTTTGTAATTATTTTTTGTATTTTTCGTACTATTTGCCACTTAAAGAGCCTGCACTGTTTTAGGAAACTGTTCTAAAAATAGTGCTTCTGACATAGAAAGTGAGATTTAAAACAAAACAAGCCCCCCTCCCCATCCCAACTTTTGTTAAGATGGCAGCAGAGGCAATGAATTTGAGCTGTAATTTTCTTGAGATATCTTCACAAATCAAAAGTACCAGATTTTTATAATCCTAAAATATCTTTAAATTTACAGGTCTGTCTGCAGTTTTATCTTTGAGGATACTGTCTTTTGAAAACAACAAATGCATACTTCTGCTCAATAATTTTATTGTTGTGCATCTTACCTTTCCTGGAAAAGACTCACCCATAGAGACATGTGACTGCTTTACCCTTGATTTGCCTCCGCAAGTTTTGGAAAGAATAACAGATACACACTTCTGCAGGGGGATCTTGTTTCTGTTAGATAGTTCTGGCCGGATTTGTATCCTTTGCAGTAGAGAATAGCTCTCAGTGTAAACGATCTGGAAGAACAAAGTCATTTTTCTTTTCTGTCAGGGTTAAGCAGAAATTTCTTGAAAGAAATTCGTGTCTGTTTTGAAGATGCTTTCAATAAAGGGGTTGTGTAGCAAAGTGCTATTAATGTAGTAAAAAATGCCATAGTTATGTATCAAATGAAGTTTCTCAACATGCCACTGGAAATCTGTTTCACACTAGAATAATGGCTTTCAGTGTTTTTGATATAGGGTTCTGTGTATAACAGGCTTAAGTCTACTGTCACTAGCCTTTCTTTTCTTA